>NW_011494831.1:2994740-2996107 GCF_000754665.1 Bison bison bison
TTTATGAAGTTTTTTTTTTTTTTTTTTTACCCTGTATCCAGTATATCCTTGAAGATATGCCTAAGCAAGCTCACTTTAGGAATAATCACCTGTTTGAAAACTCAGATAAAATTAAAGTATGTCAGGACCTTAATAAAAGAACCAGGTACAAACCGTAGTTATTCCTTTGTCTCTAAGGCACAGTAAAAGAAAACTATTTTGAAGTCCCTTAGGAAACTATCATTTCTTAAGAATTAATGTAGTGGTTCTTAAAGTATAGTCCCTAGACTAGTGGTCCCCAACCTTTTTGGCACCAGGGACCAGTTTCATGGAAGAAAATTTTTCGACAGATTGGGGGCCAGGGGAGGGGTATGGTTCAGGCAGTAATGTGAGCTATGGGGAGCAGCAGATGAAGCTTGCCCACCACTCACCTCCTGCTGTGCAACCTAGTTCCTAACATGTTGCAGACTGATACCAGTCTGTGGCCTGGGGGTTGGTGACCCCTGTTCCAGACAATCTTCCTTAGCTCTTCAAAAGTATCCATGTTGTTGACCTAAAGTCTAGACTGCCAGATATTTCTCCAACAAAAATGGATTTGGGATCAGAAGAAAACTGCAATTCACGGTCTGCAACCATGGTGGGCCACATGTAATTTCCCTCTCTACAAGGAAAGGGAAACACTTTATACAGAGGAAAGGAAAGCTAGGAGGCTACAGTAAACAAAGGCTTTTCATTGGCTCAACGCTTCCCAGAAAAGGAATCTTTCTTCTTTTTGTTGGACTCTGCCAACAATGCAAGCCATGAGAATTCCCCTTTCTGCTCTTCTTCTACTTAATTGAGGTTTTTGATTATTAATTTTTTAAAATGTCATGAAATCAAAACAGAAAGGCAGGGGAATGCTCCTAGATTACAGGAGACTAAAGAACTTTTGAAAGGCATTGCTTGATCCTTGATTGAAACAGTATTAAAAAAATTCATAAAGGATATTTTGGGGAGGTGGAAATTTGAATATTAAACTATATATTAGATAATAGTTTTGTATCAGTGTTAAATTTCTTGTGTGATAATGGTATTATGTAGGAGAATGCTCTTATTAGGAAACACATGTCTGCACTTTACTTTCAAATGATTTTTTGATCAGATCAGATCAGATCAGTCGCTCAGTCGTGTCCGACTCTTTGCGACCCCATGAATCGCAGCACGCCAGGCTTCCCTGTCCATCACCAACTCCCGGAGTTCACTGAGACTCACATCCATCGAGTCAGTGATGCCATCCAGCCATCTCATCCTCCATTGTCCCCTTCTCTTCTTGCCCCCAATCCCTCCCCGCATCAGAGTCTTTTCCAATGAGTCAACTCTTCACATGAGGTGGCCAAAGTACTGGAGTT
>NW_011494831.1:2996207-2996599 GCF_000754665.1 Bison bison bison
ATGTCTCTGCTTTTGAATATGCTATCTAGGTTGGTCATAACTTTCCTTCCAAGGAGTAAGCGTCTTTTAATTTCATGGCTGCAGTCACCATCTGTAGTGATTTTGGAGCCCCCCAAAAATAAAGGCTGACACTGTTTCCACTGTTTCCCCATCTATTTCCCATGAAGTGATGGGACCGGATGCCATGATCTTAGTTTTCTGAATGTTGAGCTTTAAGCTAACTTTTTCACTCTCCACTTTTACTTTCATCAAGAGGCCTTTTAAGTTCCTCTTCACTTTCTGCCATTAGGGTGGTGTCATCTGCATATCTGAGGTTATTGATATTTCTCCCGGCAATCTTGATTCCAGCTTGTGCTTCTTCCAGCCCAGCGTTTCTCATGATGTACTCTGCA
>NW_011494831.1:2997098-3002385 GCF_000754665.1 Bison bison bison
CAGGAAGTTCACGGTTCACATATTGCTGAAGCCTGGCTTGGAGAATTTTGAGCATTACTTTACTAGCGTGTGAGATGAGTGCAATTGTGCGGTAGTTTGAGCATTCTTTGGCATTGCCTTTCTTTAATTTTATTTATTTTTGGCTGTGCTGGGTCTTCGTTGCTGAACAGGCTTTTCTCCAGTTGCAGCAAGTGGAGACTACTCTAGTTGCAGTGCATTGGCTTCTCGTGGTGGTGGCTTCTCTTGTTGTGCAGCACAGCTCTAGGGTGTTTGGGCTTCAGTAGTTGCAGTGTATAGACTCAGTAGTTGTGGCTCGGGGTTCTAGAACACAGGCTCAGTAGCTATGGTGCATGGGCTTTGTTGTTCCATGGCACATGGGATCTTCCCAGATCAGGGATTGAATGTGTGTATCCTCCATTGGCAAGAGGATTCTTTACCACTGAGCCATCAGGGAAACCCTCAAATGTGTTTTTAAAAAATATATGTGGGTATGTGCATATATGCATGTGTGTGAGAGACACAGAAAAAGTGAGAGAAAACAAACAGCAATATGTACATAGGTGCTTAAATGCACTGTTCTTTCAACATTTCTTTAGGCTTCAATTTTTTCAGAATGAAAAATTGGAGATGAAGAGAGGTTTGCTTGCGGACTTCCCTGGTGGTCCAGTGGTTAAGGCTCTGCATTCCCATTGCAGGGGGCACAAATTCTATCCCTAGTCAGGAAACTAAGATCCCACATGCTGCACAGCGTGGCCAAAAAAGAGAGAGAGAAGAAAAAAAAGGTTTTCTTGGTGGCCAGGCACGAGAGGTAGTACAATTCTAAGATTTCATCGAGGCTCTAGGAAACACTGATGAATTGCTTTTGTTCCATAAGGAAGTATATCTTCCTGCAGCTGTTTCTGATGCAAATTTTAATCCTTCCTAGACTATGCCAAATTCTTTCTGGTGATGTTTCCCCATCCTTTAAAAATTTTTCCAAAATGAAAAATTGTATTGTGTTCTTTTTAAAAAATCGTGCTTAAATCACAAGGAAAGTAAACATTTCTCTTTTATTTTGGCCCTAGACACTCAGTTTCCCTTTTTAGAGACAACCAGTATTACCTGTTTCTTACCTGTTGTTCCAAACCTGTCTGTATACAAAAGTAAACATGTATGCAAGTAGGTATGAGTGTGTAAATATATATTTCTTCTCTCCTTTTTTACACAAATAGCCCATCAATACACACTGTCCTTTACTGTTTTCACTTAAGGACATATCTTGATAGGTTCAGATCAATACATAATGGACTTCCAACACATATTTTTGCTTTTAGTTAAATCATAGACCACTGGATAGATGTGCTGTATCTATTGATAAGCATGTAGGTTGTTTATCACCTTCTGTTACTGTAAATTATGCTGAAATTTTGCATATGTGTAAGTTTATAGGAAAGCTTCCTAGAAATGGAGCTGTTAAGTCAAAGGCTAGTTGCATTTGTAACTTTAATAGATGTCAGCAAACTGCCCATTAAAATAGTCATATCAATCCTGCTAGGAATGAGTACCACAAACTTGCTAATACAGTGTGTCCCAAGCTTTTTGATGGTTATCTCAGTATGGTTTTGATTTATATTCTTCTCATGTGTGAAATTGTGCTTCTTCACATGTGCTTTAGAGCAATTTGTATGTCCTTTTCTGTGAACTGTCTGTTGATAATCTTCGCCCGTTTTTCTGAGTTATCTTTCTCATTGACTTGTAGGATGTGTTTATAAAAGAACTCTTTTTGATATAGGTTGCCAAATGTCCCCCATTTGTTGGTTTACTTGACATTATTTACGATGGGTTTTGCCATTTAGAATATTAAAGATATATATATAATGATGAAATAAAATTAACATTTTAAGGCAAGACAAGAAAAAATTTTTCACTGCCCTTTCAGGCCTCCTCCCTTCCCTCTAGTGTGCATTGCACATCTGCATTATGCATTAACCAAACCTCCCCAACAGCAGAAATACCTGTTCAAACATAGAGACCAGTTTTTCTTCTGGCACCAGCCGTGTAGTCCTTAGAAAAAAAATTCTTTTCTCAATCCTGTAAGAGGTCTCAATGAACTACCACCTACCTTGTATATGTGGACATCTTTGGTGAACTTATGTTTAAAGATTATGACTGGTACAGAACAGACTGGGTCAGGTGACCTGGACAACACCTAATGGAAGAAAGTTCTTATCTTAACTACTTAATGACTCTATTAATGTTGCTAGCCATATTACTTGTATTCTGCCTATTTCATAAGATTACTGGGTTGTTTGTTTGTGTGTGTGTGTGTGTGTTTACATTACAGAATGTGTGACTGAGCCTCTAGTAAAATAATAATGACTAGGGAACTTGAAATGATTGACCAAATATATAGTTGGTGGCTCAGGTAGTAAAGAATCTGCCTCTAATGCAGGAAACCCAGGTTTGATGCCTGGGATGGGAAGATCCCCTGGAGAAGGGAGCGGCAACCCACTCTAGTATTCTTGCCTGGAGAATTCCATGGACAGAGGAGCCTGGCAGTCTACAACCCATGGAGTTGCAAAGAGTTGGACATGACTGAGCGACTAACACTTTCACTTTTTTGGGGACTTGAAATGATTGACCAAATGTATAGTTCGATAAGATCAATGTTTATAATAGTGTAGGTATGGGAATAAGCCATTTCCTGGACCATAAGAGACAAGTAAGACAGGCAATCCAGAGGCTTTGGGCAACTATTAATAGGCCCAAGTCCAGTAATAGCACAGTGAGTGGCATATCAATGAAATCCTCACCTGACCTGGGAATGAGTATTCCTAATGCTGTGGGACAAATTGGTCATGAAATGCCTCCCAAATCTTTGTCAAAATTGAGACACAAAAGGAGGGTTTTGTAAACAAAAAAATGTTGGCCACCATCCAGTTCTATAAGATTTGAGTCATTAGCAGTGTACATACAGTACATCCTAGAAAGGAATTCAGGGCAAAGACCAGGATGAGGCATTTCATGCTCTGGCAGAACTGGCCCTCAGATATTTTCTGGAGAAAATTTTATGAACCCAGTTTCTTACATCTTCCCATACTTAGAAAAGTACTAACACCATTAACTAAGATATCTATTCTTTTTGAATAGTAGTCACCTACCAAGATGTGTGCTTGGTTGCACATACGCCTTTGTCAAAAGTCACGTATATACCTGGCTTCCCCCTTTATTTCTTTGGAACCTGTAAAGCCCATGGTTTCTCTTAGAACTTTTATGGTTTAACACTTTACATTTATATCTTTGATCCATTTAGAAATTTATCCTAAAACAGATATAAGAATCAAAATTAATTTTTTCCAGATGGCTATGTGGTTATCTCAGCACCATTTAATGAACACCCTTTTTTCCCAGTGATTCATAATTTCTCTCTTCTCATATACAAATTTCTCTATATATTCATATCTATAGCTGAGCATGGTAGACAGAATAATGACTAGGGGACTTGAAATGATTGACCAAATATATAGTTGGTGGCTCAGACAGTCCAGAGATGGCCCACAGATGTCCACATCTTAACTCCTGAAACCTATGAATGTAACCTTACATCACAGTAGGGACTTTGCAAATGTGCTGAAACATCTTGACATGTGGAACTATCCTGGATTAGCTGGGTGGATCCAATGTAATCACAAGGGTCCTTATAAGAGGGAGTCAGGATGTCAAGAGTCAGAGAAGGAGATGTGATGATGGAAGCTGAAATCAGAATGATTGTTGGCTTTGAAGATGGAGAAAGGGACCTCAAACCAGAGAAGGCAAATGCCTCTGAAAATTGGAAAAGGCAAGGAAACAGACTCTCTTCTAGGACCTCCAGAAGGAACACAATCCTGCCAACACCTTGATTTTAGTTCATTGAGACTCAGAATTTAGGAATTCTGACTTCTAGAATTGTAAGACAATACATCTCTGTTGTTTTAAGCCACTAAATTTATGGTAATTTGTTACCAGCAGCAATAGGGAACTACAACACTGGGATAACTAGTCTGTGCCATTGACCTACTTTTGTGTACAAGTACATTTTAATTATTACAGTTTTATAATTTAGTTTACTGGCTGGTTGGTTCAGACCCTTTTATTTCAGAATGTCCCTGACTCTTCCTGCTTTTTATTTTACCATATAAAGGTGAGAATTAGCTGGTTCAGTTGCAACAAATCCTTGTTGACATTTTTACTGAGATCATGTTGTATTAAATTTAAAGATCAACTAATGGAGGACTGCTATCTTAAAGATGCTGAATCTTCCATTACAAGTAGATAGTATGCTTTTCTGTTTTGTGTCCTTTATTATCTTAAAGTTCCTTTTAATGTGTACTTTTGTTGTTAAGTTTATTCCAAGACATTTTATATTTTGTTACAATTTAAAACTATCATTGTAAAGTCAAATTTGTACAAAAAATTCAAACAACACACAAAAGAATATGGATGAAGACAAACTCATTCATATCTTACTAGAGAGCATCCTTCCACATACTAAGTTTTTTTAGCCATACTATTGGATAGGCAACTGCCAGTGATTGACACAAATCCCACTGGGATTTCTATTGGAAATTCTGCCATAAAGATGGTGTCATCTGCATATCTGAGATTACTGATATTTCTCCCCAGCAGTCTTGATTCCAGCTTGTGTTTCATCCAGCCCAGTGTTTCACATGATGTACTCTGCCTGTAAGTTGAATAAGCAGAGTGAAAATATAGAGCCTTGATTTATTCCTTTCCAGATTTGGAACCAGTCATTGTTCCGTGTCTAGTTCTAACTTGCTTCCTAACCTGCATAAAGGTATCTCAGGAGGCAGATAAGGTGATCTGGTAATCCCATCTCTTTAAGAATTTTCAACAGTTTGTTGTGATCCACACAGGAAGCAACAGTTAGAACTGGACATGGAACAACAGACTGGTTCCAAATAGGAAAAGGAGTACGTCAAGGCTGTATATTGTCACCCTGCTTATTTAACATATGCAGAGTACATCATGAGAAACGCTGGGCTGGATGAAGCACAAGCTGGAATCAAGATTGCTGGGAGAAATATCAATAACCTCAGATATGCAGATGACACCACCCTTATGGCAGAAAGTGAAGAACTAAAGAGCCCCTTGATGAAAGTAAAAGAAGGGAGTGAAAAAGTTGGCTTAAAGCTTAACATTCAGAAAACGAAGATCATGGCATCTGGTCCCAGCACTTCGTGGGAAATAGATGGGGAAACAGTGGCTGACTTTATTTTTGGGGCTCCAAAATCACTGCAGATGGTGACTG
>NW_011494831.1:3002714-3023970 GCF_000754665.1 Bison bison bison
AGACTCCAATGCTTTGGCTACCTGATGTGAAGAGCTGATTCATTTGAAAAGATCCTGATGCTGGGAAAGATTGAAGGTGGGAGGAGAAGGGGGACAGAGGATGAGATGGTTGGATGGCATCACTGACTCAATGGACATGAATTTGAGTAAACTCCAGGAGTTCATGATGGACAGGGAGGCCTGGCATGCTGCAGTCCATGGGGTCTCAAAGAGTCAGACACAACTGAGTAACTAAACTGAACTGATGTTTAATTTTATTGGATATGTAGAACAGAATTTAGTACTCCAAAATATCTCTTTGGTTTGTAGGTTATTTCAAATTGAAAACAATCAAGACCTGATCAAGATCAGAAAGTAACTTTGACCTTTCCCCTGATTGCCTAAAAAAAATTCAGAGGTTTGTTCCTGGTACAGAGGTATCACGAGTCTACTCTGTGTTCCATTGTCTCTGCATGACCCAACAAATATTTATTTGCCAAACATTTGCCTTTCCATCTGCCTTCCTCTCCTTTAAAGTCCTAAGCCACTATCCCCAACATCCTGTTTTGTCTTTTGCTAAAGATGGTTTTTAAGGTGAGGGTTTCTGCTCTTTTGCAGAGTTACTCAGATTTCCTGCATCACTCCAGGTGTACATATTACTAAACTTTTGATTTTTCTCCTTTTGTCTTAATGTCAATTTCTCAGATCAGCCAGAAGAACCTATGAGGGTAGAGGAAAATTTCTTCCTGACAAATGCTTTCCAATGTGATAAAATTAGTCATTTGATTTTTCTCCTTGACCCATTAATATAGCCAAATAACTGACTTTTTCTAATATTGCATCATTCTTGCACTACTCAAATAGATCATTTGGACGTGACATGGGATTTCCTTTTTTGTGCTCCAGGTTGATTATGCTAATGAGATCATATTCTTGAACAAATGATCAGATTTCTGCTGATTAAGTTTTGGTTTTGTTAGAAGTTGCCTCCTTGAGATTTCAGATTGGTCACTTACCTTGTAACTTGGGATATATATATTCAAAACTTCAATTACACATTTATAGATATTCTCATGAATTGCTAATTGAACTGTTGGTAAGAAATCTACTT
The DNA here is from genome assembly GCF_000754665.1 of Bison bison bison. Taxonomy (NCBI): domain Eukaryota; kingdom Metazoa; phylum Chordata; class Mammalia; order Artiodactyla; family Bovidae; genus Bison; species Bison bison. The sequence goes on from NW_011494831.1 coordinate 3,003,805, forward strand.
TGTCTTACTTCCAGCTTAGTTGGTTGTCTTGGAAGAAAGGAACATAAAACTACTCAAATTTGTTTAAGCTGGGGGAAAAAAAGGAGATTATTGGAATGTAGGGAGATTATTGGAATGTAGAGCTATCTCATGGACCTCAAGAGCATTAAGTGCTGCAGGGCCCCTGAGAAACTGGAAAGATCTGGGAAGCAGTCAGATTTCAAAACAGTTTCTTTCTGTTTGACTCTTTCCCACTTCCTTATCTCTCAATTTCTTAACCTTTCTGCAAATGGGTTTCTCTGGTTTGACATCCCCACAGCCACAGGAATTCTATTTTAATGAAAGGTCAAAGTTATGTATCATCACATAGCCAAGAGGGGCTGTGGGTTTGCAGGTGTTCTAAGGAGAGTATATGAAGAATAGGCATGAAGGTGTGTATCTCCGGTATGGATGGCAGTTCACTATTATCCCCAATTACTATCTAGAATCACTAGTTAGGTTAATTCTACCTTCAGAATGCTTCCTGAATCTGTTCTAATTGTCTAATGTCATTGCTCTAATGCAAACCTTCATCTTGAGAAATGGAGTTATTTCCTGCCATATCAATTAACAAGGATCTCACGAGACTTTTGCATCTTCCCAGACATGGAAAATCACCAAATTTCTTAACTTGGAATATCTGGTTTCCTTTAACAATAATCTCTGATATTCAGCCTGCCTGTCCTTTGTTGTAGAACTTCTATATAACCTGGCTCCTCCCCTTGCCTCCTCTGAGCAGTTCTCTCAAGGCTACTTGAGATTCTGCCTCCTGGGTTTAAGTCCTAAAAATTCCCACCAAATAAAACATAACTCTCAACCTTTAGGTTGTGACTTTTTAAAATCGACAATCTCTTCCCTGAAATATTTAAAGCACTTCATAACAGTTTCTGTTGTTTTTACTCTATCCTGAAATCTGTCCTTCAATGCCACAGGGTAACCATGTGAGGATTAAATAAAAAGTTTATGAATTTTAAAGCACTCCATAAATATAAAGTAGTGCGGAACAAAAAACAGGTCTAAAGCATGAGATTCACTGGATTAAAAACTTTCAGATGTACCCATTACCTAAAGAATAAAGATCAAAGTTCTCTAATGGTCTTATACATCTCTTCATGCTGCTGCGAAGTCGCTTCAGTCGTGTCCGACTCTGTGCGACCCCGTAGACGGCAGCCCACCAGGCTCCCCCGTCCCTGGGATTCTCCACGCAAGAACACTGGAGTGGGTTGCCACTTCCTTCTCCAATGCATGAAAGTACCACTAATCACCCTTTAAAACTGGAATCAACTTTTAATAAACTACGAAAAGATTTACATTCTTAAAATCCGGAATCCTGCAAATTTCCAGTAAAGTACCACAGCTTGACTAATATTTCAGTCCTTTCTTTCTCTCCATTAGCTTTCTGTTCCAGTTTCACCCATGTACTTCAGCATCATCAGCTCCACCATCTACAAGAGCCTAGAAAGCACCTGAACTCCGTACTTGGTCTAAATTAGAGGCTCAGAGCAACCTGAAGGGCCAAATGCCCCAGGTTAGACACTTAAGAAGCATATTAAGAGATCCCAGTGCTGTGCTTAGTCGTTCAGTCATGTCCGACTCTGTCACTCCATGGGCTGTAACCCACCACTCCTTTGTCCATGGGGATTCTCCAGGCAAGATTACGGGAGTGGGTTGCCATGCTCTCCTCCAGGGGATCTTCCCGACCCAGGGATCGAACCCAGGTCTCCTGCATTGTAGGCGGATTCTTTACTGTCTAAGCCACCAGTTCCCAAGAGTCTGGGTATTTCGGAGAGGGGCTGAGAAGCTACAGCTGAGTCGCCCGCCCGCGGTGCATACTGGGATATGTGGTCTCTGGCGGCCCACAACCTCTTGGGAGTTGTAGTCCTCGATCAGGTAAAGGGTGAGAAAAACGCAACTCTCAAGTTCTGGATTAGTCCTAACGGAGAAAAAGAAGACGGGAATCCATAACATCCTGCAAGCTCAAGTTCCTCGAGCCCAACTCTCGGTCTCACGAGTGGTCGAAGCGGCTGGAAGGCGGGCCAGAGAAGGGTGGGGAGACGTTACGTTGACGCGGGCGTGACCTTGCCCAATAGGATTTGGCGGGATTTCCGAAAGCTGTAGGCAGAGCGCGCGCTGCGGCTTGAGACCGAGGCCTAAGAGGAGGCGAGACGCGCCGCAGGAGCGCAGTTGGAAGCTGAAACTCGCCTGGGTTTTGTGCAGAAGGTCGAAGCAAGGGAGTAGAGAAGCGGGGCACAAGCGAGGGGATCTACAGTCCGTCCAGGATCGGGCGCGGGTGGGTCCAGCAGACGGTAGTCGGAGTGTGCAGCCTGCCCTAGCGAATACCAAAGCGCCGCAGGTCCAGGTGAGTGTGAGACGCAGACCAAGCCCCTTCCACCGCCAGGTTAGTCCCGGTATAAGCCGGACCCAGGCTTAAACCCAGATTTGGGCCCCAGCTCCGCAGCAGGCTTAGGGGCCCCTCCGTTTCTCCCAAGTGAGAAACTCGGAAATGGCGGGGCGGAGCCGGGACGTGTCCGGGCTACTTCGACCGTCGCAGTTCGCTGAGGGGAAAATAGAAGCGCACTCTAGCGTTTAGTTAGAGTTCCTGGGAGGAACCTTGGGAGGCCTGCATTTCCAACACCTACTTAATGGGCGTCCGCGAGGAATCCAGGATCCAGAGCTGTGTAGTGACAGAGTCACAGCTCTTAAGCCAGAACCACAGCTCCAGGTTTCTGGTCAGTGCCCTTTCATTACACAAAATTTTGCTTACCAGAGTACCCACCTCCGGTTGCCGTAAGATAATTTGCTTTTCCTAGTGCGGAAGACCGTTTACGTTATGTCTAGGTAATGATCTGTAGTAACGTATGCTGTTTTTTCTTAATCTTGTAAGCCAAGTGTAGTATACAAATAGAAAAATGCACAGATCAAAAGTGTGTACAGCTCCATGAGTCATTACAAAATGAACATACCACTCAGATCAAGAAAGAATGCTGTCATCACCCAGAACCCTCCCTTGTGCCCCCTTCTCTAATACTCACCCTCTCGCCAGAGGTAACCACTGTATTGACTACTAATACCATTGATTAATTTTGCCTGTTTCTGAATTTTATGTAAAGAAAGACTATTTTTGTGTCTGGCTTTGCTCAACGTTCTGTCTGTAGGTTCGTAAGTGTCTTTGCATTTAGCAATACTTTCTCGTTGCTATGTTGTATTCCTCCTATTCATAATACCAATGATGGATATCAGGATTATTTCTAGTTTTTAGCTTTCAGGACAAAGATGGCTGAGAAAATTCCTGCATACAGTTTAGTGCACACGTATATGTTTTTCAGTGGGTTAATAATAGAGTGGCAAAAAAAAATAGAGTGGCAAAATTCCTGGGTCAAAGCATTTGTCTGTCTTCACCTTCCATATTTAATACAGTACCAGTACACTCGAACCAGAGATGAATGAGTGTTCAGTTGTTCCACACGTTTGCTAATAGTTAATGTTAATTTTTTAAAATTTTAGCTATTGTGGTTTTAATTTTAATTTTCCTGATTATTAATGAAATTGAGCATTTGTGGATACGTTTATTAACCATTTGAGTATCTTCTCCTATGAAGTGCTTGTTCAGATCTCTTTTGCCTGTTTTTTATTGGGTTGTCTTTCTTGCTGACTTGCAAGAATTCTTTATATATTTTCATTATCAGCCCTGAGTTATATTTGTGGTAAATATTTTCCCCCCTCACTATTGTTTAACTTTCCTTCTTGCCGTGGTGTCTTGATTAGATATGCTCAGTCGCTCAGTCATCTGACTTTTTTTTTTTTTTACTAGTTTATTTGGCTGCACTTGGTCTCAGTTGTGGCATGTGAATATCTAGTTCCCCAACCAGGGATCGAACTTGGGCCCTCTGCAATGGGCGTGTGCAGAGTCTTAGCCACTGGACCACCAGAGAAGTCCCAGTCCTCTGACATTTTGCAACACCGTGGACTGTAACCCTCCCATCTCCTCTGTCCATGGAATTTTCCAGGTGCATTTCCTACTCCATGGGATCTTCCCAACCCAGGAATTGAACCCATTTCTCTTGCATCTCCTGCATTGGCAGGGAGATTCTTTATCACTGCGTCAGCTGGGAAGCCATAGCCTTTTTTTTTTTTTGGCTGCACTGGGTATTAGCTCCCTGACCGTGGATTGAGCACCAGCCCCCTGCATTGGGAGCTTGGAGTCTTAGCCACTTGATGACCAGAGAAGTCCCAGCCATAGCATTTTGATGGATAGAATTTCCAAATTTAAATATAGTCTAGTTTTTAAGCCTATTGCTTTTTGGTTATTGCTTTATGTATACAGTTCAAGCCATCTTTTTCATAAATTATGAAGGAAGACACTTTAAGTTGCCTTCAGATGATTCTGATATTTGGAATTATAAACTCACATTATGCTAAGCATGCCATCTAAGAGAACTACACCAGAACCAGTCAAGAACAAATGGTTACCTTCTGTCAAGCCTCTAAGACTGGAGATTCCTTACCTGTTATTTTTTGAATTAAATTTATCTTGATTGTTACATTGTCCAGATTATTTTGGTGTGACTTAAGTATATTTATCCTTGTAGACATCATGACTTGTTTGCTTTTACTAATACCTCATGAAGATAATTAAAATTTTTTGTTCTCCATTCTTTCAATCAGTGCAATCTTAACTATTAAAATAATCTGACTTTTGGTATTGGCCTTATATGGAAGATTTCAAACTGAGCAGGGTACTTCACGTTACTTATTCATTTGTGCATTCAGTGAAGTCTGCAATTGGTTAAAATGTTGATCTTTAAATTTCATACACTTTTGTTACAATAGAAGCAAAATGTGGGACTACAAACTATGATCATTGCCTAAGGTGGGGAGAATTCTCATCTCAGTCCACTGTTTCTGTATCAGGAGTGGAGATTTATGGCAGTGATTCTGTACCTTCATTTCACTCCTTTTCCATCACCCCGAAACCCTGCTTTCTTGGAAGGGAACAGTGGAACTGAAACACTTTAATCCTATATCAGTTTGGGGTTTTTTTTTTTAAGTAGAGTCCTGGAAAATCTGCATTCAGTTGCTGAATATTTAACAAACACCTAACATTTATGATGTATCATAAATTATACACAAATAAGACTTGGCCCTTATCTATAAGAAATATGAAGCAGGAGAACTGGGGGACATAGTTCTTATAGTTAAGCTGTCTAGGTGGAAGGGAAAGCTGGTGAGGGATTTCTTCTTTTTTCTTGCCATGGGTAGGTCAGTGATTAAACCAAAAGCCTAATAGTCGTTTTTTTTTTCTTAATATATATATTTTATTGAACTATAGTTGACTTACAATGTTTCAGGTGCACAGAAAGGTGATTCAGTTAGACATATACACATATATTATTTTTCACTTTATTTCCCATTGTAGTTTATTACAAGATATTGACTGTAGTTCCCTGTGCTATACAGTAAACTTTTGTTGCTTATTGTGTATCTATTTTTTTTTAATTAAAAATCTAGCATTCTGTTCTGTTCTAGCATAAGTCAAACAAGTAGAATCAAAATGCCATACATTTTTTAGCTAGGCAAAAGTCCATAAGTTTTCTTAAATATATTATACATACTATTTATATATATATATATCCAGAGGAAAAGCCTAGTAAGTAATTCTTTAAGAGATTTACTGTAAAACTATGTTTGCGCGTCTGTACTTTCTCTAGTGTTCTTCCTGATGGCCATCTGTGTTTTTCAGTATTGAACACTAAGTAATGGCTATGCAAATGCAGCTTGAAGCAAATGCAGATACTTCTGTGGAAGAAGAAAGCTTTGGTCCACAACCTATTTCCCGACTAGAGGTATGTGCTTGGTTGTTAATTTTAAAATTATAATGCTGGATAAGATTGTTCTACCTACTGGGAGGAATCACAGCCTTTACACAAACTAAAGTCCAAATTAGAGTTTTCAGAAGTGTTGTCAAGGATCCTGTGGAAAGACTTAAGACAATTGCTAAACATATCTGCCAGGTCCCTTTTTTGTCAAGAATTCTTCCCCTCTTTCATAATTTTTTTTTTCTTAGAACTGGATGTCAGAAACTAAGAAGCCCTAGGATCCCATGAGAATCTGTGCTGTTTGTACTAAGTATGAAATTACCATCCAGGGAATTGTAGTGTCCTGGGCCAGCTATGCAGGAAGTGGAGAGGAACAACATCTCTCCACCAACTTGGAACTGTGATGAACTTACTAAGAAGACAGCTGTCATAGACACACTGGCTTGGGGTTAAGATGTGAGAGTTCAAGACTCTGCACAAGGACATCAAGCATGAAACCTGGGGCCTTGCACTATTTCTCCACATTGTACAGTGGTCCCAGAGTGAGTGCCATTGACTTGGGCTGAAAGAATCAGCAGAGTATACTGAGAAAGTCTTCATTCTTGTCTCTTTATGCATATTCCTCCCATCTCCCACCTAAGCTTCAGCTCTTCAGAGGATACTTAAACGGGTTTGTTAAACACATTGGAGAATTCAGAGTCAACTTTTGGTTTCAGTGAGCATCCTTATAACCACACATGTGTATTGCTTATGGCTTAAATCTTATGGCTTAAACCAACAGACCTGGTTTCTACATACATATCCCGCTAATAATGCATGCTTTCCCCAAAGTCATGGTTTTGGTGGCTAATAAAACCAAAGCTGACTTTGTTTATCAGGAGAAGGAAGTGCCTTTGGGTGGTTTGTTTTTGAGAAGTGGCATGTAAATCCCTGACCAAAAATAGTTTTCCTCATTCTTAATATCAGTTGTTAAAGCCGAGCTTTCCAGTTATTGGGCAACAAAGAATGTATGCTAAGATATGCTCCCCTTAGCTCTGGGACAGTCTTATCTGTTTACCCAGCTTAGTGTAAAACTTATTATTCTTGATGGGTGCTTGATGTAGAAAACTTTGGGAAGCACCAGTTTAAAGTGGCCTTTTAGGGCCCAGGTCTCAAAGTTCATTTAGAGTTCCAGTCAAAAGGTTTAGTTACAGGTTTAATCCCAATTCATGACGAGTCTTTTAATTACATAGTGCTAGCTTAAAACTACTGGTTTTGATAATGAATGAAAACTAAAAAAAAGTGAAAGTGAAGTCGCTCAATCATGTCTGACTCTTTGCGACCCCGTGGACTGTATGTAGCCTTCCAGGCTCCTCCGTCCTTGGGATTCTCCAGGCGAGAATACTGGAGTGGGTAGCCTTTCCCTTCTCTGGGGGATCTTCCCAACCCAGGGATCAAACCCAAATCTCCTGCGTTACAGGCAGACTCTTTACCATCTGAGCCACCAAGAGAATACCTTTGATGATGAATAGATTGGTAATTTGTTATGAAATACATCATATGTAGGGCATACTTTTTAAAGCTTTTGTGTATAATATCACAGTTAAAAACAGCCCTGTGAAATAAGTAGGGCCAATATCCACATTCAACAGATGAGGGAACCAAAGCTTAGATTTATCCATAGTTTTCTTCACTTGCAGCAATGTGGTATAAATGCCAATGATGTGAAGAAATTGGAAGAAGCTGGATTTCATACTGTAGAGGCTGTTGCCTATGCACCGAAGAAGGAGCTAATAAATATTAAGGGGATTAGTGAAGCCAAAGCTGATAAAATTCTGGTAAGTACCGCTTGTGTGACCAAGAGAGGCAGCAGTGGGAGTGGTATAGAAGAGCATACGGTGAAAGGCCGCAGTCTTCCGTCTTCCATCCCCCGTGTGCCACCCTCTTCCCTTTTCCAGAAGTGACTGTATTACCAGCTAATTATCTTTGTATGTCTCCTTGAATAAACTGGGATTTTTCCTAGGGAACTGCAATATCATGGGGGTATGACATAAATACTGCCAAATTGACTACCAGTTTGCACTCCTCCCAGCCGTGAGTGATGTGGGCCTTATCATTTCTGGATGTTACAATGTCATGCCTTAGAAATATATTCATTAGTATATAGCCACTGAAAATAGTTTTGAAGAACATTTATTGACATATGAAAATGTTCCTGATATAAGAAAGCAGGTTAAAAAATGTGTTTGTGTGCTTATGTCTTTATCTTTTTAAATGTGTGTATTTATATACACATATAGATTATCCCCAGCATATACACTGGGGATAACTACAGTCAAATACTAACACTGTTGTTTCTGGATGGTGAGAATGTGAACAGTTTTTTTTTTTTGCCTCAATTTTCTGAAGTTTCTGCAGTTTCTATAATAGACTTGTATTACTTTATTTTTAAAATATTTATTTATTTATTTGGCTGCACTGGGTCTTAATTGCAGCACGTGTGATCTAGTTCCCTGAAGAGGGATCAAAACCAGGCCCCTTGCATTGGGAGGGTGGACTCTTAGCTACTGGACCACTAGGAAAGTCCCCTAAACATGTATTACTTTAAATGGAAAAGTTGTTTTTATTCCTTGAATATTAGAGTCATGTTAATTAGGCTGCCAGTGTGTACAGTCTATGAATTAACTAGTCATAAGCAAGATTCTTTAATCATAAGAAAGTGTAATTATACATCATTAATACTTAGGTTTTTTTAACTTTAGTAAATGATGTAAAAGTGATTTTACAGGCTTAACCAAAATAAGGTAATAATAATCCTTTATATTATATTGCACTTTAACTTTTTTAATTGAAATTTTACATTAGACTATAGTTGATTTGCCATGTTGTGTTTCAGGTGTATAGCTAAGTGATTCATATGTCAGTACATATACAATATCCATTCTTTTTAGATTCTTTTCCAATATAGGTTATTATAGAATATTGAGTAGAGTTCCCTTATAGCACTTTAACTTTGAAATCCCATCCCTTTTGTATACACAGTATTCTCACTTGCCCTTCGTACCTACACTGGGAGAGAGAGGTAGGACCAGTGTTATCTCTGCCTTACAGATAAGGAAACTTGAGCACAGTGGTTCAGTTATTTATCCAACGTTACGCAGTTGATCGCAGAACTAAGACTAGAATCCAGTTAATTTCATCCTGATACACTGTGATCCTTTCTTATTTCCCTCCAGTGTCTTGCAGCTACTATTCATTTTTCTTGCTTCATATATTCCTTTGGCACTCATAGTACCCTGTGATTACATTTTATGTATTTTATCCTTTCGTATTTATAGGCTATACCTTGGAGATAATTGCAGGTTAGGTTCCAGACCGCCACAACAAAGCAAATATTGCAGTGAAGCAAGTCACATGAATTTTTTGGTTTCCTGTTGCCTATGAAAATTATGTTTACACTATTTTGTAGTCTGTTAACTATACAATAGTATTAGATCTACAAAAACAGTGTGTATACCTTAATTTAAAAGTACTTTACTATTAAAAAATGCTACCCATCATCTGAGCCTTCAGCAATTTATATTCTTTTTTTGGTGAGTCTTGCCTTGACGTTTATGACTGCTGACTGATCAGGGTGGTGGTTCTGAAGGTTGGGGTGGCTGCAGCAGTTTCTTAAAATAAGACAACAGTGAAGTTTGCCACATAGATTGAATCTTCCTTTCTTTCATGAATGATTTCTCTGTAGTATGCAATGCTATTTGATAGGATTGTAAAATTTTTATTTGTTTAATGTTTTGGCTGCCCTGGGCATTTGTTGCTGCATGAGGGCTATTATGGTTGCAGTGCATGGACTTTTCATTGGCTTCTCTTGTTGCGGAACACAGGCCCTAAGCGTGGGCTTAGTTGCCTCATCGCATGTGAATGGTCCCAGACCAGGGATTGAATCTGTGTCCCCTGCATTGGCAGATGGATTCTTAACCACTGGACCACCCGAGAAGTCCTATTTTACAGCATTTTATCCCCAGCAGAAATTTTTCTAGATTGGCATCAGCCCTCTCAAACACTGCCACCGCTTTATCAACCAAGTTTATATCATATTCTAAATCTTTTGTTGTCATCTCACCAATCTTCACAGCATCTTCGCTAGTAGATTCTATTTCAAGAAACCACCCTTTGCTTATCCATAAGAAGCAGCTCCTTATCCATGAAAGTTTTATCATGATACTGCAGTATTTCAGCCACAACTTTAGGCTCCACTTCTAGTTCTTTTGCCGTTTCCACCATATCTGTATTTACTTCCTCTGCTAAAGTCTTGAACCTGTCAGAGTCATCCATGAGAGTGAAAACCAACCTCTTTCAGGCTCCTGTTAAATGACAGTTTGACCTTTTCCCATGAACCACGAATTTTTTTTTTTTTTTTTAATACTTTCTTTTTTAACAAATGTACTTAATGGCATCTAGGATGGTAAGTCCTTTCCAGAAGATTTTCAACTGATTTTTCTCATATTCATCAGAGGAATCACTGTCTATGACAACTGTGGTCTTACAAGATGCATTTCTTAAATAATAAGATTTGAAAGGCAGAATTACTTCTAATTCACAGGGTGCAGAATGGATGTTGTGTTAGCTGGCCTGAAAACAACATTAAATCTCATTGTGCATTTCCAAAGCTCTTGAGTAACCAAGTATGTTGTTGGTGAGCAATAATAGTTTGAAAGGATCTTTCCTAAGCAATTGGTCTCAACAGTGGGTTTAAAATATTCAGTAAACTGTTTTAAACAGGTGTGCCATCATCCAGACTTGTTGCATTTATAGAGCACAAGCAGAATAGATTTAGCATAATTCTTAAGGGCTCTAGGACTTTTAGTATGGTAAATGAACATTGGCTTCAACTTAAAGTCACCAGTGGCATTAGCTGCTAAAAAGAGAGTCGGCTGATTCTTTGAAAACTGTTGAAGCCAGGCATTGACTTCTTTTCTGTAGCTAAGAAAGTCCTCGATGGCATCTTCTTCCAATATAACGTTATTTTGTCTACACTGAAAATCTGTTTAGTGTAGCCACCTTCATTCTTTATCTTAGCTAGATCTTCTGGATAATTTGATGCAGCTTCTACATTAGCCCTAGCTGCTTCACCTTGCTCTTACATGTTATGGAGATGGCTTTTTTCCTAGCTTCAGACTTTTCTTCTGCAGCTTTCTCATCTCCCTTAGCCTTCCCTGAATTAAGAGAGTAGGACTTTGCTTTGAACTAGGCTTTGGCTAAAGGGAATGTTATGGCTGCTTTGATCTTCTACCCAAGCCACTAAAATTTTTCTTCATTATTAGCAATAAGGCTATTTGTTACTGTTCATGTATTCATTGGGGTAGTGCTTTTAATTTCCTTCAAGAAGTTCCTCTGCATTCACAACTTGGTTAACGGTTTGGCACAAGAGGCCTAGCTTTCAGCCTATTTCAACTTTTGACATGCCTTCCTCACTAAACCAAATCATTTCTAGTCTTTTTCTTTAAAGTGACGGGGGTACAGGTTCACTCCCTTCACTTGAAGACCTGAAGGCCGTTGTGCTGTGCTGTGCTTAGTTGCTCAGTCATGTTCAGCTCTTTGTGACCCATTAGACTGTAGCCTGCCAGGCTCCTCTGTTCATGGGGATTCTCCAGGCAAGAATATAGGAGTGGATTGCCATGCTGTCCTCCAGGGGATCTTCCCAACCCAGGGATTGAACCCAGGTCTCCCGCATTGCAGGTGGATTCTCTACCATCTGCGCCACCAGGGAAGCCCATTGTAGGGTTATTTATTGGCCTGATTTCAGTATGGTTGTGTCTTAAGGAACGGGAGACTTCAGGGGAGAGAGAGGTGGGGATATGGTCAGTGGGTAGAGCAGTCAGAACACACAGATTTATCAGTTAAGTTCATTGTCTTCTATAGGTGTAGTTTGTGGCACCCCAAAACAATTATAGTAACATCAAAGATTGCTGACCACAGATCACCATTGTGTAGTTAAAGAGTTTGATTACCTTTGCTGTTGAAGTTTTCTATAATGTAAAGCAGGTGTTTAATTTATAAAATTATATTTTATACTTTTATGTTGATAGCTGTTATAGTTTCACAGAAATTTTCTCTGAGAAAAATCATCTTCAAAAGCTAAAGAATCTTCAAAAAAAACTTCCTGCAGCTTCAGTGCATGTAGTTCTACCACATAACCTAATCTGATGGACAATACCTGAGATTTATTTTAATGTCTCATATTATATATACAACCTAGTAAATTCTGTTTTATCAGGTATTATACTAAGAGCTTTGAATTTTTAAGTGCTAGCAAGTCTGTTATTTTATAGTATTAATTCATTCAGGGCGCAAATATCATAAGTAATCCTTAATTTAAATTCTTAAACATGTTGCCATCTATGGAAGTATGCAGTTGTCATTTATTGGATTGCTCAAATAAATAAATTTGTTAAAGTGGTGACTTAATTGAATAAGAATTCTGAATACCTAATACCTCTTTGAAAGATTGTGATACTATTAAGCCAGTAGGTGTCCCTAAAGTCTGTTTGTTGTTTCTCTCTGGGTATCAGTTTTTGTGACTCAGTGAATCCTGACCTTTGCTTATGCCTTGTCAGACATTAAAAAAAAAACTTTGTCAGACATTGAAAATTCCTACAGATATAAGACAGATGAAAGCAAGCTTATTATATAAACAAAAGAAGTCAAGTTCTGCCAGACTATGCAGTTGGCAGTTTGGCAAAACCATGCCAAATTACTTATGATATTTGTGCCCTGAATGAATGAAATTACTTCCAATTTCATATTGGTTATAATATGTTCCTTTAAAGTTCAACATTCAGAAAACTAAGATCATGGCATCCAGTCCCATCACTTCATGGCAAATAGATGGGAAAACAGTGGAAACAGTGGCTGACTTTATTTTTCGGGGCTCCAGAATCACTGCAGATGGTGATTGCAGCCATAAAATAAAAAGACACTTACTCCTTGGAAGGAAAGTTATGACCAACCTAGACAGCATATTAAAAAGCAGAGACATTACTTTGTCAACAAAGGTCCGTCTCATGAAGGCTGTGGTTTTTCCAGTGGTCATGTGTGGATGTGAGAGTTGGACTATAAAGAAAGCTGAGCACAGAGGAATTGATGCTTTTGAACTGTGGTTTTTGAGAGGACTCTTGAGAGTCCCTTGGACTGCAAGGAGGTCCAACCAGTCCATCCTAAAGGAGATCAGTCCTGGTGTTCATTGGAAGGACTGATGTTGAAGCTGAAACTCCAATATTTGGCCACCTGATGCGAAGAGCTGACTCATTTGAAAAGACCCTGATGCTGGGAAAGATTGAGGGCGGGAGGAAAAGGGGACGACAGAGGATGAAATGGTTGGATGGCATCACCGACTCAATGGCCATGAGTTTGGGTGGACTCCGGGAGTTGGTGATGGACAGGGAGGCCTGTTGTGCTGCGATTCATGGGGTCGCAAAGAGTCAGACATGACTGAGCAACTGAAATGAACTGAAGAGCTCATAAACTAGAAAATGTAGGGGCTAAATGACATGAAGGGATAACATCTTCTGTGAGTTTGATATTTTCCTTCCACATTTTTGAGTAAAATTTTTGAACTTACTGTAAAGTTGAAAGAATTTTGAAGTGAACACTCATTTACCCACCACCTGGACACTACTATTAACATTTTAATATACTTGCTTTATCATCTATCTGTTTATCTCTCTAGCCATCAGTACATCTTGGCTCTTTTTGTGCTTTTTAAAGAAAGTTGCAGTACATTTCCCCCTAAATATTTTAGCATTTATTAAACTAGAGTTCCGTATTGGCTTATAGTTTCTTCTCCCCTTTCTTTAGTATTCTTACTTTCTAATTTTCATTGATCTTCATTTATCCTAAAGATTGGTGAAGTTATGGGAAAAATGAAGTAAAGAAATTCTCAAAAAAAAAATTAAGATTTCTCAGAGCTAAAGGCAAACAGAAGTCTATGCTATGCTATGCTATGCTAAGTTGCTTCAGTCGTGTCCGACTCTGTGCGACCCCATAGACGGCAGCCCACCAGGCTCCCCCGTCCCTAGGACTCTCCAGGCAAGAACACTGGAGTGGGCTGCCATTTCCTTCTCCAGTGCATGAAAGTGAAAAGTGAAAGTGAAGTCGCTCAGTCTTGTCCAACTCCTAGCTACCCCATGGACTGCAGCCTTCCAGGCTCCTCCGTCCGTGGATTTTCCAGGCAAGAGTACTGGAGTGGGGTGCCATTGCCTTCTCTGAAACAGAAGCCTAAGGCCCCACAAAATGTCAAAGGCCCACACCTGGACTCCTGAGTGTGAAATTTTCAGTATACCAGTTGTAAAGAGAAGACTGAAAGATTTCAGAGGAAAAAAAGTAAGTGACCTCTAAAGGAACAAAAATCAGAAAGATAGCACGTCTCTTATTAGAAATCTGGGTGGTGGAAGCTAGTAGAGCAATCCCTTCAAAATTCTTAGGGTAAATGATTTTAAACCTATAATTCTATTGGTAACAATATTACTCACCCAGTGTTAGGGCAGAATACACATTTTCAGAAATACAAGAATTCAGAACATTTTGCTCTTACCTATTCTTTCTTAGGAAGTTATCAATACTTGAGGATATGCTTTACTAAAATCAGAAAACACAGGACCTAGGTTGGAGTGGCTCTATGTCAGGTAGCCAGTGAAAGAGAGAGCAGAGAGCCCGGTTTGGAGAAAGAAGGAAAGGAGTCAGTAGAATACATAGTAAGACTGAGAGACTGAAGATTTTGAGAAGTGATTAAGTCAGAGAATACTAGAGAAAGATATGGCTCAGATATAAAAGCAGCGTAAAGTGGAGCATGATTTTGAAACTAGTGGCATTTAAAAAAATTTATTTGAACTTGACAGATAACTTTGAGAGACATCAGTTGTTAACATTGGAACCTTAGTGAAAGAAATGTATTTCTAGCACACCCTTTGGTTCTGCAATAACTATAATACAAACGTTATAATCAACTTTTAAGTGAAGTATTAAACGTATAGAGAAGTTCAGAGAATAAAGCAAGACCACTATTTACCTCTTCATTAGATTTTTCCCTTTGTGGAAAGTTTTTAAATTACAAGTTTAATCTCTACTTGCTGTAGATTTATCCAGATTTTCTCCTCCCTCCCTCTCTCTTTTTCTCTCTTTTCCTCTCCCACTTTCTTTCTCTTTCTCTTCCTGTTTCTCTTTCTTTTAATTTCCTTCATTACTTCCTCCCTCCCTCTTTTCTTTCTTTCTTTCATTAGATTCAGTTTATTTTACTGAATTTAGATTCAAGTTTGGCTAATTAGTTGGGGCCTGGACTTGGATTCTTGTTCTACTTCAGTGAGTTTTGATAGTTTGTGTGTTTCTAGGGGTTTCTTTGTTTCTTGTAAATTATTTAATCTGTTGGCATAGATTTATTTTTGTAAGGGTTGTAGAAATGTCCTGTCTGTCATTTCTGATTTTAGTGATTTGACTCTTTATAAATCAGTTCTAAAAAAAATAAATAATAAATCAGTTCTGTTGATTTTTTTTTCAAAGAAGCAACTTCTGGTTTTAATGATTTTTCTCTATTGTATTTCTATTCTCTATTTCACCAGTTTCCACTCAGATTTTATCTTCTTCCTTCTGCTTGCTTTATGTTTAGTTTGCTCTTTTTTTCAGTAACTTAAGGTGGGAAGATTAGGCTATTAATTTAAGATCTTTCTAATATAGGTGTTTACAGCTATAAATCTCCCTTTAAATACTGCTTTTGCTACATCCCATAAGTTTTGGTGTGTTTTGTCTTAATTTCATTGATTTCAGTGACTTCGAAATTCCCCTGTGATTTCTTCTTTGGTTCATTGCTTATTTAGGAATATTATGTTTAATCGCCATGTATCTGAAAGCTTTTATTTTTAAATTTTGGAATCAACCTATAGACTGATCATTAATGGCTTATCAGTGACTACAAAGTAGGATTAAATGTTTTCAACCTGACAGGGTAAAAGAAAATGTACAGTTGACAGAGATGGAAAAGTAGATGAGGGAGCAAAGATCAAAGGACAAATGTCCTCATTTAACAAAGTAGAAAGTTAAGAGATACATTCTGTGGTTGATGGAACAGGAAACAAAGGTTTAAATACACTGGACTTTGTACTGTATTGTCAGGCAAACTTTGTATGTGTTGGTGTATCAATTTGTTGTTTTTAACTACATGAGTGTATTATTTGAATGACAATTAAACTGTTGCCAGTCTTCTTGGAGTCTCTAAATTAGTTTATCCTTTATTTGCCAGAGAGAAAATAATCCTAGAACTAGAACTTACGAGTGTTTTGATAACTTTTTAAAGAGAAATCGTTCTGGAAATTTTGTTAGATGTTACCTCTTCCCACTACATGCCTGATTATTACTTTACTAAGTGTATTTCATCAGTTTGACGTTTCTTATTTTACCCCAGACTGAGGCAGCTAAATTAGTTCCAATGGGTTTCACCACTGCAACTGAGTTCCACCAAAGGCGATCTGAGATCATACAGATTACTACTGGCTCCAAAGAACTTGACAAACTGCTTCAAGGTATCGTAATCTCTTATCCTATGTCGTGAACTGCGGTTAGCAAAGCATCCAGGTTATAGAACATAACTAAGATATTTGGTTCATGTTTATGTGTTAGATAGAATTAAGAAATAAAGGAAAGTATTCAGTAAGACTGAAGGGTGAGGCTGACTTTAGAAATACTAAAATTATCTGCCAATTCAATAATTTAATCTCTAATTAATAATTGCATTCTTGAAAGTCATCTCCCTCTGCCTAAAGAAATAATATAACCTTTTACTCTACCACAAGGTAGAAAATCTGATGGCTGGTTAACATACTACACTGTAGTATCAGTACATTGTGGTGCACACTAATTTTCAGGACTTGATGGAAAGCTGTTAAGTTTTTGAACTTTTGAAAGCACTGCTGTCCTAAATTTTAGTGTTAGATTTGGTTCTTGTTGCTTCCCCAAATATTTGATCACATTCAGGCACAAAATAGCATGAGTTCAGGAATCACACTCAGATTTGCTCGTTTGCTTTCCCTCCTGTTCCCCCTCTTAGCATTTACTGGCCATGTTACATGGTGCAGATTACGTATTGTATTCTATGCCTCCATTTTCTTATCTTACTGAAGAAGATAAGGTCTTACCTTTGACCTCATAATGAGGTCAAAAAAAGCTTCCTGTCTTATAAGTTATTGGAATTAAATGAATTGATAGCACAATGACAGATACACAAAAATTATTTGGTAAATGTTAGGTATTATCTATAATTTATTTTTTAAATGACTGCTTATTGACTTGTGATGGTATTGTTCTGTATATTGGTTGTGGTGATACCTACATGAAGCTACAAATGTGATAAGTTGCATAGTACTACACAGACACACAAATGAGTGCATATATAGCTGGAGAAATTGGAATAAGCTCTGTGAATCGTATGGGTGTCAATTTTCTGATATTTATACTATACTATAATTATATAAAACAAACATTGGGGGAGGCTGGATGAAGAATGCATGGAACCTCTGTATTTCTTTGCAGTTGTCTATGAATCTAGAATTATTTCCAAATGAGGTATTTTTAAAATTACTGCTTGTTGAAGACTGGGTCTCTAAATTATGTAAACATCTTTCTGATGAGCTACTGGGATGTTTCTATGGTTATGTTTCTAACATTTGTATTGTGCTAAGAGATGTTTCTCTTTTTAGGAGGAATTGAGACTGGATCCATCACAGAGATGTTTGGAGAATTCCGAACTGGGAAGACCCAGATCTGTCATACATTGGCTGTAACATGCCAGGTGAGCTGTTGGGACTCTGCCTAATCATATCAGCAAGAATGAGTTGATTCCTGCTACTGGCAAGCATCTGTTCGCATGGACAAGAATGAGTTGATTGCTGCTACTGGCAAGCATCTGTTAGCATGGACCAAAAAAGCACTTTCTCTGTCTTCAAAAATGCTAGGGGGACTTTCCTGGCAGGGCCAGTGGTTAAGACTCTGAACTTCCTCTGCAGGGGCACAGGTTCGATTCCTGGTTGGATATTGAACCTGTGCATGCTGCATGACTCAGCCGAAAAAGAAAAAGAATGCTATAGCTAATTAGAAGACAGATTGCTACTGTAAGACTTCCAAACAGCTCGGAAACTTTCAGATTATTAATTTCACATACTTTCTTGCTATCCACTAGGCCTCTCCTGGCTTTTTCTTCCCTCTTCACTGGTTTATATTTATGACTCTTCATTAAAGTCATTCCTTTACAGATACCCTCAGATTTACATTCCCCATCTGAAGAGATGCCATTCTTAGATGAACCCTATCTATGTTTTCAGTGCCTGATTTCCCCAATAGCGGATCATACTAGAGAAAAATCTTAACATAAAGCTGACTGACCTCACTTAAATTTAAGATGACAGGCTTTAACATTCAATGATCTCCTGAAAATTTTTCATTCAGGCAACATTTTCCCCCACTCAGTAAGAATCT
The DNA here is from genome assembly GCF_000754665.1 of Bison bison bison. Classification (NCBI taxonomy): domain Eukaryota; kingdom Metazoa; phylum Chordata; class Mammalia; order Artiodactyla; family Bovidae; genus Bison; species Bison bison. The sequence goes on from NW_011494831.1 coordinate 3,022,137, forward strand.
CGTAATTTGTCCTTTTTCCTCAAACTTTCATGCTTCTCTTCAGCCTCACTCTTAGGCAAATTAATCTAAACTGTTCTTCACTTTCTTCACGTCAAAACTATAAACTCATGTAGCTTTTATAAAAATTTTAAGAAGTATAGTTGATTTACAATATTATGTTAATTTCTGCTGTCTAGTGAAGTGATTCAATTATGCTAATATATACATTCTTTTTCATATTCTTTTCCATTGTGGTTTGTCACAGGATTTTATTTATTTATTTATCCGGCTGCATTAGGTCTTAGTTGCAGCGTGCGGGATCTTGTCTGTTGCATCATGTAGGATCCTTCATTGTGGCGCACAGACTCTCTAGTTGTGGCACGCGGGCTAGGTAGTTGCATTGCTCAGGTTCCAGAGCATGCGGGCTCTAGTTGTGGCTCATGGGCTTAACTGCCTCACAGCATGTGGGATCTTAGTTCTCCAGTGAAGGATTGAACCCATGCGCTTTGCATTGCATGGTGGATTCTTAACCACTGGATCACCAGGGAAGTCTCTTGTAACAGAACGTTGAATGTAGTTCCTTGTACTGTATAGTAGGACCTTGTTGTTTATCCATTCTCTATAATACTTTGCAACTGCTAATCCCAAACTCCCAATCTATCCATCCCCAGCATCCCCCTCCCTTTTTCTCTATGTCTGTTTTATAGATAAGTCGATTTGTGTCACATTTTAGATTCCACTTGTAAGCGATATCATATGGTATTTGTCTTTCTCTTTCAGACTTAGTTCACTTAGTATGACAATCTCTAGGTCCATCCGTGTTGCTGCAAATGGCAGTATTTCATTCATTTTTATGGCTGAGTAGTATTCCATTGTGTATATGTGTACTAATCCATGGGGTAGTATTCCATTGTATATATGTGTACTAATCCACGGAGTAGTATTCCATTGTATATATGCACATCTTCTTTATCCATCCATCTGTCAGTGGACATTTAGGTTGCTACTGTGTCTTAGCTGTTAGGATAGTGCTGCTGTGAACACAGGGGTGCATGTATCTTTTAGAACTAAAGTTTTGTCTGGTTATATGCCCAAGAGTAGGATTGCTAGAGCATATGGTAACTCTATTTTTAGTTTTTTGAGGAACCTCCATACTGTTTTCCATAGTGGCTATACCAATTTACATTCCCACCAACAGTGTAGGAGGGTTCCTTTTTCTCCACACCCTCCCCAAAATTTGTTACTTGTAGGCTGTTTAATGAGGGCCATTCTGACTGGTGTGAGGTAAATCCATCTATCTATAGCCACCTTTTCTTACCTTGGGTTACAATAGAGAGTGTCTCTCTTCCTCTCAAAGGTCCTACCATTGTGATCTGGTTACCATGCCTTGCCACTTTTCCAAGGACTCTGCTCCTTCTATTTTCTGGTCTACCTCTCTATTAAATTATTTTCATTGTTACACAAGCATGCCTAGTATTTCCAACATTAGGGAAAAAACTTCCCCAGATGCCTTCTGTTTCTTCTTTGTTTGCTTTGCTAGGATGGATTTGGAAACAGAAACAATGAGTTAAACAATTCCTAAGATCATATCACATTTAAGTAGTAGCTACAGGAATCAAACCCAACTTCAGAGCCCATGCTCTTAAAACTCATTAAAGTAGTACCTAGCTTATAGTAACTGACTTGTTCTGTACTGTACTGCTAGTGCCTAAGTCAGTGCTCAGTAAATACTGGAATGAATGGAGATGATTGAATTAGATGTCCTAAGGCATGCCAGGCTTCAGCAATACGTGAACTGTGAACTTCCAGATGTTCAAGCTGGTTTTAGAAAAGGCAGAGGAACCAGAGATCAAAT
>NW_011494831.1:3024070-3069460 GCF_000754665.1 Bison bison bison
GATGACACCACCCTTATGGCAGAAAGTGAAGAGGAACTAAAAAGCCTCTTGATGAAAGTGAAAGAGGAGAGTGAAAGGGTTGGCTTAAAGCTCAACATTCAGAAAACTAAGATCATGGCATCTGGTCCCATCACTTCATGGGAAATAGATGGGGAAACAGTGGAAACAGTGTCAGACTTTATTTTTCTGGGCTCCAAAATCACTGCAGATGGTGATTGCAGCTATGAAATTAAAAGACACTTACTCCTTGGAAGGAAAGTTATGACCAACCTAAACAGCACATTCAAAAGTGGAGACATTACTTTGCCAAAAAAGGTCTATCTAGTCAAGGCTATGGTTTTTCCAGTAGTCATGTATGGATGTGAGGGTTAGACTGTGAAGAAGGCTGAGCGCCGAAGAATTGATGCTTTTGAACTGTGGTGTTGGAGAAGACTCTTGAGAGTCCCTTGGACTGCAAGGAGATCCAACCAGTCCATTCTAAAGGAGATCAGTCCTGGGTGTTCTTTGGAAGGACTGATGCTGAAGCTGAAAGTCCAGTACTTTGGCCACCTCATGCGAAGAGTTGACTCACTGGAAAAGACTCTGATGGGAGGGATTGGGGGCAGGAGGAGAAGGGGATGACAGAGGATGAGATGGCTGGATGGCATCACCAACTCAATGGACATGAGTTTGGGTAAACTCCAGGAGTTGGTGATGGACAGGGAGGCCTGGCATGCTGCGGTTCATGAGGTCTCAAAGAGTCGGACACGACTGAGTGACTGAACTGAACTGAAGGCATACCTGATATATTAGTAAATAAAAAAATACAGGGGAAGTAGCGTAAGTATTTAAGGAAGAAACAGGATTCCATCACACTAGAGTAATCATTGAATACTTTGTGGGAAAAAGAGATTAGACCAGGATCCTGAAGAATGCTAAATTTGACCAGGTAAATAAACTAAAAAGCATTTAACTATAGGGAATGGTATGAATAGGGCAGAGACAGGGGAGCATAACATAATAAGACAAAATAAGTCCGTTTACCTAGCTCAGAAGTTGTATTTGGACAAATAGTAGGAGACAAACCTTTGAAAAGGACACATCAAGACCATTTTACAAGGTCTTGACCAAAATATAAGAAGTATAGACTTGATTCTATAGAGAGTGGGGATCATTCAGCATTTTTCAAGAGAAGATAAGCATGAGGAAATTTTTAGAAATATTCTGGTAGCAACTTGTTTAATGAACTGAAAGGAGAGGCAGGAGCTAAGGATAGCTGAGGTATAATTATTATAAACTCATGTTCATCGAGTCGGTGATGCCATCCAACCATCTCATCCTCTGTCGTCCCCTTCTCCCGCCTTCAATCTTTCCCAGCATCAGGGTCTTTTCCAGTGAGTCAGCTCTTAGCATCAGGTGGCCAAAGTATTGGAGTTTCAGCTTCAGCATCAGTCCTTCCAATTAATATTCAAGACTGATTTCCTTTAGGGTGGACTGGCTGGATCTCCTGGCTGTCCAGGGGACTCTCAAGAGTCTTCTCCAACACCACAGTTCAAAAATATCAATTCTTCGGCACTCAGCTTTCTTCATAGACCAGCTGTCACATCCATACATGACTACTGGAAAAACCATAACTTTGACTAGACAGACCTTTGTTGGCAAAATAATGTCTCTGCTTTTTAATGTAGTGTCTAGGTTCGTCATAACTTTTCTTCCAAGGAACAAGCGTCTTTTAATTTCATGACTGCAGTCACCATCTGCAGTGATTTCGGAGCCCAAAATAATGAAGTCTGTCACTGTTTCCATTGTTTCCTCATCTGTTTACAATGAAGTGATGGTACTGGATGCCATGATGTTAGTTTTCTGAATGTTGAGCTTTAAAGCCAACTTTTTCACTCTCTTTCACTTTCATCAAGAGGCTCGTAGTTCTTCTTCGCTTTCAGCCATAAGAGTGGTGTCATCTGCATATGTGAGGTTATTGATATTTCTCCTGGCAATATTGATTCCAGCTTGTGCTTCATCCAGCCCAGCATTTCTCAAGATGTACTCCGCATAAAAGTTAAATAAGCAGAGTGACAATATACAGCCTTGACGTACTTTCCCAATTTGTAACCAAGTCTGTTGTTCCATGTCCAGTTCTAACTGTTGCTTCTTGACCTGGTACAGATTTCTCAGGAGGCAGGTCAGGTGGTCTGGTATTCCCATCTCTTTCAGAATTTTCCACAATTTGTTGTGATCCACACAGTAAAAGGCTTTGGTATAGTCAATAAAGCAGAGGTAGATGTTTTTCTGGCATTCCCTTGCTTTTTCGATGATCAGTGGATGTTGGCAATTTGATCTCTGGTTCTCTGCCTTTTCTAAATTCAGATTGAATATCTGGAAGTTCACTGTTCACGTACTGTTGAACCTGGCTTGGAGAATTTTGAGCATTACTTTGCTGGCATGTGAGATGAGTACAACTGTGCGGTAGTTTTACAGGTTAAATATGCATTTAATGCACCTAGCCTACTGAACATTGTAGCTTAGCCCGGCTTACCTTAAACATGCTCAGAACACTTACATTAGCCTGCAGTTGGGCAAAATCATCTAACATAAAGCCTGTTTTGTAATAAAGTGCTGAATTTCTCATATGTAGTTTATTGAATACTATACTGAAAGTGAGAACCAGAATGTTTCTAAGTGTACCAGCTGTTTACCCTCCAGCTCAAGTGGCTGACTGGGAGCGCAGTGTGCTTGCCCAGTACCCTGAAAGTGTTGTACAGCAAATGACTCACCTGGGAAAGGACTGAAATTCAGATTTTTGGTTTGTACTGAATTCATATCACTTTCCCACGATGGTAAAGTTGAAAGATTGTAAATCAAGCCATAGTTAAGTTGGAAACTCTCTAGATAGATTACACTCACTTCTCCCAAGGACACAACTTACCAGTGGAGTTAGAGAATAACTGAAAGGAAATCTGCCTTCTTCAGTCAGTATGACAGAGGGGACTTCCTGGTATCTTACCATCCAATGTGAGTTCTTATCCTCTCAACAAAATAATATTCATTCTTGGAACTTATAAATTTAAACATCAAATATAAATTGTTCTCTTTTGTGCATTTTCCCTTATGAAACAAATTATGAACTACCGTTTATAATTTATTCTGTATTTAAGAACACTTTATAAAAATGTTTGTTACATCACTGTAGTGCTATGTTATACAGATGGTATGTGCCATTAAAGAAATATGGATTTTGTTAGGACTGTGTCTTGGATAGAGTTCACATTTAGTGAAACACATATATCTGCAGAGGCTTATATTATGAGACTGATTCTCTCAAGTCACCCAAGAAAATCTGTCTCTCTCTTTTTTTTTTTTTCCATTTTACAGATAATGTGCATCAGTCAACACTACTGTCTTGAAGTGGTCAATACCATTTCTTGAGATAGGAAAATATTTTCATTCTGCATGAATAAAAGTTTATCTACTAACAGGAGGCACAACTTGGTCTCCTGTTTTTCTCATCACTTTCCTTTCTCATTCTCATTTTGATTGTTTCTCTCCTCAGTAACTACTGATCTTTTCCATTGCAACCAAAATGTCACCACATGTAGCCGCATTAGGATTCCAGTATCAAGTAGACATAAGCTATGTTGGCTCATCTCATAAATAACTCCAAGGAGAAAAGAGGGGGATATAAGAACTTTTAGGATAGAGGGGAAGCATTGAGAAGAGGAACAGTGGTACAGTCAAGCTGCCGGAGCTACAGCTTATTGCTCAAGCACCATTAGAAAATTTTAGCTAAAAGGAAATAGAACTATTTAAAATATCACTCAGATGTGGGTCATCTGATATGATATGTGACCTCTAAAAATAGAAATGTTTTCCCTATGTTGTTTTGACAGGGATTCACATGGAATAAATATTTAGGGTACATTCACAATATCTGTAGTTGCCATTGGCAACTCAGCATAGCATGCTGATGCTCTTAAGTTGTACAGACAGACTCCTATCTCGGGAATGTTTATTAGTCAGATAATGCCTGTTTACAATAAACTGAAGCAAAATTTTAAAACATACCCTCTCTATAAAAACAACTGAACATTCACAGTTGGCTGAATAACTGGATCTTTGATATTTTTGTCAGAGAAAAAAAGTTCTAATTCATTAGTAATGGAAAGGATTACATGTCGCTAGCCTAAGAGCTGGAACCAGAGGTATAAAGAGGCTGTTAGATTAGATTTAAATCTAAATATTATCACCTCTTATTTGTTCAGATTTTCTCAACTTAATGAAGTGAAACCCTGTTATGTATCAGATCTGTCTAATAGTGAAGTTATATAAAGTTAAGAGTCATACTTAGGTTATAAAAATGAATAGCCCATGTTTGTTCACAGTACTAGAATAATTTTAAAATCCTGAGAGGACAGTGTTAAGTACAAATTTTAAATGCACATGCCCTTGACAGAAAATGTCTTAGAAAACTCTTCACATACAATCAAGAATATATGTAGAAAGAATTTACACCATAGCATTATAAAATGGTGAAAGTTCAAAACAGCTTGCATGATTATGAAATAAGATTAAATTACGGTTGTTGTGGTTGTTCGGTCACTAAATCATGTCCGACTCTTTGCAGCCTCATGAACTGCAGCACGCCAGCCTTCTCTGTCCTTCACTATTTCTGTGAGTTTGCTCAAACTTATGTTCACTGAGTCAGTGATGCCATCCAACTGTCTCATCCTCTGTCGCCCCCTTCTCTTGCCCTCAGTCTCTCCCAACATCAGAGTCTTTTCCAGTGAGTCAGCTCTTTGCATCAGGTGGCCAAAGTATTGGAGCTTCAGCATCAGTCCTTCCAATGAATATTCAGGGTTGATTTCCTTTAGGATTGATTGGTTTGATCTCCTTGGCTGTCCAAGGGACTCTCAAAAGTCTTCTCCAACACCACAGTTCAAAAGCATCAGTTCTTCAGCGCTGAGCCTTCTTTATGGTCCCACTCTCACATCCATACATGACTACTGGAAAAACCATAGCTTTGAGTATATGAACCTCTGTCGGCAAAGTGATGTCTCTGCTTATGGTACTAAGTAGTTATTACAAATAGCTACCTTGGTGGTCAGCCCAGCAACAGGAGATAGCTGAGGTGACACTGGAAGGGTGAGGCAAAGGAGACAAAATGAGCAGGGGTGTACAGCACATAGTCCATCCCCCTGTGACCAGGCCAGCAGTCCACTTCTCTGCTGTCAGTCTGCCTACCAATGCCCTGTCCAGACACTCATGGCCTCCCTTCTGCCCAAGGAGGTCTGTTTAGCTGGAAAAGAACTCATGCTAGTACTAAAGATGCAAGAAAGTGAGAGAAAGGATAAGCTCATTCATTTTAATTCCTATGGACTTAGGCCCCTGAATGTCAAGATTTTCTCCTCCCCAAAAACCGAGGCAGTTTCTGCTTTCTGAAGACATTCTTCTGTTGTATATATATCTTTTGCTCTTTCCACAAATTCCTATAGTTTGAACAATTTTATCTGCCAGCCTACCAAATGACAACATAATCATTTTCCCCTTTCCAAATTAACGAAGCCTTCTGTAATTTAATATATGCTAAAGTCAGTGCCCTAGAGGTGGAGGACAGCTTGAGTCTTCCAGATGCCTTCTATGTATCAGGCACTGTGCTAAACACTTAGCGTGAATTATCTCATCTTCAAAACAGTGCCATAAGTAGGTTTTATTACATTTTACACAAAATGTAAAAACTGAGAAGTAATATTCTCAGGGTCACATACCAAGTGGCAGAATCATATAAAAAGTGTTTGTATGAAAATACACAGAAAATGATCTGGGAGATGGGAGTTTTTAAAAGAAGAAATTTTCCTTTTTTTTTTTTTCCCCCACTCATTTCTATATTGCTTGAATTTTTAATACAAGCATGTAGTACTTTTGTAATTTTGAAAAAAATCCTTTTTCTCAGAATCGGAAAAGACAAAATTTTGGCATTACCGGGCACTTAATGTAAACCGCTGTAAGGGATTCTCCTCAGAATTTAAAGGTTCCAAAGTAGATTTCAAGGGTGGAAAACTACCATTTAGCCACATTCACTTAAAATTGGTAGAACTCAGTATCTGGGATGGGATAGGTACCTAAAGCAGATTTCCCTGAACAGCTCATGAGACAGTTTTCCTGGCATTCCTCCATTTTCTTTCTTTTTTTTTTTAAACTCTGATTATTTTTCCTTTTCTATGTTTGTTTATTTTCAATATCTGTGTACTATTAGAGCAAACACCTATTAAATGTGCTAGGGATGCCCCTGGGGTAGTTGCCAATCTCCTTCAGCAACCCGAAGGAATGAACTCTGCTCGGTAAATATGAGCTCTGCTCGTTTAAGTGTGATCTGGATATGATAAAATGATTTGGGTATTGGATCAGAGTCTCTTGCTTATTAAAGCTAAGTAAATGATCTTCCAAATTGCCTTGAGAAACTTGATCAGTCTTTTGCTGGTAAACAATGGTAGAAATTTTTTTTTTAATTGGAAGAAGTGTATGTTTTTAAAAAAAATAATTTTATCACTTACTTTGGTATATATTTCCAAGCACTCTTCAACTCTGGCCAGACTCTAGCCTCACAGTGACCTCCATACCTACTACTAGATGCACTTCTCTCAGAAATGAGTGTCTCCTCCCTAGATCTTATTGTCACTTTATTTTTCTTTTTGCTTTACTGGGAGCGGAAGCGATTATAGGCCCGTCAGAAGGAAGTTGTTCAGTTATATCAGAAGTACAGTGTCATTTCCACTGTTCTTTTTCTCTCTAGCTTCCCATTGACCGAGGTGGAGGTGAAGGAAAGGCCATGTACATTGACACCGAAGGTACCTTTAGGCCAGAACGGCTGCTAGCAGTGGCTGAGAGGTAGGTTACTGGATCAGACAAGAGAAACATGGCTCCATCTGTCACTGTAGTGATTGCCAGGCTTAGTCTGGTTGAAGGGTGTCTTTTCCTCTGTCTTATTGCTCCGTATCCCAAAGTTGTATGTGTGTTTCAAAAGAATAACCTTAGAGAAAAACATGCTTCTTTAGTCAAAAAACCTGTGAGTTGCTGTCAAACTGGATAAAAAACAAGATCAACTGTATGCTGCCTTCCAGAGAACCAGTTTAGATTCAAAGACCCAAATAGGCTGAAACTAAAAAGATGAGAAAAAAATATTGCATGCAAATAGTAACCATAGAGGGCGGGAGTAGCTATACTAATACCAGACAAAATAGACTTTAAGACAAAAAAAAAGGTACTAATTGAGGCAAAGAGGAACATCTTATAAATAAAAGGTCAGTTCATCCAGACAGTATAACAAATATATACACACTTAATAGAGCCCCCAAATATGTGCATAATTGTTCGGGACTAATACCTTACTCTCCGTAATGGATACAGCATTTATCAGATGCCCTGATAAAGAGCATCTACAAAAACCTACAGCTGGCATCATTTTTAATGGTGAAAATCTGAATGTTTTCTCCTTAAGATTGGGAATAAGGCAAAGATCTCCACACTCACCACTTATATTCACATTGTACTGAAGGTCCCAGCCAGTACAAGAAAATAAAATAAAAAGCATCCAGATTGGAATAGAAAATATAAACTATCTTCATTAATCAATGAAATGATCCTATATGTAGAAAATCTTAAGAAGCTACATACACAAAAAACTACTAGAACTAAATTAGTTCAAAGGATGCAATTTCAATATACCAAAATCCATTGTATTTCTATATACTAGCAATGAACAATTCAAAACTTAAGAAAATAATTCCATTCGCAGTAGTATCAAAAAGAATGAAATAGTAATAAATTTAACAGAAGTCCAAGACTTGTACACTGATAGCTAACATTGCTGAAAGAAACTGAAGAATATCTACATAGAGAAACATTTCACATTCATGGATTGGAAGATGTGATATTATTAAAAATAATATCAAATTGATCTACAAATTCAATACAATGCCTATTGAAATTCCACCAGCCTTTTTTCCAGATACTGACAAGCTGATTATAAAATTAATATAGAAACATCAAGGACCCAGAACAGCCAAAACGTTCTTGGAGGAGAAAAAAAGAACAAAATTGGAGGTCTCAGTTTTCCCAGTTTTAAAACTTACTATAAACAATAGTAATCAAGACAGTGTGGTGCTGCCTTAAGGATAGACATATGGATCAATGGAATAGAATCGAGAGTTGACAATAAAAACTGTGACATTTAAACATAAATTTGCCATATAACCCAGCAATTACACTCTGGTTATGTACCCAAGAGGTATGTAAACATGTCCACACAGAGACTTGTTTGTGGATGTTTATAAGTATTATTAAATAGCCAAAACCTAGAAACAACCCAATTGTCCATCCACTGATGAATGAATAAATAAAACGTGGCATATCCATACAATGGAATACTACTAAACAGCTAAAAGGAATGAAGTAATGATACATGTTATAACATGGACAAACCCCAACAACATGCTAAATGACAGAAGCTAGACAGAAGAGACCAAATAGAATTACATTTATTTGAAATTCCCAGAAGGAAAATATAGAGACAGTAGATGCATGGTTGCCTGGGGCAGGGAGTAGGAACAGAAAGTAACTGCAGATAGATTGGAGAAATCTTTCTGAGCAATGGAAATGTTCTAAAATTGAATTATTAAAGTCATTGAATTTTACACTTAAAACACATCAATTTTATGGTATATAAATTATACCTCAGAAAAGCTGGTAAGGAATTTGTACATTTTTCGGGACCTCCCTAGTGGTCCAGTAGCTAAGACTCTGCACTCCCAGTGCAAGGGGGGCTGGGTTCAATCCCTTGTCAGGGAACTGTTAATAGATCCCACATTCTGCAACTAAGACCTGGTGCAGCCAAATAAGTAATAATTTATTTTATTTAAACAAAAGAATTGGTAATTTTCCTACATCCCCTAATACAGCTTTCAAATAAACTTTCAAAATTGTTTTCCTTAATTTTCCCTTGTCTAGGGTCAAATATGATAATTTGATTCCTACCACACATTTTACTGAAACCTAGTGATGATTAAATGAAATTTAATTGCATGTTGAGATGTTGGATTCACATTGGAACCTGCCTTGCTAAGTTAAGGAGAATTCGCTAGTTTTATAACAGAATTGTCTTTCCCATTTTACAATTGGAGGAATCCAAGTCATCAGATATACACCATTGAGGCATAAAATTAGGCTGGAACAATAACTGTAGCCCTTTGCTTCTTCTTAGAAAATCCCTGTCAGGAAAAAAGAATTACTTTCTTGCAACCTGATTTTAGTTTACCAAAGATGAGTATATCAAAATGTATATTCCTTCCCAAAGTTGATTTTGGTGTTCTACAGAAAACACTTTTAATTAAGTACGCTACTTTATTAGTTGAAGAGTTCTTTTGGATAAAGTCACTAAGATTTTGTCCAATAGTATAAATGAGTGTTCAGATAGGATATATGAGATAGTAGAATGTTATGAGGACTGGGACTTTGTTTTGACCATTCACTGTATCCCCAAGCCCTAGAACAGCGCATTCGATGTTTGTTAATGAACTAATATTTATTAGAGCCATGTTTATGGCTGTTTTGTCAAATAAAAGAAAAATGTTTAGAAATTTAATTCATTTTAATCACTTCTATCAGGAAAATTTTTATAATTGAGTTTATATTTATGTATATTGCATTTAAATTTATATATCTGAGAAAGTTACAGGACAGGGCCTCCTAAGATAATTAATACCTAATCTCCTTCCATAAGAGAACAACCCTTATTGATAAATTTTTGCCATATTCTGTTGAAGAATATTAACTCACATTCAGGTGACTAGCTCAGAGGTTTCTAAGACTCTGCTGCTGCTAAGTCACTTCAGTCATGTCCGACTGTGCGACCCCATAGGCGGCAGCCCACCAGGCTCCCCCATCCCTGGGATTCTCCAGGCAGGAACACTGGAGTGGGTTGCCGTTTCCTTCTCCAATGCATGAAGGTGAAAAGTGAAAGTGAAGTCGCTCAGTCGTGTCCGACCCTCAGCGACCCCATGGACTGCAGCCTACCAGGCTCCTCCGTCCATGGGATTCTCCAGGCCAAGAGTACTGGAGTGGGTTGCCAGTGCCTTCTCTAAGACTCTAGTCCTCCCTATAACTGCATTACCATCACTTGGGAAATTGAAATGCAGATCCTCTGAATCCCTGTGGCTTCCCTGGTGGCTCAGAGGTTAAAGCGTCTGCCTATCCCATGGAGGGAGGAGCCTGGTAGGCTACAGTCCACGGGGTCGCAAAGAGTCCTGTCCTTCACTGTCCTCTGATTCCACTACAGATCTACAGAAATAGAGATGACCAAGAGACTGAGGATAGGGTCCAGTAGTGGTGTGACAAGCTCCCCAGGTGATTGGGATGCTTGCTGAGTTGGAAAACCATGGCCACCATTGCTTGCCACAGTGTCCCTACCCTTTTGGAATGTATTTAAAATACTATGAAAGAAAGAATGACAGAACTCCCTTGAGGCAATACAGCTGAATTTTTCAAACTTACATGCTTTTTTGTTTTTACTATGAAAATTCCCATTTTATCTTCCAGTTTGATTGAGATATAATTGACATACAGCACTATATAAGTTTTTATGTGTGTATAGAATACTTGATGTATAGTTGATTTTTTTATATTTGGTTGCATCTGGTCTTTTTTGCTTTTTGATGGAATTCATTTTATTCTTATTTATTATTCTTTTTAAAATATTTCATTGTTTGGCTGTGCCAGGTCTTAGTTGCAGCATGTGAGATTTAGTCCCCTGACTAAATCTCAAGGGATCAAACCCAAGCCCCACACATTGAGAGATTGGAGTCTTAGCCACTGGACCACCAGAAGTCCCTGCAACTGGTCTTAGTTGTGGCACAGGGGCACAGTAGCCCTGCAGCATGTGGGATCTTAGTTCTTCAACCAGGGATTAAACTCATGTGCCCTGCATTGGAAGGTGGGTTCTTAACCACTGGACCTCCAGGGAAGTCCCACATATAGTTGATTACAATATTATATTAGTTTCAGGTGTATAACATACTGATTTAATATTTTTATAGATTATACTCCATTTAAAGTTATTAGAAAATATTGGCTATATTACCTGTGCAATATATCCTTGTGGCTTATTTATTTTGTTAATATATATAATAGTCTGTACCTCTTAATCCTTTACCCCTTTTTTGTCCCTCCCCCATTCTTCTCCGCCCTGGTAACTACTTGTTCTCTGTATCTTTGAGTCTGTTTCTGTTCTGTTCTATTTATTTATTAAGTCCCACATATAAGTGATAACATACAGTACTTGTCTTTCTTTGTCTGACTTATTTCACTAAGCATAATGCCCTCCAGGTCTATCCATGTTGTTACAAATGACAAGATTTCATTCTTTGTTACGGCTTAGTAATATTCTATTGAATATATATACCACATCTTTATCCATTCCTCTGTTGTTGGCAGGTTAGGTTGCTTCCTTATCTTGGCTGTTGTGAATAATACTATGAACACTGGGATGCATACATCTTTTTGAATGTCTTTTTTCTTTAGATATATACACAGCAGTGAAATTACTCGATCATATGATAATTTAGTTTCCTGACAAACCTCCACACCATTCTCCACAGTGACTGTACCAGTTTATATTCCCACGAACAGTGCCTGAGGGTTCACTCTTCTCCGCATCCTCGGCAGCGTTTCTTTTCTTTGGGAGAACAGCCACCCTGACAGGTGATAGACTCCTGTGGTTCTGATTTGTATTTCCCTGGTGATGAGTGATACTGATTTCCAGCCAGCTTTTTCCAAGTTGTAGGAACTGAAAATTCTCTACTACTTCAAGAATATCAGCACAGAGATCCCCATAATCATCTTTATGAACTCTGCTGAAAGAAAGGCCAGGATGACTCTGTTTTTCTAGTAACATCTGTATTCTAACAGCAGAAGTTAGTCTGCATTCCTGATAGTAGATTATATCAATGTTTCTTGAGGCAAGACTAGAAGGTTTATGTAGTATAGTATTTAGGCCTCTTCAGTCTTTTTTCTATCTTATAGTTATGACTTAAATACAGAAAATTTATCTTTTTATCCCCATTTGGTCATGATCCTAAGGTAAAACTGTGTTTGCTTCATTTTCTTGTCTCCATGCCTAGACTCAACAAATTTATCATCATCAATCCACTTTAAAAAGCAAACAAAACAGCTAAACTTCCCTTTGTATTGATAATGGCAAAGAATAACTGGTGAACTGTCCAGGGAAGTGCAAAGACCGGGTTTGCCAAATATGATGAATCCATTGAAAGATGTAGAAAACTCAGTTGGGAGGAGTGGGATCTCTTGATATCGAGGCTCATCTTATTGCAGGATTATTTCAAGTGCTAGACATTCTTTTGTTTTTCTATTCTTTTGGGTAGGAAAACAGAGGAAAGCTACTAAAGCTAAGTCTCAGAAGAGTAGGCTTGACGTAGTATATGCTTTTGTAATGATCAGAATCTTTACATAGAATAGATTGCTTCTCTTAAAAGATAAACTCTTAAGCATAGAGACTTCTGGATCTCAAGAAATTATAGCACATAGATTTTATTTCAACAGACTATCTTTTGAACTGTTACATAAGGGAGTCGGTATTATACTTTTGAACTATAATGATTTTAGGTAACCTTAATCTGAAAATATTACTTGAGTTAAAGTGATGACATATGATTCTCCTTTTGTTTGGATTATGGTTAAAAACTTCATATTCAGCAATGTTTATTCAGATTTACTAGGTATAAAAAAAAATGTGCTAGTTGGAAAGGCATAGTCTTTTCCCTCAAGGAATTTTTAGTCTAGTAAAAGAATGGCAGGTAGCTCCTCACAAGTGCCATAAAAAGGCCTAAATCAAGTTTTCTCAAAGTGCAGAAGAAGGGGAATCACATCTATTCAAGAGATACAGGGAAGCTTTTATAAAAGTACTGGCATTTAGCTGAGTCTTGATAGATGAATAAATCAAACCACTTTTGAAGAAATGGGATCCTATTAAGAAACATTTAATGACAAGCTGACTATGCCAAAGCCTTTGACTGTGTGGATCATAAACTGTGGAAAATTCTGAAAGAGATGGGAATCCCAGACAACCTGACCTGCCTCTTGAGAAACCTATATGCAGGTCAGGAAGCAACAGTTAGAACTGGACATGGAACAACAGACTGGTTCCAAATAGGAAAAGGAGTACATCAAGGCTGTATATTGTCACCCTGCTTATTTAACTTCTTTGCAGAGTACATCATGAGAAACGCTGGGCTGGAAGAAGCACAAGCTGGAATCAAGATTGCCGGGAGAAATATCAATAACCTCAGATATGCAGATGACACCACCCTTATGGCAGAAAGTGAAGAGGAACTAAAAAGTCTCTTGATGAAAGTGAAAGAGGAGAGTGAAAAAGTTGGCTTAAAGCTCAACATTCAGAAAACGAAGATCATGGCATCTGGTCCCATCAGTTCATGGGAGATAGATAGGGGAACAGTGGAAACAGTGTCAGCCTTTATTTTTGGGGGGCTCCAAAATCACTGCAGATGGTGACTGCAGCCATGAAATTAAAAGACGCTTACTCCTTGGAAGGAAAGTTATGACCAACCTAGACAGCCCATTAAAAAGCAGAGATATTTAAAGAAAAAAAAAAAAGCAGAGATATTACTTTGCCAACAAAGTATTACTTTGGCAAAGATATTACTTTGCCAACTAGGGCCACCTAGTCAAAGCTATGGTTTCTCCTGTGGTCATGTATGGATGTGAGAGTTGGACTGGGAAGAAAGCTGAGCGCCGAAGAATTGATGCTTTTAAACTGTGGTGTTGGAGAAGACTCTTGAGAGTCCCTTGGACTGCAAGGAGATCCAACCAGTCCATTCTAAAGGAGATCAGCCCTGGCTGTTCTTTGGAAGGAATGATGCTAAAGCTGAAACTCCAGTACTTTGGCCACCTCATGCGAAGCGTTAACTCACTGGAAAAGACCCTGATGCTGGGAGGGATTGGGGGCAGGAGGAAAAGGGGTTCTAAGAAAGGTATTTTTTGATGCAAAGGTGAAAAATCATTATTGAAATATAAGATGAATTAAGGTATTACTTATTTAACCATACTAGATCCATGTCACAGATTCTATAACTTGTTACTAGCAAGAAAAAGGGGAGAACAGATGGAGTACACTTATTTCTCTTAAGTATAGGACTCTTACAGTTTTGAGTCCTTAGGGTTTTGAGTTTAGGAGGTTTTATTCCTATACAACAAACAGTTTATATGATTTTGTTTAATTGATCTTTGAGTGATTGTTTTTGTTTCAGTCCTAAATCTGTCATGCTGCCTTTTGTTTTTCCAGGAGAACGTTGATTGTTTCCTTATATTTGGAAATTTATCATTCTAGTTCAGGAGTCCTCAAAGAATAGATTGATTTATTCTGAAGTCCTGCCAGGTAGATCTACTGTAACACAGTTGCTGTTATATCTTTCTCTGTAGTTTCCCTGGGCTTCCTAATAGAAAGGGAATTATATTCTTTAGCCTTCTTACTATCACTTCTTACCTACCCATTCAGGTAATTTCATTGCCTTAGTTTTGTATCAGCCTCAAAATGTTCTCTCTTCTAGATATGGCCTCTCTGGCAGTGATGTCCTGGATAATGTAGCATATGCCCGAGGGTTCAACACAGACCACCAGACCCAGCTCCTTTATCAGGCATCGGCCATGATGGTTGAGTCCAGGTATGTGGGCAGAAGAAGATACTGAACATGTTTTCCCAGAGCCCTTGGCTTGAATGTTGTACAGGCTGTGGCAAATTTGATAGTAGCTTGAATTAGAAATGGGGAGGTTCGAGTTTTAGTTCCTATTTTGACACCCTTGCTTTGTGATTTAGGTCAAGTCACTGTTAAAATATGAAACTATAATTCACCTGAACTTGTTGGAAATTTTGTTATAGGATAACTCAAGTGCATGTTGTATAAATACATAAGTGTAGCCATAAATATAAAATGTTAGGGTAGTGGGAAAGGGAGCAAAATCTGACATCGGCGTCTAGAAACAGGCTTCAGAGAATCTGTGTTCCCTGTAGGTATGCACTGCTAATTGTAGACAGTGCCACTGCCCTCTACAGAACGGACTATTCGGGTCGAGGTGAGCTTTCAGCCAGGCAGATGCACTTGGCCAGGTTTCTGCGGATGCTTTTGCGACTTGCTGATGAGGTAAGTTTTGGGGTAGGGACAGAGAATACCTAATTTCAAGAGCTATGAATTATAGTAGCCTTGCCAGGAGGCCAATACTGGAGTCTGGTATCAAGATATCAGTTAGATATAGAGACTTTAGTCATTCATTGCTTTGTGGGGGATGGAGTGGCAGCAATAAGGTTCTTGGAATGTCTGACCACAAAAAATGACGTTATCCTTTCCCTGTCAGTTTGGTGTAGCAGTGGTAATCACCAACCAGGTGGTAGCCCAAGTGGATGGAGCAGCCATGTTTGCTGCAGATCCTAAAAAACCTATTGGAGGAAATATCATTGCTCACGCCTCAACAACAAGGTACAGTGATGGGACAGGCGCTTCATTGTGGAATGTCATATTACTGTGAGGTGGACATGAAAAGAATATTTCCATTTACACCTTGTTAAAGGCCTGGTCTGTAATTAGACACAGGAGCCTTTGCTTAACCTAATTATCACGCTCTGGTTAAAACAAATGTTTGCTTTTAGTTCACAAAGGAATTAAAAGCTCAAGTGTGGAAGAATACATTTGAAGAATTAATGTCTCATCATTTTTTTTAAAAAAGGTTTCAATATAGGAAATCCACTGGGGGCAGGGGGTGAGCAGAAATGGATTTCTCTGGATTAGAAGTACCCTAAGGAATACAGAAAGATCCCCTAAAATCCTTCTAGTTAGCATATAAGTCTAAAAACCTTTTAGATCTACCATAAATAGATCAGGAATAGAATTTTTTAATTATAGTAATTTTGGTGCTTTGGTCTGTGTCTTTGCCGCAGACTGTACCTGCGAAAAGGAAGAGGGGAAACCAGAATCTGCAAAATCTATGACTCTCCTTGTCTTCCTGAAGCTGAAGCTATGTTTGCCATCAATGCAGATGGAGTGGGAGATGCCAAAGACTGAATTGTTTTTTTTCCTGTGATAAACCTTAAGCGCTGCAGACTAATGGAAAGGACTGCTCCCTGGAGTTTTTCACAGGCTTCTTCCTATTGTGACTGCAGAAAAAGGCTTTCAGGAAAACAGCTATTATATCAGCTTTTCTTACGGTGTAAACACGAGACAAGTCAGTAGTCACAAGCTGACCTGAAATGTTTATTCCTTCTAGAATATATTAATCTCTATGTGAATTCTTTGGTTTGGGGGGTAGGTGTGAAATACCTTTGACATCATAGTGCCTTGGGATTGACTCAGAACTAACTGCTGTTGGCCACTCTTATGTCTCCAAGAGAACTAACTAAAGCTGGAGAGACCTGACTTCTCTGTGTTAATGTTGGGAAAAAATACCTGAGCTACGTAGCAAATGGAGTGGGTCGCCTCACAGGTTCTTTTCCCTCCATCAGTAAAAACTGTTAAATCAGAAGCAGGTTTTTAAGTTTGTATGTCTGAATTAGTTTATGTAAGAATTTTGTTTTAATATTAAGAGCAATTCAAGATACTCATTTCAGAAGCTCTTTAAGTAGATTCAGTGTGGGGCTGCTAATAAAGTAGTTATTTGTAGGGAATGTGCTATTTATAGGAGTTATCCTGGTACAAGCTGAATATTTCAACATAGGGCCTGCATAATACTGTTTTAGCTCTGGGAAGGAATGATCAGTTTCTATTACTTTACATTTTCAGTTTTAAAGGGGAAGTCCCAACCTTCAGGTGATTCCCTTTATTCTCCTTTAAACTCATAGAAAATATCGCAAGATAGCTACTCCATAGCATTCCTATGGCCTTTGTTTCTATTAAGGTTTGTACTGTATAAGTCTGGTACTTGCCTAGATTATTCTGCTTTTTAGGGCTTTGAGATTACTCCTTCCCCTTCACTTCTACTCAGCATGAGTTTTAAGCAACTCTTCCACTTTCAGAGGGCCTCTTGGCTAGAATTGGGTGGAGAGGCAGTGCAAATCTCGGCTGTTGCCTGTGTTGAGCCTACTCTATGTAAGGAGATAGGAGGACAAAATTTAATGCAACTTTGTTTTAAAAACAGCTGTTCCCTGACTATAGACCAGAGTGCCTCCTAAATCTTCTTCCATTTTTTTCCATCACAAAACAAACCTGGAATGATGTAATAAACCCACAGTGACAGACTCTGGAATGAAAGCTTGGTTCTTATATAAAAGCATCTCAGTCTTTTAGATCTATAAAGTATTTTAAGTGACCTTGACCTAAAAACTTGTCTCAATTTTTCTTTAACCAAAGAGCTTATTCTAAACTATTTGTTACTATTTTTCTACTTGTCTGCAATAGCCTCCCAGTAGGAAACAGTTATTGAAGTGCCAAGAAAGAATAAGGAGATGAAAACAAACATAGAAGGGGGATTATAATCACTTCTAGTTAAGTTTAAATTTTGGATTTATTTCAAGTTTGTACCAAAATATATTCCAGGCAACTCTTCAGATCATCATTTTCAGTCATAAGCCTTATGCACTGCTGTTCCAAAAGCTGCCAGGACACTGGAAGTCAGGTGGTCCAGCGCTCAGCCCAGGAGTACAGTTACGATCCACATGATAGATTGAGCAGAGGCAATACCCATGGACTCCCCGACCTTCTGCCCTGGTAGGTTGGGGTGTGTGATCTTAGGACTATATATTTTGGTTCTGAATATTAATCAGTGAAAAAGATTAGAGAGTACACATTCTGTGTTTTGTTCCTATAGCTCTTTGGAGTTCATCCACCTCAGCAGCAGTTGAAAGGGAGCCTCCAGTGTTTTATCCACACTCTACCCTAGGGCAGGTGTATACTAGTCTTGATTTTTTGAGAACTCACTTTATGGAAAAAGTAATAGAAACCCAGGTCTCAAGTACTTCCCCAATTTCAGATTAGGTAAGGGATTAGAATAAATTAACCAGTAGGAAGAAATTGGGGAATTGTAGCAAGCAGCAGTCAGACCTAGGAGTCAAGACACTCCCTTAAGCAGTCTTGCTCAGTTTCCTGATCTAAGCAGGACCTAAGGGGAAAAGACTTAATTTTTTTCCTTCCTCGAGTCATGAAGCCCACTGAAATGTGATTATTCTCCTAAAATTACTTCCAATTCTTCCAGGTCCTTCTGGAAAGCTGAATCCTAGGAAGACAAGAGAATAAGACTAGGACTTTAAATCCAAGCCAACATTTCCTAAACCATTGGTACCTGAGAATGGGCCCTTTGCTTCCTTGCTATTACCAGTCTTTTTCCCACTTTCCCAGGACAACCTGGAACCTACTAACTCTGTCTCCTCCCCAGGTGAGATGTATACAAAAAATCCCACATGCAAAGTGCAGACTCTCTTTTGGAGGGAAATAAGAACCACGGGAAGACATTCTTTCCTGAAAAGTCACATAATGACTCAGTGAAAGAACCCTGTATTAGAAAAGCTCTTAAGTATTACCTCTTTAGTGACATTTGGCAGCTCCAGGGCCAACTTCATCCACTCTTTAGCTTCAGGGTTTTTCCCTAGTTCTTTGTAGCACTGAGAAGAGACAACAGTGAAAACCTGAGAGAAATACCACCAGGAGACTAGAAGGGAATGAGTGTATGTTTTCAAGAAAAAGTATCAACATACATATATTTCATCTATGTTGAAATGGGCAGATGAGTTTACCTTACAAATATATATCCTTCCTGCTTTGGAAAATCCTGGCTGTAGTTCTTCAGCCTAGAGAAGGGAGAATGCATTTCAGTAAGAGGTTCCGAAATCCAAGTCAGGCTAAAGTTTATTAGAGTTCAGTATCCAACCTGGAGATTGATTCAGTGAGTCTACATTTTTTTAATAAGCCCTTCCAGTGGTTTCTCATTTTCCACAGAACAGGCACACATAAAACTGCCCTCTACTAGAAACCCCTCCCAATACACTAATGTCCTTAGGGAAAACAAGGTCACCCCGGCCTTTCTGGCTGCTGTCCACCCTTCCCTTCCCTCCCTGATACCTTTAGGAAGCTTGAGAGGGCATCCTGCACAGTAGCACCAAGGGGGCTTTCACTCAAGGCTGTCGCAGTTTTTTTTTCTAGCCAGCTCAGGTGAGAGACCTGCCATCAAAAGATCAAGGTGTAACTATAAACTTAAGTATCTTTAAGAACAATAAATGTTCTGTACTGAAAGGAAAAGAGGCCAAATAGGACTGCATCCAGTCACCACTCCCATGACTGTCTGGAGGGAAGGACACATAAGCCAGACCATGCTGAGGTGACCTGATCTTCACTGCAAGGTGATCAGTGTCTCAGGGTAGTTTGGGCCCTTGTGTCAAGCCCTGAAATCTAGCTCACCTGGTAGCACCACCTGCCGAGGAGAAAGTGAGCCATGGGGTTTTCTGGCTTGAGAGCAATGGCTTTGTCCACATGCTCCTAGAGCGGAAATACAAACAAGTTAACATCAGAGAGCAGAGTTACTAAGGGAAGAAAGGCAAGTCACAGAGCTGTAGGGTAGGAACACCTTTGCAAAGAGCTAGGTTGGAGCAGGTAATCTGCATGAGACCAGCACCAGGGAAGGAAGAGAAGCCTTTCTCACCTTGAAGCTAAAGCCACTCTGGATGCGCCTCTGGATGCCCTCATGCTCAGCCAGCTGACCACAAAGCACTGCATACCTAGGGGGAGAGCAGCAGCAGGCTCAGGACTGAGGACCGTCCCTGCCAGGAAGGGGCTTCCCACCCAGGGCTGACGGCACTGCCCAGTACTTCATCTGTACATAATTCCTCTTTTCACAGACCTATGGTCCCAATTCATATTCTTCAGCAGATACAGTGGTAGGTTCACAGTTCCCCAAAGTACACTGGGTACAAAAAGTGGGCTCTTTTATACTTAAAATTTAGACAAGGTCTCAATCCAAATGTCCCCTCATGATCAGTATAGCCATAGCTGTCATAAAAACTTAAGCAGGTCTCTAAAAATCAGCATCAATGTGTAAGAAACGTGAATACACTGTCTGCTTAGTTGGTATGTCACTGGGAAGCTGTTTGGGAAGGGGATACTCTAAAATTAGCAACAGAAGCAGAGGAAGAAAAGGCCTCCGATTTCAGCCCTCTCCTCCACACCCTCCCAGGGAAACAAAGCCATCCAGCTTCCCATTTTCTGTCTTTAAAAACAAAGGTCTAAGAAACAGTGACCTGGCATCTAAAAAGAGGCACTGCAAAGTTTCAGCAACAGATGGGGAAACAAGGCCTCTCCAGCTCACAATCTGAGGGCAGAGTTACAGAAAGCAGCAGGGAGTGGAAAAGGAACACTGACTAAAACTGAGGTGCTAGAACCAGGCCTCCAGGTTGGCCCTGACCCACACAAGGTGGCAGGACTTTACCCACATGAGATCACAAACAGGGCTGATGCTTTTGTGGACTAATACTGACTGCTGAACTTCCTGGGGGTGAGCTCACATCTATGTTTCCTCATGCCAGCAAAGCGAAGAAGCCAAAGTCCACCACCAGCCAGGGATCGCAGCTAGGGGAATGAAGAGCTTGTATGGGAGAGGGGAACGGCCAATGTCCCAACCTCCCTGAGGAGCCAGGAGCCTCAAGGTTGAAGCCAGGGATGACATAAGAAAGCCACTCATTTCTCCAAGTTTCAACAGGAAGCTGTACTACTCTTCCCTTGTCTCACTCCCAAAGCACTTCCCGAAGGAAACTCCCCTGGGTCCCTGGCTTGGGGGAGGATTGGGACATATGAAAATAAAGGCCAGAGCTTCCTCTCCTGGTGCCTCTGGCAAATGCCTGTTTGGCCAGGGCAGAGAAAAGAAAGGGCTCTGCTCCACTCTAACCCATGCTGGGCTCTTTCTGGGGCCCTGCAGGGTGTTATTACCACTGATGACACTCTGCATTCTCATTCCCCTTCTCCAGAGCGACCTCAGCTTCTTCTTTTCCTGTAAGACAGAAGTGATCCAGAGTTGACTTGGGCTCCCGTGACCCCTCCACGGGAAAGGCTGTGGGAGGATGGTCTGCTCTAGCTCTCACAGTTCCCACCCAAGCAGGACTTATAAATAGTTATGCACTTGAGCAGAGTGAAGAGATACAAATAGCTTTTCAAGGATAACTTCCACTTTGCCTTGCTTTCCCTATCTCTGTCATCAGCTGTCCCAGCTATACAACACCCACCCGACATGCTCAGAGCACTGCAAATATAAAAGGACTCGAAAGCAATCACAGTTGCCCTAGTAGATCATTACCTGGAGAGTTTTTGATTTGGGGTCTGTGGATAGGCCTTAGGGTGTCCATGAAATCCCACTGAAATATTAGGCATAAGTCCATTTTCTTGAGAGGGTCCACAGCTTTGATTGGATTCTCAAGAGGACCATGATCTAGGAACAGTAACCATGGCTCTGGGCCAGAACTCCTCACTAGAGCCAAATGACCTGGCATCTGACCAAGGATGACTTTCATGTAGTCCTTACCCAAGTTTTCCAGGCACCAAAACTAACAGAAATCAAGGCCTAAACACATGCAGGCTCTTGACAAGGGTACCCTAGAACATCAAGGAGCTGGAGCCCTCCAGATGAGAACCGTTACACCTACGCACTGGAGAAAACAGAACACTGCGAAATGGGACATCTGATTAGAAGAGGGCTTCCATAAAAGAGAATGAAATAATGCCATTTTTAGCAACCTGGACAGACCTAGAGATCATACTAAGTGAAATAAATAAGACAGAGAAAGACAAATATACATCACTTATGTGTGAAACATATTTTTTAAAAATGATACAAATGAACTTATTTACAAAACAGACTCAGAAAACAAACTAGTTACCAAAGGGGAGGGATAAATTTGGAATTTGAGATTAACAGATATGAACTACTATATATTAAATAGATAAACAACAAGGACCTACTGTGTAGCAGAGAACTATATTGAATATCTTGTAATAACCTATAATGGAAAAGAATCTGCAAAGTATATCTAGGTATAATTGAATAACTTTGCTGTACCTCTGAAACATTGTTAAGTCAACTGTATAATAAAAATTTGAAATAATAAAAAAATTTTCAATGGCGAGGGCTTGAAAGGGAACACAGGGAATGGAACAAAAGTAAGGTGTTAAGGTGATAGGCTGGCTAATCTGAAATGTTTCCTCATGTATAAGTGATAGTAATCATGGTATAATTTTGTATATGCAACAAATACATTTAAAGAGAACAGGTGAGAACCCTACAATTCCCCTATCCAAGCAGAACCATGTGGCTCTACCACTGAGGGACACTGTCTTTTAGGGGACTTTACTCTGCCCGCTTCAAAGCACTCACTCACTAGGGAAATAACGGTGAAGAATGAGGCAACCAGTTCCTGCAGCCTCCTGATGGTCCAGCTTCTAGAGGCAACACCAAATGAACTTTAGATCCACCAACAATGGTCCTAAAAGGCTAGAATCACAGAGCAGAGCCTTCAAAGTCTCTCCATAGTCCCCTGACCTCCAGAAGGAACAGATCTGTCTGGGGGTGCTACAAGGAGCCATACCAGTGTGGGCATAGCTGCTTCTCTAACCATGCTCCCTCCACCTTCAGGTTCACGTTGGCTATTAGTACTGAGAGATGATCAAAAGGAAAAGGAAAGGTGGTTGTTGCCACCGAGAGTCCAGACACCAGCCCCAAATGCTGATCAGAATCCTCACCTGAAACACAGGAAAGGTAGCAGAAACTTTTGAAAAGAAACAGACAGTAATTAAGCACCTTCAGTTAAAACTTCCAGGGGTTTTTCTGAAGATCAAACATTCAGCTCAATTGACCTTTCTGTATTGGCAGAATTCTACAACAGTTTATAGAATGACGACCTTGAGGTACTGTCAGACTCTACATTATCAAAAATTCAATGTCTGCGAGGCTGTACTACAAGATGTGGAAGTCCACCGACGGTGCCTGACTCGAGGCTGTGTAGCTAGGCGGGACACATCTTGCCCGTAAAACCAGTCTCTAAAATCTCAAGGGTCTTAACTTCACGACAGTAGAGGACAGGCCATGAACCTGGCATGAGTCAGATGCACCCTACATGCCCGGGGACAGGTTCTGACAACAGAGCTGGCTAGTAGACCCCACGGGCTTGTAGGCTAGTGGTATTCTCCCAAACTACTCCTTCCTGGCACTCACCAAACGTACTCCACTCATTATGTTCTTAAACACCTGCCCCACAGGCTCCGTAACTGAAACTAGAGTCTTAAACAGCAGCAAAAAAAAAAACCCTCCTCAGGTTAAGAAAGGTTTTGCCCTTTGTAGTTAAAGAATTAGGACAAAGAAGAGTGCTAATGAAACAACTACAATTGACCCTGAACAATGCAGGGGTTACTGGCCCTCTGCCCAGTCAGAAATCCACGTGTAACATAGTCAGCCCTCTGGCTCACCAGTAGAGAATCTGCCTGCCAGTACAGGAGACGAGGGTTCAATCCCTGGGTCAGAAAGATCCCCTGGAGAAGAAAATGGCAACTCCATTGTTCTTGCCTGGGAAATCCCATGGACAGGAGCCTGGCAGGCTACAGTCCATGGAGTTGCAGAGTCCGACACAACTTAGCAACTAAGCAACAACAAATCCTCAGGCCCAAGCAACCATGGACTGTATGTGCTTGTGCTGCTCAAATCACTGATGTTCAAGGCCAGCTGTGCTAGAGTCACGTATGCCTGTGTGACTCAAGCCCCATACCGTGCAGAAAAGCAGAGACTATTCTGTGTCTCCAGGAGGAAATGGGTCTCTGGGAGCCAGTCTGTCCCTGCTGAGTACCTGAGCCCCAGCTGCCCTGATAGCCTGCGTCTTGGTGGGTCCCCTGGGCCCCAAGCCACTGGGCTGGCTCCACCCTCAGAATCAGTCAGTTGCACCAGGAGGCTGTCAGCACTTACCACTTAGGGCATAGGACCTCTTCTCACTCGCCTCCTCGGTAAGCTCACACATATCACTGTAGGCCCGGGCCAGGCGCCAGAGAAAGTCCTGCCGGCTTCCATGCTGCAATCCAAAGACAGGGATGAGGGCCCCTTCTCAGCTGCAGAGAACTGGAGCCCTGACCTTCTCTCTGTGTCGTAAACACTGATATCAGGCCATCTACATGGCCTCTCACCTGCAGTTAAGTGGTGACATCATCTCTAGTCAGTAGACTGCACAACCCACAGAGTGGGTGCCTCCTGGCCTCCCAATGCTGTGAGGAGGGAAGGCCAACTCCAACATGTAATGAGTCAGAGCAAGAGCATGTGGCAAGGCCCAGGAAAAGGGAAATTCTAACTGAGGGCATTTATAGCTCAGTTCACTTCAGTCGCGTCCAACTCTGCGACACCATGGACTGCAGCACGCCAGGCTTCCCTGTCCATCACCAACTCCCGGAGCCTACTCAAACTCATGTCCATCAAGTCGGTGATGCCACCGAACCAAACCATCTCATCCTGTCGTCCCCTTCTGCCTTCAGTCTTTCTGCATAAATTCTGGCAGTGAACTTGAGAAGGGAATTGTGATTGAGTGACCCAGACACTTGTCACTGGTGATGAAAACTTCAAATGGGGCAAGCAGCTGTGGGTCTGCCTCAGGGAAATAAAAGGGGAAAGTTTCAGTTCTTTCCACATTTCTCCCTATGCTGAGAGCCAGAGCCAACGACCCAGGGGGTGGTGGGGGAGGAAGCGCTGGGGCAGGGAGTACACAGGCCCCTAGGGGCAGCACTTGGCCTCCTTGGAAAAGGGTGTACGACCCTGAGGGTAGATGCAGAAACTCGCCGTGTCACCCTCATTTCCCTTCCCATGTCACCTGGCAGGGTCACTGACATACTCGTGGGAGTGAGCAGGGGAAGGAGGGTAGACGGGCTGTTGGAGCCTCACCACCAGCTTGTTGTTGAGCAGCAGCTGGAAGCCCTCCCGCTTGCCCTGCTCACTGCCCTGGTGCAGCTCGTCTGCCTGCTGCAGGAGCGGCATCACATCTTCCTGGCCAGGGGAGCCTCCAGCCGCCGGGGCTTCAGGCTCCAGACCCAAAGCCACCTCCACCTCCAGGTCCAAGGAGTCCTTTCTGCCCATCTTCACGGTCTCGCAGCTCACTTCATCTTCACCGTCACCGTCACTCTCCCTTTCAGAGTCCCGCTCATAGTCAGACTCAGCATTGGCTGTTGTGTAACTGTGGCGGGGAAACAAAGTGACAAGGGCAAGGGAGGGGATTACTTAACCTCAGATCACCAGGGGTCTAGCCTCCTCCACAGAGGGGCTCTCCACAGCGCTGCAGCCATCAGCACTGACCGTGAGCCATGCCCCTCACTGAGGGGGGACTCAGTCCTGGGAGAATGCTTCCTAGGGAACCACAGGAAAATGATCTGGGAGGGGAAGAGTGACCAACTCGGAGCCCTGTGACAGTCAGAGGCCGATATGAGAAGCCCCTACTTAGCTACCACCACGTCTGCCAGAAAACAGAGAAAGCCTAGAAAGGTATCAACAAAATGTCAGTAGACCTCTCAGGGCAGAGGAATTAATATCCCCCCTGTATTTTAGTATTAGATGGGATTGCTTTAGGGACCATATATTCTTATAAGTAAAGTAATAAAAGTTTAAGATAAAAACCTTCAGATGTAGGTGGAGCTCGATGGCTCACGAGGGGAAGGGTTTGTCAATCATTTTTGCTTTATCAGCCAAATGCACCTGCCAGAACCAACATGGGTGGATGCCAGCCTCTGTGGCTGTGGGTAGCCACAGATATACATATTTTCTTTCTCAATTCAATGTATACCTCTGTCCCAAGTCAGTAACCAAACCTCAACCACAACAGGAGTAGCCCTTGGAAACCTTGGGAACTGGTGGGGGGAGCGGGGGAGGTCTGCAGCTGGAAGCAAGAAAGGCAGAAGATGCAAGCAATCCCTTAGGAAGGTGTCTGTGGGGCTGCCATCCAGGTGTCTCCTGGGGAGCTCAACTCTGATTGCATCCACTGTTTCTCCTGGATCTTTGCCTCCACCAGCAGCTAATGATACTGTTTTCTCCAACTGCCAACTGAGTCAGACAAAAACCGAGCAGAGCAGAAGATAAGGCTTCGAGGGGTCACAACCAGACACCAAAGAGCCCCCAGGCTGAGTGAAGGAAAAGCAGGTTCTGTCTGAGCTAGCAGGTTCCAAGACACAGGGAAGATCCTTGAGTCACTTAAGGATAAGCCTTCCTCCGTCCTGAAATAAAAGACAGGTAGGATCCCTGTGGCTGGAGCAAATCAGACCCGAAGGAGAGACACAAACAAAGTCACAACAAGATAGCCTAAGGTCAAGGGGGCTGAGTACTGCAGGTCCAAGTGCTGTCCTCCTCGTCTGCAAAGCCAGAGAGGACAGGGACCAAGTGAGTAACCAGACCTGGGGTCCAGTCCATCCATCCTATTTCTTTATAGGGGAGCTTTCAGATGCATTTAACAAAGGGGCTCCAGAAACATCTATTACAAGAAATTGGAAAATATTTAAAACCTTCTTAACCTTGCTTTTTAAAGAGGTTATAGAAGTATCTCCCCCCTCAAGCAATTTGCAGTAAAAAAAAGGGACAAGGAAAAGTGGTATCAGATTTCACAACCAACCTGGGTGGTGGTGAGCAAGACCACACAGGGGCAGCCTAGAGAAACTCTCTTAGGCTCCTAGGCTTAGACAATAACCTGCCCCATCCAGAAAGTCAAATCAGTGGCTACCAGTGCCCCTACTCAGCCCAACCAGGCCCAGAGGCAAAATGAGTAAATGAATTTTTGGCAGGTGCAAGCTTGAGTCTCATCACTTCATGTTGCAAAAAGAAGAGGAGACCCCACTCATTC
The DNA here is from genome assembly GCF_000754665.1 of Bison bison bison. NCBI lineage: Eukaryota > Metazoa > Chordata > Mammalia > Artiodactyla > Bovidae > Bison > Bison bison. The sequence goes on from NW_011494831.1 coordinate 3,050,943, forward strand.
CCTGCTCAGCTGAAGGCTGCCTCGGCATATGGGGAGAGACCCCTGCTCTCATCCTGCCTGAGCGCAGTCTCCAGGGAAGGAAGCAGGGAGGAAGGTCCTTCAGTGCTGTGATCGCTCTGGGCCGTAAAGGCCGGGGAGTTCACATGGGCAAGGAAAAGGAGAGGTCGGGGGACCTTGCTGCCACCCAGTGACAGCTGGTATCGCAGCATTCTCCCACATTTCTTGGACCACATACCCAGCTGCTGGTGAAATCCACCAGAGAAAAAGTGGTGACCCTTTTGTTCAACATGCCCGGCAGCTTTTGAGATGAGTACAGACCTCTGAAAAGGTCCTTTGGTCCTGTGCACTCAAGCTAGACACACTGTTCCCACTGTGGAGCAAGGACTCCAGGCTCCCTTGAGGCAAGGAGGCCAACTCTGCTCCTTAAGGAGAGCCCCCGCATCAGGGATCAAGGACTCTTACATAGCCCTCCCAGCAATTACATTTCTTTCCTCCAACTGCTAAGCCCCGTAAGAGGTGCTGAGCTGAGGCAAAGACAAGCAGGCCTGGGCCCTGACCCCACAGTGGCGGGGAAGATAAGACCAAGAGGAATGAGGTGATAAGCAAACACCCAAGGAGGAGTGGCAATGAGGCTGCCGGCAGTGGCTCCTGGCTGGAATGCCTGGGCAGGTTTGCCAGGGGAGCTGGTATTAGGGCGAGTTGGGTTTTGCAAGGAGGGAAGTAAAGCTGCATTTGCAACAAGGCTCTGGGAACAAGCTCACTGACCCACCCAGTGATTCGGACTCTGGCATATTCAGCTGATCCCCTGGGAGCTGTTTTATTTGGAAGAAAGCGAGAACACAGCTTTCAGTGGCGCAGAGCTGTCCATCAAATAGTCTTATTCTTTCATCCCTCAAAGAAGCTCTCCTTCCCCAGGGCCCACAGGTTTAAAGCCATTCCCAATATCATATATGGAACAAGTCGCCAGTCCAGGTTCGATGCACGATACTGGATGCTTGGGGCTGGTGCAGTGGGACGACCCAGAGGGATGGTATGGGGAAGGAGGAGGGAGGAGGGTTCAGGATGGGGAACACATGTATACCTGTGGCGGATTCATTTCGATATTTGGCAAAACCAATACAATATTGTAAAGTTTAAAAATAAAATTAAAAAAAAATAATAAGCCATTCCCAAGGCTTGGTCTCCTTGACCATGACCAAATGAATGATTCACCACGGCCATTGCTCCTGAGAGCAGTCGGCTAAACCAGTCTTGCACCACGCACGACCATCGGCTTCCACATGCCACAGGATCGGTCACAAGGCTAAGCCTGCTGGAGCTGTTATTAAGGAAGCCACCCTTTCTCTCCAGCTGCTACAGGCAGCTGGCAGCCCTGTCCTGCCCTGTATGGCTTTGGGAGCCCCAGTGAGCACCCTAAGCTACGAAGCACCCATAAACTTCCCTGGTTAATCACTCTGGCTCGTGCTGCCCCCAGAAGCCTGTACAATTTCTTAAAATCATCATGAAGGGGTTTGAGTTCTATTATCCTAGTCTTGGGCAGAGCTGTGACCTGTCCTTATGTTCCACACTCATAAAGTTCAAATGTCAAGTAACTGGCTTCCTTGGGTTGCTTAGAAATGCTCCTTAAGAGATGCTCCTCTCTCTCCTTTGTGAGACTAAGGAAATACCTCTGAAGTGCTTCCCACCTGTCTGTCACAAAGGAGGAATAAACTGGTTAATATTATGAAGTGTTTCAGCTGAAGAGGGACATGCTGCAAAGATCATGAATGACTGGTTTAGCTTCTGGTTTCCATGTGTATGTTTGGAGCTACACCAGTCGTTCTGCCCTGAAAGGACAGGCCTGACTGCTCACTTCACCAGCCTCTTCTTTGAAGGGGGAGAAAGGTCAGCAAAGGCCACAAAGAGAGACCAGCCTCTAGACCCCACGTGGGCCACCTGGATGGCGGCCTCAAAGCAGACACGGGCAGACGCTGCTATTAACAGCACTGCAACGAAGATGTTCATTCAGACTCCATCCGTGGGATGGAAATTTCAAAATGGCACCAGTGGTTTAAAACCGAAAAGCCCTCAGCCTGACCAACCTGGGCGTTCCACCAGACTCCTGCCTGCAGCCCTGTCTCACAGTAAGGCCTATGGCCAGACCTGCTGGCCCACCAGTTACTCAGGTGAGTCACCGCCCACCTGTGAAGAGGGCAAGGGCGCACAAGCGGATCTCCCCGTGAGAAGAGAACTTCCCGAGGGAGGGAGCGTGCTTAGCGCTTAGACAGCTCTGTAGACCTGGCCCAGTCACTCAGTGAAGGAAATACGGCCGTTAAGACAAAGCTTACAAAGTCCTCCTGATAACAGGAAACCACCCAACCGACGTTACAATAAAACAAAAATAAAGGATCTAATAACTAGGTAAAAAGCAAACCTACTCTGAGAAAAATAACAGATGCAAACACTAACTGCTGTTAAACATTCCCATCTGTCCGGATGACATGTGGTGGATGGTTTTTCTTATTTCAACTGTTTTGTATTTCATTTGTTTATATCCTTACCTTGTTCTAAAAATTATTTACAGCAGCTTGGTGTGAACTTTTCATTCTGAACATTACTTTTACACAATGTAACCTGGCTAAAGCCACAGCTGTCTCCAGGAGACATGACTCACCCGCCTTCACTCTCGGCATCCGTGAACGTGGCTCCTGAGGCAGCCGTGAAGTAGACAGAGCTGGAGCCGGTAGAGTCACTCCTCTCCCGGGCAAATGGGAACCTTCGCCGCCGAGCCACTTTCTGGTTCTCTTCCATATGTGATCTGAAAAGTAAGCTCCTTTCCAGAGGGTGCCATTAGGCCCTTCCAGCCTGCCTTTCCCCTCACCATGAGGGAGCCTCTTACTACTGCTGCTCATTAAAGGGCCCAAAGCAGAGAAACTCTGGGGTCTCTGCCCTCAGGAGAGCAAGAAGGGCAGCTGGCGGGACCCAGCCTACAGAGCAGACCAGGTTAAACAGGACAAAGTATTTCAGCTGTTGCAATAGACCCTGAGGGCCCAAGGGCAGCAAGAACTCAGGTAAGGCAAGGAATCAAGCACATGGCTTCCCTGACAGAGAGGTGAGAAGCCAAAAAACTGGCTGTGTCCTTACAGACAGACAACAAAGGCTGAGAAAGCTGTCGGGGCGAGGAAAAGCTAGGGTGCAGGGGCCAAGGCAGCAAGGAAGGCTGCAATACTCACCGGACCTCCCCCACAATCTGCCCAGCAAGCCCCTGCAGGCTGCTCCTCAGCTCTTCTACCTCCCGCCGCAGCGCCACCAGGCTGGTCAGCACGAACTCCAGGCGGTCCAGTACCACCTCCTGTCCTCGTGGAAGGCTTGAGAGCACTGCAGCATCACCAGCCTCACCCGGGGCTGCCCGCAACGGCCTGACTGGAGGACGGAGGACAGGAGACAGCGATGCCCGTGGGCTAGAGGGACGAGAAGATCCTGCACCCAGAACTCAAGAACTCTTACTTCTCACTGGAGTTCAATGTATAAAGATCTTTGAGGGTCAGATATTCACAAGTCCCAGGTAACAAACCCGGAAAAAAAAAAAAAAATCAAGGTCCCAATCTTTAAACGAGAGCTCTCCAGGGAATTCTCTGGTGGTTTAGTGGCTAAGATTCCATGCTTTCACTACCAAAGGTCCAGGTTCAATCCCCGGCTAGGGGACTAAGATCTTGCAAGCATGGCCAAAGGGAAAAAAACAAAAAAGTCCACAAGAGCCCTTTGTTCCAAAAACCTTGCACCCAGGGCCCTTCATGAGCACTGTACACCTTGGCAGATAATGTAGAATGCTCTCGCAAGAGTGCGATACCTAGAAGGCAGGATAGCTGCCCTGCTGCCCAAATCCCAGGCAGTCAATCCTTACCACACAGCAAAACTGAAACTGAGCTCACTCAAATTCTGATCTTGCACTTTACAAAGAATAGCAAAGAACACTCTTTCCTCTCAAGAGCTTCATTTAGTATTATCAGAGAGTGGCAAGGTAAACAGGGGCAGTTACTGAGAGAAAAGGTACACCAGGAAAAACCCACCCAAACCCCACTGGGAAAAAACATCATCACCAAGCCCTGAATTGAGCTCTAAGTAAATTCTAAAATGCTAGAAAACGGATACCTAAGACAAGTGGACTGGGAAATGTAAAAACAGGAGAGAAACCAGAAAGGCAGGACCCACAGTCCAAGCAAGCATAACGCTGTTAGAGGAAATCTAGTAACAATAAAGGCTGGATTACTGTACAGACCCAACAATGTTCCAGTATGTAAAGCAAGAAAGATCCCTGGGAATGTGGCTACCACCTCCCAACCTCAGTAGAACAAAGATTACAGCTGAGAAATTACAAACCAACAAACAAAATACAAGGAAAAGAAAGGAAGGGCAAGCACACTTGCAGCGCTGTTACTACCAGCTTATTAAAATGCTGACAAACAATTGCAATCTAAGGTGAAAACTCTTAAGACTCTTCAAAAACTAACTGGCATTTGGTCATCAGAGGAAACATGTGTTTCCAATGAACATGAGGCAAGATGACTTGAACCCTCTTCTATCACACACACACATGAGGGGAGTGGTTTGGACGAGCCCTAGATGCTTTGCTCTAATGGGTTAACATTAAAGTTTTCCAAAACTGAAAGTACTAACCATTTGTGTCTGGCTCCCAGCCATATTCAGCTTCAACTGCAGTAAGTGCACTCCCGGCCCCATGCTGTGGGAAGTCCACAGGACCAGGTGACCAAGCCCAATCCTGCCACTTACTTGCTCTGTGACAGCCTTGGGAAAGTTACACAACTTTTTTCAATCTCAACTTACTCATAAGAAGGATTTAAAAAAACAAAACCTTGAACTATATAGTCTCCAAGGTGTCTTCGAATGTTAATATTAACCTAATTTAATACATAAGCCTCAAAAGATTTTAATTTCTCCAAGACTATTCTCTTTTTACTTTCTTTCGGACCTTTACTTATTAAACACCTCAACCACACTAAGCAAGTAACTTTAATACATACACAGCACTTCTGCGGCCAGAACTAAAAGTGAAAGCTAAGCCTTTTCACTATATACTTTCCTGGGATCACAGGAAAAAGACGACAGAAGAGGAAGACTGCTTTTCCTTTTCGATAAACTTTCCCCAAACTTGAAACTCTCGGGCCCCGCACCCACCCGCCTAGTTTTTCCTGTTGTCCTGTCCCGCAGGTTCTGCTACAAGCAGCCCCGACCCCAAGCCCACCCCCTCAACAGTCACTGAGGCCTCAATAGCCCCGCTCCTACCTTGGCGTCCAGGCTCTGAAGTCTGCGTGTAGTCCAGAGAGTTGGACTGACTCTGGCTCTGGCCGCGGCGCTGGGTCCGTTTCCACCGCTGGCTATAAAGGGCACATAGGAATCCAAGGCCCGCGGCGGTGCCCAGCAACAGTCCTAGCCCGGCGCGGGCGCCACCCAAGGTCCCCAGACTAGACATGCTACACCTGCAGCCCGCGTGAGCCACCAGGAGCAAGCGGGCGAAGGAAGGGAGAGAGATTCGTGAGTGTGGTCCACCCATCGCCAAAGCCGAACCCTGTAAGATAATCTCCCTGCCCAGACCCCGAGCATTCGCCACCCTCACCCTAGTCCCGACCTTAAGGTTTCTGCTAGCCCCCAGGCCTGACTACCACGCCGCCCACTCGGCCCTTCGCAGCCTCCCCTCCAACACGCCCCCTAAGCCTGATACCGGAGTCAGGTCGATGGGCTTCCAAATCCCCCCCCCCCCAGCCCCACGACACTGCAGACCACAAACCCGCCGCCCTGGCTACAAAACCCTGGCCTTTCCGCCGCGCCCTTTGAAGGCGCCCCAGCCTGTCTGGACCTCAACTCACTCTTACTACCGCTAGCTACTGTGGCGAAGGCCGCGGCTTCTCTGTCAATGACCGTGACGTCATCAAACGGTGCCAACTAGCAGCCTCGCGCGCCTATAAGAAGGCGGGGGTGAGCAGCCCTTCGAGACTCCACCTCGTGGCCAGGTTTTTCCCTAGGGGGCGGGGCCACAGGCACTACCAGGGGGGCGGAGCCAGCAGAGATCTGGAAAGGCGAATCGAGAATGGGTTAGAAGGCGAGTAAAAGTGACCAGGGCTTCCCAGCTGGCGCCGCTAGTGTTAAAACACCTGCCTGCCAATGCAGGAGATGTAAGAGACGCGGGTTCGATCCCTGGGTCAGGAAGATCCCCTGGAAGAGGGCATGGCAATCCACTCCAGTATTCTTGCCTGAAGAATCCCATGGACAGAGGAGCCTGGCGGGCTACCGCCCATAGTGTCGCACAGAATCGGACACGACTGAGCGACTTAGCACGCACAAACAGGGGAAAGCTGAGAGACTGCCTGGAGTGGATGCTCAGAGCAGTAACTCCGTGGTCTGGCCAGCTGAGGTTCCATCTCCCTCCAATCACACCAGGTTACAGCTGAGGTTCCATTTCCCCTCAATCACACCAGGTTACTTAGTGTTCCCGGAATATGCTCCTAATACCCAACGTTTCTACCTTTTCCACTGCTGCTCTTTCTGTCTTGAACCCCTACCTGGAAAACGCCACCTCTCTCCACCTTTCCTTAACCCTCGGTCAAAACTCAGACTTTATTTGATTTCAGCTCAATTTGTTTACGTATTTTTACTCAAATCGTTTACTAAGCTCAACACAATAGTGCCTTTGGCAATTCAAGTTAAAACAGGTTAAGTTGTTGGTTATCCACAACAGGCCCTGAGTCCCCAGGGCCAGCTTCTGCCAGCTGACATCTGAAAAAGATGCACACCCCATCATTTAAAAAAATCTTAAACCTTAAATTGTTGTAACATTAAACAGGGACAGGCTTATAAAAACTCTTTTTAATATCCAGAATGAAAATTAAATTCATTAAATTCATTCCTCTAATGATAACATTTTAAATGTTTGCATGAGGCTGAAACTTGGGTTGATCTCTGTTTGCTTAAATTGGTTGATAGCATTTCAGATTTTGTTTTAATCATTTTTTTCTACCACCTGTGAACTGTACTTTTATAAATCTATTTTGATCCTATGATTTTATGCAACTTGTAGTTTTAGAAACTAAAAAGAAGAGAATCATCTGCAGTCCAGTTGTTAGGACTCTGTGCTTCCACTGCTGGGGGCTCAGGTTCTACCCCTGCACGGGGAACTAAGATCCCACAAGCCCTGCAGTATAAGTCAAAAATTAATTAATTACTTAAAAAGCAAACAACACATAGGGACTTCCCTGGTGGTCCAGTGATTAAGAATCTGCCTTCCAATGCAGGAGACATAGGTTCCATCCCTGGCCAGTGAACGTCTTAAGATCCCACATGCCTTCAGGGCAACTAAGCCTGCACACCAAAACTACAGAGCCCACGCATCTTAGGGAAAGATCCCCAGTGAAGACAAGATGCAGCCAAAAATAATAAATAAATATTTGAAAAAAATTAAAGACAAGATTTTTTTATGGATTATGGTTCTAATTTTATTGTCAGCATTTCTTAAAAGTTAAATTTTAGTTTAGTGGGAGTCAAAATATCTAAACCAGTCCTCCCAAATCCTTGACTAGATATTATATTTATTTACTTTTTAATTGTGAGATATTTTACACATATAGCAGTACATTTGGGACTTCCTTAAGTGGGCCAGTGGTTAAGAATCCGCCTGCCAATGCAGGAGACATGGGTTCAGTTCCTGGTCCAGGAAGATTCCACATGCCGCAGAGCAGCCAAGCCCTGTGCAACAACTTCTGAGCCTGCACTAGAGAACAGCTCCTGCTCACCACAACTAGCGAAAGCCCTCACAAAGCAATGAAGACCCAATGCAGCCAAAAATAAATAAAAAATTCCAGAGGTTGTGGTGAAGTCCTTTAAATAAAAAACTTCACCAATATCTGCTACTGATTTTTTTTTCCAGCTACTCATTTTTAAGGATTCAGTTTCATTAGTATTAGTACCTCTTGCGATACGCTAAGAGATTAAGTATGTTGTCTTGGTGGTGAGAAAGGAATGCTTTTAATATCTTTTCCGTATTTTTCCTCATTTTTCTGAAATAAGCATGTATTTCTTCTGTAATAAGAAAAAACTGAGTATTTTTACTTTGGAGGGAATAAAAACCTGTTTAGTTAATTAATTCCTTAGTGGAATTAATATTTTCTTTCTTTGCCTTTGAGGCCTGGTTACCTGTATTACAATTGGTTCTATAAATATTTGCTTTCTAGACTCTCTACCCACTGGACTGCTTACTTTTCCAGGATGGAGTTCATGCCTGATCCATTCCCTATGCCTAGCACAGCTCTAATACAAAGACCATCCATAAAAGCTGCATGGAGGAAGGAAGGAAATAAGGAATGATGAATATCCAGCCCCTGCCACATTGATAATGCTTTTGTTACCAAACCAAATTTGTTTGCCCAAAGCATGGCAAGTCAAATGCTAAGACACAGAGGTTTGCAGCAGAAAAAGAATTCATTACCAAGGCAGCCAAGCCAGGGGACAGGAGAACAAATCTCAGATCCGCCTCTCTGAAGACTTGAGATATAAAGAAACAGGGTAGGGGACTTCCCTGGTGGTACAGTGTTAAGACTCCACCTTCCAATGCTGGGGACATGGATTTAATCCTTGGTGGGTGAACTAAGATTCCACATGCCGGGGAGCAACTAAGCCCCTCTAATCACAACTGGAGAATCCCACCTGCCACAACAAGAGCTAGCACAGCCAAAGTTAAAAAAAAAAAAAGAAAAGAAACAGGGTGATCTTAGGCATGGGGGAAGGTGATTAGAGATAGGAAAAGGTAAGGTAAATGGTGTTCTGTGTGGCCATATCTGGGTTATACGCTTCTTCATGGGATGTATGTTTAAAAATGCAGGCGCTTAGCATGATCTGATGGTGGAGTTTTGACCCTCTTATGTCAAAAGGCTGTTCATTGGACACTTGTGTGGACCCAGTTTTAGGCTCAGTGGTCCCAGCCAGTCTTAGCCAGCTTGAACAGAACATGAACTGATTCCAAGTTCCCAAGAAACAACTTGAGCTCCCGTTGCTATAGCGACCCACACTTCAAAGGTGTTATCTGTACGGGTGGTTAAGGAGTCTTGTGATATATTACCCAGGCTATGTGATGTTTGAAGGGTATGAAATTAGAGAGAGAGAAAAAAAAAAAACCAAATTAAAGCTAGCTTTAAAAACAAAAGCTAGCTTAATCAGTGAAGGGAGTTTACAAGCAGAGGGGGTTTTTAACAAGTTGTTTCTTATCTATTGTTCTGTAAAACAAGGTAATAATTTGCTAGTCATAAGCCTCTGTTAACCCTGTGGACACAGTTTGATTTTCATAATGAAAAGCTGAGTAGTAGAAGAACAATTTCTTCTCCTTTTATAGGGGAGGAAGATCTGCAGATAAACTGATTGTGGCAAGAGGTGAAGCCAGATGGGAAAACCAAGTAGGGGAATTCATTTCCTCCTGGATATTAAAGATATTATCTGGTGTGCATGCCTCTGCTAGGGCAATCAGCATTGGGGTAGGTGATTCTGGATGGAGTACTCTATCTTATGCTGCATCTGCAGACCAGTTTTGCAAATTTAATAAATCCCTGGCAGTCTGAGATAGTCTGCCCTCCTGTTTCCTCCCCACCCCTCCACAGTCCAGCCTGAGAGAGTAGAGCACACCCCAAATCCCTGTCCTGGTCTCTGCCCAGAACATGAGAGCCTTATGTACCTGGCTCTTTCAAGACAGGTGACATATGCCTTGGGATGGTGGCCTTACCTCTAAGACACTTGACATTTAAAAGGATTGTTCTTACAAAATATTTAATGGCTACAAAATAATACTTATAATATATGTATAAAAACTGAGTACATTTATAATCCTTTGCACCCACATCCTAGTGTAAGAAGGAGAACATCATTTTTATCTTTTAAGAACCCTGCATTTCTGTCTCTCCTCCATCCCTTTCTCTTCTCTCAGAGGTAACCACTACCCTGAATATTATATTTATCATTTCCTTCAAATTGTTTAGTTTTGCATGTTTGTGAGCTTTAGGTAAATAGGATTATTCTGTATTTTCCCCAGTATTTGCTTTTTTATTCATTTTTATTGTAGTGTCCATTGTATGAATCAAGCAAAACCTTTTTCTACTTCAGATGGCAATAAAGACTGTTTCCAGTTTTTTGCTAATTACAGTGCTGTTATGAATATTCTTTTTTAATATTCTTGATGTAGTCAGTGAGTTTTCCTAGGTTTATCGATGAGAGGTCTGGTGGGTCACAGTAATGAACATCTTAAGCTTTACTGGATGATGCCAAATTGTTTTCCAAGGTGATTGTATCTATCATAACAATTTGTAATCCCAACAGTAACGTTTCACGTTTCAACTGTTAGACATCCTCACCAATACATGATGCTCACATATTTTGATTTTTTTTCAAATCTGTAAAGCATTATCTCGTTGTGGTTTAATATGCATTTCTGAATTTCTAATGATATTGAACATTATGTTTTATGTTTATTGCCTATTTACACTCTCTTTTTTGAAAAGTGCCCAATTGAGTCATTTGCCCATTTTTCTTCTTTTTCTTCCTAATTTGTAAGATTTCTTTATATCCTGGGCATTAGTTTTTAGCTTAACAAATCCTTTGTTCAGCATAAATATGTCTTATCTCTCTAGCTAGACTTCTAGTCCTGGAGGTAGAGAATAGGGAAAGAGGGTACAGAAAAACAGATCAGACCAGGAAGTATACTTTAGGGTTGTTGTTTAGTTGCTAAGTCATGTCTGACTCTTCTGTGACCCCACAGGCTTATCCCGCCAGGCTCCTCTCTCCATGGGATTTCCCAGGCAAGAATACTGGAGTGGGTTGCCATTTCCTTCTCCAATGCTTGAAAGTGAAAAGTGAAAGTGAAGTCGCGCAGTCGTGTCCGACTCTTCTCGACCCCATGGACTGCAGCCTACCAGGCTCCTCCGTCCATGGGATTTTCCAGGCAAGAGTACTGGAGTGGGGTGCCATTGCCTTCTCCCTTTAGGGTTACAACTTGCTATTTATCCCTTGTACTTCTCTCCTCATCGGTCAAAGTGCTGGAGGCACAGAGAGAGCCCTGTAAGTGCCCTTCAGTGAAGTGAAGATTTTTCAAGAGCCTGGGAGGGAAGGTTACAGGCTGCCTTTGTTTTGCTTTTCTTTTTTAAAAAACCAATCACAACAAGGCAGATGACACAAGGCAGATTAAGAATGTTGTCAGATTTTGATACATCCAGATGAGGGCGTGAACACGTGGAGGTGAACTCTCCGCTCTCTTTGGTGGCTGGTTCGGGTAAGTTTCTTTTGTCCCAGGTGTTGCCTTGTAGTCTCCTGCACGTGTGCCGTGTCTCTCTCGCTTCATGGAAAGCTCTCTGAACGGCCAGATTCCATTGGTTTCAGTCTCTCTAGGCCTGGCACTCTGCGAAGTGCTCAGTTCTCTTACATACTTACCCACAAGGCCACAGAAATGCAAGGTTCCGCCGCTGTACTAGGAACTACAGTGGGGAGGCAGGAATGCGCAGTGCACCGGAGGGGTCTCCTGCCTGTCTTCCATGCGCTTAAGGAATCTCCGGAGACCGTGTCTTGGGTCGGGAAGTAGGGATCCGATAAACATTTTAGAGGAGTCTTTGGGTGAGGTGGGCAGGAGCTTGGGAGACCTCAGTGGGGTCGCCCTTTGCTCCCTGTTGGGCTTCACAGAGGCTGGGACGGGGACCAGCAGGACTTTGGAACCTGTTACTGGAGGTGTTGCAGTAACGGGGTGCAAGGGCAACACGCGCGCTGGGCGCTACGGCCCAACGCAGCCAGCAGAGCTCGGGGGCCGCTCCCAGCTCCCGCACGCCGGTGCGGGAGCGATCCCCCCACTACCCAACAGAGGTCCCTCCGCTCCGCTGGACGACCCTCGGGAGCGGCGGGTGACAACACAGGGTCCCAGTGAGCTGCCCCAGGGCAGGGGGCGGGTCTCGAATCACCGAGCTCTGGGCGCGTCAAGGGCGCCCGCTCCTGATTGGCCGGTCGAGGGGCTTACGGACCAGGAGCTCAGGGATTGGCGCAACCGGAGGCCAGAGTCGGAGTAACTGGACTCTAGGCTGCTGGTCTCAGTCCCGGAGCCTGAAGGGCTGGCGTCGGCGCCCTACCCAAAGTCCAGGGAAGGAGCCTGGCCGGGACGCGCGCACCATGCCCTACCTGCTCATCAGCACCCAGATACGCATGGTGAGTACCCGCTGCTCGTCCCTGGGAGTTGGCTTTGGGCCCAGGGCGGGGGGACGCTGCCGGCCGCACCTTGGCGCCTCCCTCCCGGGCCACGCCTGCGGGTGCCGAGACGCGGAAGCCGCCTGGGACACGCCCCCCGCGGGCGGCGGAGAGGAAGGTTGGAACTCGGACCCTGCCTGGATACTGGGACTAGGGAGCTCCGGCGGCCGGGCCCCTCCAGCGCCGGGAAGGGGGCCTACGTGCGTGCGTCCCCGCCACTCAGGAGTTCCGGGCGCCTGCGGCTCGGGTCCTACCTGTCTGCGGGAGGTCGAAGCCTCTGAAAGGGACTCAGAAAGTCCTGCTCTCTCAAGTGCAGCAACCACTGCCCTACACAGAGCCGCTCCGCCGGGCAATGAGGGGTGGGAGGAGTGGACTAATCTAAGGAAAAGAGGTTTGAAAAAAGGATGTGCTACGACACTGAGACCCCTGTGCCAAGTGGCCCGCCTACAGCTACGACCTGCGCCCTTAGGCACTTCCAGGAAGAGCTCTTCTGGGACCTTAGAAAAGAAAGAGAAGAAAGAACCCGGAGACGACCAGGAAGGTTAGAGGTGTGAGAACATCCATTCAACAGTCAAGCCACGCCCCTTTCCCTGGGCACAGTTTCCTCTGCAAAAAGAAGGTGCTGACTGCTCACAATATGACTGGGTCCCCAACCTGGGCAGCAGGATGCTCGTCTGCCCCCTACCTCTCCAGTGCTCCGGTGATCCATCAGGAGGTACACGGTTCCCTAGAGATGCAGGAAATAGCAGACGCGCTCTCCACTGGATGGGAGAAGTCTTGGCAGTGGTTTAAGAGCCAGTCAGCTGTACAGATGGTAAAATGTAGACTCTGGGTCCCTTCCCAGATCTCCGGAAGCACTCTGTAAGCCTGGAGTTTGGGAATTCAGTGCTCCTGAAGCAATTTTTTAAACTAGCAGTTTCATTGGTATATGATACATATAACCACAGAATTCACCAATTTAAAGTGTAGAGTTCACGGCAGTGGGTTTGGGTTTGTTTTGGCTTATTCAGAATTGTTCAACCATCACCATAAGCAATTTTAGAACATTTAGAACAACATTTAGAACAATTGTCTTCTCCAAAGACTCCAATTGGGTCTTAGGAGAAGACCCACACCCTGAACCTTAGCTGTCACTCATTTCCCTGGGCCCCTCAGCCCTAGGTAACCACTCGCCTACTTTTCATCATAATATATGGTCTTTGGCCTCTTTCACTTACATGATGTTTTCAAGGTTCATCCGTATTGTAGCATGCATCAGTACTCACCCCTCTTTATTGTCAAATAAAATTCCATTGAAAGGCTATATCACATTTCATTTATCCACTCATCAGTTGACAAACATTTGGGTTGTTTCTACTTTTTGGCTACTATGAATAATGCTACTGTGTGTGCAAGTTTTTATGTGGACATACATTTGCATTTCTCTGTTCTCTGGGTGATTCTGATACACAGATACACGCAGTGGTGCCTGGCATGAAGGTGCCAGTGTTGGGCACTGCCTGGTCCAGCCTAGAGGGGCCAAGGAGGCCCCACATTGCTCAGTCTGATGACTGATGGACTCTACCCCTTCCCAGCTTGTGTTTAGCCCCCAAGATTCCTTCCCTGTCCCTCCAGCCTTTAACTGAAGTGGGCTCAGATAAAGGCTAACTGCACACCTCGACCTGGCAGACAGCCAAGCAGCCTCTGTGGCTTACCTTGCAGGAGGTGGGCCCCACCGTGGTGGGCGATGAGCACTCAGATCCAGAACTGATGCAGCATCTGGGGGCCTCAAAAAGAAGTGTCCTGGGAAACAACTTGTAAGTAGTAGCATTCCTAAGACTCTTCTCCCCGCCAGCCCCGAGGCCTGTCTTTGTTCCATTTACACAAAAAAATGCCCCTGCCCAGCCTCAGGACCCCTCTGCCTGCATCCTGGGGATCTGTCCTCTGTAGGGTGGGTCCCATCTGCAGCCTCACCACAGCCCCCCAGGCTTGCTCTGAGAGCTTTTCCATTGGCCCTGCCTTCACAAGGGAGCCTGTGGACAAGGTACCAGGACAGAGTCCAGTCCCCTGAGTATAGACTTCTGCAAGTGGACTGCTTCTTGCCTTACCTTTTCATCTCTAAGCTGAATCCCATCAAGGCCAAGACAGGCACAGAGAAAGGCTCTGGCTTGAAGAGCTGAATGAGTAACAAAGCTCAGCCCTAGGAACAGGATGCCTGGGTCCTGCTTCCAGTTCAGCTGCTGCCTGGGGACTTAACCACTTCCCTCGGCATCCTTCACCCCAACTCCAAGTCTAAACAGTGATCATTAATTCCTCTTCTGCCCCTCATTCCTTCCTACCCAGTGGACAGGGAGAACCCTGTTCACACAGGCTGGAACTCCTAAGAAAGGTCACCAGAGTGTACACCAGTTAAAAGAAGGGAAAGAGTTGGTGAGCTGGCCCTAGCCCCTTGGTCAGGGTTGGAAGGCTGAAGCCAACCCCATCCCTTTGCCATGAGGCTTTTGTCTCTGAGATGCCCAGCCTGGGGCTTGAGCTCTTTATGTATCTGATGGCCCTTCAGAATCAATTAATCCTGAAAGAAGGGAAACCAAGCATTCTCCATCCTAGGGGGCGGCAGCCACAGCCAGGAGCTCTTGAAGGCCAACCTTATTGCTCCAGGACTACAGGACAGTCAGACAAGAGGACAGAGGCCTGGGGGATGGCCCTGGGGAAAGGAGGCTGCTCCCTCCAAATTGGCAGTGACCCAGGGCATGTGGGCTATTTTCAGACTAACGGGGGTGTTACTATCTGGATGACATCAGAAAAGCTGCTTTACTCCTCTTGATTTTCTCTTATAAATAGGATAACAGTACCTCCCTTAGGTTGTTGAGAGGAATAAATGAGATGATGCAAAGAGCTAAGCAGGTGATGGGGCAGGGAACATTTGCAGAAGGCAACCTGAAAACAGCAGTCCTGTTAGGAGTACTTGTGACCAGGCAGAGTCTGCAGCAGATACTAGGTTTGTAGGCGGGGCTGTGCTGTGTACCCTCTCATGCCACTCTCCTTCTCTTCGCAGCTCTGAGTACTACGTGAATGACCCTCCTCGAATCGTCCTGGACAAGCTGGAGCGCAGGGGCTTCCGTGTGCTGAGCATGACAGGGGTGGGCCAGACGCTGGTGTGGTGCCTGCACAAGGAGTGACCCTCCCACACGGAGGAGCGCCAGTCACACTTCTTTGGAGTGGCTGCCATGGGCCCCGACCCCAAGATCCTGCCTTGCTCACCACCCTGCCCCTTCTTCCCAAATCATCCTTCTCCTTGGCCCAGTACCACTGGGCAGTGAATGGCCTTCTCTGAAACCTGTCTCAGACAGTGTGGAAGGGTAGGGCCCCTGGCCCTGGTGCCCTCAGCTGCCCCTCCAGCATCAGGCCAGGCGCAGGCCCTGGAGGAGGCCCTGTTCTGTCAAAAACAGGGCCTGACGAGCCAGGCTGCCCCTGGCAGGGAGCTAGGTGCCCCTGTGGAGCATGGCTCCAGGACTGGGTGGGTAGGGCCTGCATAGCTAGTCCAAGCCAATAAAGGGCTGTGATGAGAGGTTGCTCCTCTGCTCTGCTGGCCACTGACTCTCACCAAGGGGAGCGCCTCCTTGGGGTCTGCCCACTCCCTGGGAGGGAGAGCCAGGCCTGGGCAGAGCCCAGAAACCAGGGCCACGCTTGGGTAGGCCCACACCCTATACCTATGTATGCAGTAGAGGTAGACTCTTAAAAAACAGAAAGTTTATTGGTGATGTTTAAGAAAAGGGCTGTGGGAGGAGAGGGCTGGAGGCAGGAGGTTACGTTGGCTGCCCCGCCTGGTCCTCCTGCTGCATCTGGGCAATCAGCTGCTGCCTCTCCGCTGCCTGGCGCATGCGCATCATGACGAGGCTCTCGTAGTCCCTCTCGGACACCACTGAGCCCTGGGGACAGAGGGAGACAGGGAGGGATCAGGGTGGTAGGGCAGTGTCCCACAGATTCCAGACTTGGAGGACAGGGCCTAGGCAGAGCCACCACCAATGGTCAAGGAGGGAGGCTGCCTGGGAAAGGGAGGATCCTGGAACATCCCACAACCCCAAGCCACCCATATTCCCTCACAGCAAGCAGGCCTTTGGCACCAGGCCAGCTGCTCGGCTGCTTCCCTCCAGCCCATCAAGCAGCTGCCACCCCACCCCGCCTCCCCCTCTCCCAGGTCCTTCGCATCTGCAGTCAGCTCAGTGACTCACTTGCTCATGCTCTAGCCAGGCCCTCATCTCCCCTCATGTCCTGCACCCCATGGTTTCTGCTTTCCACCAGTTCCCAGGGAAGAGGGCTTGTTGAAGGTGCAGAAATATACCGGCTCTGCCAGGAGGAGGTGAGAGCACTGCCCCCTCCCAGTTGCCCTCCCTTCCTGTGGTCTGGCTCCTGCTAAGGACACAGAGGGAGCCCCACCCTAGGAGGAGAGGGAAACAAGAGGCCAGCCTGCCTCCTAAAAATACACACAAGGGCTCCCGGAGGGCAGGGCCCTGGCTTCTTTTATGATCTTGCCAGCACAGTGTGAGGGATTAAAGAGTGCAGTATTTTAATAATCAAAAGAATAATAAACAACCACCTTAGTAGGCCAAGGCTGTGGGCTGGAGAGGCGGCTCTGCAGGAGAGCCCTGAGCCACCGACCTCATGCCCTGATAATGTCTGCAGTGAGTCTTAGATCCACTTCCTCCCTCCGTGCAGCTGAAGCTATGTGAATACGGGTGAAGCCCACCAGAGGTGGCACAGAAGCGAGCCAGGTCAAAGGGGGCTGCACAGCAGACAGCTTCTCATAGTACCCCAAGCTGGTGCACCTTCACGGAACAAGCCAAGAAGAAAGTCTGGTGGTCAGTGACCCAGGGAATTAGAAGGGAGTGGCTAGGGTTAAGATGCTAGGCCCTGGCCAACTGGTTTGGAGTCGGGGATGTACGGAACCAGGAAGTGTTACTCAGCCCAGATCCCCCTGTTCCTCCCAACAACCCCACACCTCCTCCTCTCTCCCAAGCTGCAGCAACTTGAAGGAGAGTGGCCCTCCCCGCCAGGCCCACCTCTTAGGCTGGGCCCAGCCCCTTCCCCAGAGGACAGACCCCAGATGAGGTCCACACAGCCTGACAGGAAGGTAGGACCCTGGCCCTCAACTGTCCTTTCCTGCCCTGAGGCCATCTGGGTAAATCAAGGAAGGGAGAGGAAACAGCAGCCAGGTTTGAAGTCAGGGCAAGGGGAGGTCAGTTCTCCCGTCCCCAAGGTAATGCTATTCTGCTGAGAAAACCTGAAGTCACCCTTGGCACGCCCCTGGGAGGAGCCAGCACTTTATAGGTGCAGGGCTGCTCACCCTTAACACACCCTCTGCCTCTTTCCTCCTCCCCATCCCTGCGGGTTCTGCTAATGAGGACCTGTCACTGGGCCCCAGGTCTGAGTCACCCACACCAGTGACAGGTCCCTTCCTTCCCCAACAGTCATTCCACACACCAGTCTTTCAGTTAACTCCCACCTCTGAGTTCCTCACTCCAGACACACAGGAGCTGGAGAGCCAGGTTGCCCACCAGGCCCCAGAGCACTGGGGCTGTGGAGGAAGAGGAGGCAGCGTGGTGACACAGAGCAGGGCTGCCCGGACAGTCCCCAGAGGAATCCTCAGCTCCCTGGTGCCCCAGGGTGTTGGCCGCGCAGCCCAAACCCCAGCCTGCAGATGCTGCAATTACCTCAGAGCCTGAACGCCACTTCCCACCTGACTGAGTCAACTGAAGACAACAAAACATCTCCACCGCCACACGCGGTCACAAACAGCCAAGCTACTAATCACAGTCTGGGAGCTACCAGCGGAGAGGCCGGTCTCCTGCCAGGGCCAGGGAGAAGCCAGCGGAGCCGGTGAGAAGCCCAGCCCCGCGGAAGACAATGCAGCTCACATCTACCACAGCTGCCCGAACTCTAGCTCTGTAAGTGCAGTTTCCTCCTCCTGGGGTTTTCCCACTACCCTATTGAGTAACCGGGCCGCTCCTGACCCTCTGGGAAACTCCTATCGCCAAGCACTCCCAGGTCTTGGCTCCCCTGGACTGCCCTGCATGCCCTCTCATCATCCAGGATGCTCGCCCACGCTCTGTGCTGAGCAGAAACCCGGAGGCCTCTGCTTCTGCCCGCGAGGGCTGCCTGATTCTCGCTGTTCACTGCTCCAGCAGGGCCCGATGGTCCCCAGCTGCCCTTGACCGGGCTTCTGAGGCTGGTCTGCGGGCTCCCCAGGGTCCCATGGAGACTTGGCGCAAAGGCTCCTTCCGCAG
>NW_011494831.1:3069560-3074157 GCF_000754665.1 Bison bison bison
CGCAGCCCCTCCTTCTTCAAGCGGCTGAGCCTGGGGCGGCCGCGGAGACTCCGGCGACAGGGCAGCGTGCTCAGCCAGGCCAGCACAGCTGGGGGGGACCACGAGGAGTACAGCAACCGAGAGGTCATACGGGAGCTTCGAGGGAGACCGGACGGCCGGCGCCTGCCACTGTGGGGGGACGAGCAGCCCCGGGCCACCCTGCTGGCCCCGCCCAAACCCCCGCGTCTCTACCGGGAAAGCTTCAGCTGCCCCAACATCCTAGAGGCCCCCTCCACAGAGTACACGGCCGCCTACTCTGCCACCCTGCCCTCCGCGCTCTCCGTGGCAGACAACCTCCACCGATCCTCCGAGGAGGACCTTACGGACACGCCCCCCTTCCAGAGGACACCTGCTCCGGACCTCAGCGATCCCTTCTTCTCCTTCAAAGTGGACCTGGGGATTTCACTTCTTGAGGAGGTTCTGCAGATGCTGAGAGAGCAATTTCCCAGTGAGCTCAGCTTCTGAATGGGGGGAGGGTGGGCAGAGGTGGGGTGACTGAAAGAGGTGGGAGCCTGGGGACCCAGAGAAGGAGGGGACAGTCGGGGATTAAGATAGGGATAGAAATCCAGGTCCCTGCCTGCCCCTACCCCCTGGAGTCCTGAACAGTTCTCTGAGTCACCCCAGGGTGGAGGGACAAAGGTATAGAGGCAAGCCAGAAATGTGAGGGGGGCACCTGCTGGCAGGAGCCCTGAAGACAGCTAGCTAGACTGGGAAGGGAGGCCATGCCTGCAGCCACAGGGACAGGCAGAGGCCTGGGTGGAGGCAGAGGGACGGTGGCATAAGGGGCAAGTCTGGGAGTGGAGGACAAAGACTGGCTCAAAGATGGATGTGCTGTGCCAGCTCCTACATGTGGCTGTTTAAAGTCACACTAATTAAAACTAAATACAATAAAAAAAAAAGTCATCCCAGTCACACTAGCCACATTTCAAGTGCTCAGCAGCCACATATGACTAAGGGTTACCACGCTGAACAGCAAACGGTGAACGTTAAGGTCACTGGAGAAAGTTCTATTGGGCCACACAGGCCTAGACCATAGGCTGGTGGGGGAAGGGAAGCATATGGGACCTGCCAGGAGAGGGAGGGGCTTGTGGGGTGGGAAGAGCGAGGCTGATGGAGATACAGAGAGTGACTCAGGAAAAAGTCCAAAATCACTAGCAGAAAAGTGGGTGTGAGAGACTCAAAATGCCAACACAGCTGCCTGGAGCACTCCCTGGAGCCCAAGGAAGGAACTCGAGGGCATGTCAGGCATAGACAGCTTCAGAAGAGAGGCTGTGGGGAATTCTCGGAAAGATTTGGGATGGGAGCCCTGGGGAAATGCAATGAAATACAGTGCAGTTTTCCCTCCTTCCTGCACCCATGAGAATACGGAGGTCTGATCAGGGGACGGACACAAAGCTCAAGGCTGTTACACTGAAGAGGCACAGCTGGTCTCCAGAATCGCCACCACGACCAAGGAGCCTTGCTCAAAGCCTCTGATGATGGGGGTTGCAGCACTGCCCTGACGCATGGCCAGAAGACCTGGAGGCGGAGCCTGGCTGGCGGCATGTGGTTCTGGCACACACTGCCTCCACGACGCGAGCCTTATGGCCTCCCCGTTTCTACTCTGTGTGCATGTGCCGAGCAGAAAGCTCCCCTGGGGGTGCAGATGATAAATAAAGTTCTTTATCACACAGCCTATGGCGTGTCATCTGGGGCTGTGAAATGCTGGGACTTAACAGGGGTGAGGGGGGGAGAGAAACAGTCTCTAAAGAGTTCCAGGTGGGGCTCAGAGCAGTTCCTTTTCCTCCTCTGTCCAGGGTCTGGGACATACTCCAGAGAGCACCCCATCCTCACGGGTGCGGGCCATGTCAGAGAGCAGGGGACATGCCAGAGGCAGTGGGAGCAGAGGCCCTGCTGACCTGCTGAGGGGCACTCTTCCTCCCAGAGGGGCTGGAGCACATCAGCCTGAGGCACAGACCCCCAGATGCTTCTGAGAAGGGAGAGCTCTTTCCCCACCAAAGCGGGGGCAGGTGTGACCTGGGCCGAGTGTGTGTATATATATGTGTATGGAGGGGAAGTGAACACAAGTCTTCGTGGGGCCGTGGGGACTAAGAGCTGGTACATGGCATGTGTCAGCTCAAGTCTGTGCTTCCCCCCAAGAGGTGGGCACCAGGTAGCACCTCAGTGTTGGCAGGGTGACAGTGTTATTTCTAAGGAGGAAATGTTGCCTCTTGACAGTAGGTCCCTGTCTGGGACAGCCACAGACACACCTGGAAGGAAGTTGGGGAAGAAGGCAGCCACCCTCCTCACCAGCCCTTCCCTGAAGCGCCAGGTCATCTCAGCACCAAATGCTTCACACAGCAACCAAGCAACCCACAGGCCAGGGCAACACCTTTGGATGATGATGAGAGCTCCCAAAGGAGACCAGAACACAGAAAGTAAGGTCTAAGAGTTGTGGGTAGGGTAAGCCAGCCTGGAAAGAGGCAGCATGGAATCACAGTCCTCCTGCTTGGGTAGGCAGACCTGACAATCTCTCCGTAGTCCCGATGACGGGTTTGTGAGGAAAGGGCCCTGAGAAGAGCCCAGATAGGAAGAGGCACCCCGAAGCTTGAGTAGGCCCAGTAGAGTGAGGCCTGGCTCCTTACCCGGGACAGTCCTGGGTGGTTGTGGCCCATCGCGCTCTGGGGCCGTCCCTCCAACCAGGAAATCTTCAGAGGGTTATCGACCAGGCCCACTTCATTCTGGACAGCCAGCTCCTGTCAAATACAACAGCCAGTCCCAGTCCCATCATTCCAGTCAGCTACACAATGGCTCTCTCTACCCCTACAGAAAGAACCAAAACCAGCACTCTCATCCTCCAAGCAAAGTGGAGCAGCCTTTGTGCGATGGTGTGCTGAAGCTCTGATGCTCATGGGAAACGCGAGTCTTCTGACTGGGCAGTGGGGGAGGGGAGAAGGCTCTGTGAGGGTCCCAACCTGGAGGCACACTGGCTTCCAGGGGAAGGTGAGGGGTGTGGAGCCAGGCAGTAGGAAATAACACCATCCCTGGAACATTCTCCTATTCATTCCTTCACTCACTCTGTCTCCTCTCCAAAGACCTGTGGGCCTCGGGGAGATCTTGGCTCTAAGCTGGCCCAAGGAGTGGGGACACCTAAGCTCAGAGGGCCCACAGAATTGAGTTCCTCCCCTGGAATGGCAGGGCTGCTGGTGGCCCCCAAAACCCCACAGAGCACTCACCGCAGCCTTGACGGTTGCAAACTCTACCACAGCTGTGCCTGCCTTCTTACTGGAGAGCACCAGGTTGAGCACCTCTCCGTACTGTGAGGATAAGGGGTCCCGGTAAGCATGGCCCAGCCTTCAGGATGGCCCAGCTCACACTGGAGATAAGCCTAGGCCACCCAGAGGCAACCAAGTCATTTTGGGTTGGGGATAACCTGTTGTTGCTAGGTTCCCAGAGAGGGGATATCAGAGATGGGAAAGAAAAGTTTTTGTGTTTGTTGTTTCTTTTTCCAAGAATACAGGAGACAGCAAAGGGGAGCTGGGCAGACGTGGGGATTTGGACCAGCAGAGACACACAGCTGCCTCCATGATTGAAGGAGATGGAGAGGACGGAGCTTTAGTGCCAGACACCCACCTCCTCTCTCCCCATACACCCAGCCAAGCCCCTTACTTCTAAGGATGACAAGGGCTAGATCTGGCTGGAGGTGGCACATGGCAACACGAGTGACTGGAGGGCCATGGCTCAAGTATAAGTCTTTAGACTATCCTATGGTTTATGGCTTCCCTGGTAGCTGAGCGGTAAAAAGATCCCCCTGCAATGCAGGAGCCACAGGATAAAAGGGTGCAATCCCTGGGTGGGGAAGATTTCCTGGAGGAGGGCATGACAACCCACTCCAGTATTCTCACCTAGAAAACCCCATGGACAGAGAAGCCTAACAGGCTACAGTAAATAGGGTCACAAAGAGACCCAACTGAAATGACTTACCACATAGTTTATGGCACAGAAAAAAAAAAAAAAAAAGGCAGGTAGAGATGTGAAGGAAGGTTAGGCCTGGAGATCCTGAGGTTTGGGCTGACTGACGTGGGGACTGAGATGATGGGTAAGAGGGAAGTAAGCAGAGCTGACCTTCTGAAAGAGCTGCAGGAGGACATCTCTGGAATAGCCGCCTTGTGACTCAGCTTCCTTCTTGCTCTTCCACTTGAGCTGAAAAGACGGCAGTGGGGGCCACTGTTAAACACTGACTTCTCAACAGGACCAGACCCTGCACCTGAGCTTTACAAACTGAGCAGACACCCCTCTGGCCTTCAAGGCACCAGTGATCTAGGGAGCACCCCCAAGAAATGCATTCCCCTTGGAAAATGGACAGGCAGGAGGCCTGCTCAGCCACAGTCTCAGGGCTCTTACAGAGCCTATAAGATGCTCTCCTTCAAGGGGCCTCAGGGAGGGCTGCCTTGCAGCCTTCAAGGCTAAGAACAGCCTTTCATGGCCAGCTCTGATGGGCCATCCTGATGCTCAGGCCTTGGGAAGACGGAAGGATGGCATGTGGGCAGTGGTGTGGCTTCCAGAGATCGGAAGAGCG
>NW_011494831.1:3074257-3083784 GCF_000754665.1 Bison bison bison
CAGTGTCCGCACCACAAGCCCCGGTGACCCCAGAAGCATCTCTTCTTGCTGAGAGGAGGCAGTGTGAAGTGGCCCGTGGAGCCTGCAGGGCTCACCTTTAGCTTGGGGGTTTCTTTGTTTTCAGGATTTTTTGCCATTCCTAGAAAATGTAGGAAAATTAGCAAGGTAGAATGTGGAGAGGTTCCCCCAGGGGAGACAAAGTCTAGGGCCACAAGGACCTGGCAAAGATCACTCCTGTCCACGGGCAGTGCCCCACCCTGCTGTGGAGCCTGACAGGGCAAGTAGGAGCAATCCCACCCTTGCCCCCAGCTGCCACCTTAGGGTAGCAGCCCAGCTGCCTGCTGGAGGCCATGATTAGCACTCCACCAACGAGGGGCCATGAATGCCTTCTGGGGGCAAGAGTCAGAGGTATAGACCTCACAGTTCTACTGAAACAAAGGGTCCCAGAGCCTTCCCCTTGCCCTGGTGATCTGCTCCAAAAATAGAGCCAACATCAATGCGGCCAGGAGATCTCAGGCAGAGTGAAAAGCCAATAAGCCCCAGAGAACTGTAAGAAAGGACAGGTGGCATGTGTCCAAGTGGGGTACCCGGAGGGTTCCAGCAGGTAGAAGCTTCCAGATCAACTTCACCGAGCAGCCAGTGTGGCCGCTGTGAGCCACCTCAGAGTGGGAGGCCGGTGTGGGGGCCAGACTCTCACCTGTCAACCTCTGCTCCTGTTCCTGACGTATCTGCTCCCGGATCAGCCTCTGCTGTTCCTCCAGCTGCCGGGAACCCTCTTCTCGCAGGCGTTCGATCTGCAGAGCGGGGGTTGGGGAGGGTGACAATTCTGTGCAGATCCAATTCCAGGTTGGCTCACCTTGCAAAGGTCCCTGGGACGTTCCACCTGCAAGCTAGGCTCAGCAACCTGTGGGTGGGACAGACGACCCAGATCCCACAGGGGAAGGCAGGAAGGGCATGCCCGCCCCAGACACAGCAGCCTCTAGTTGACCGGCCTCTTCCTCCTGAGGATGGTCGCAGGGCCTGGACGCTCACCTCCTGCTCTAGCGTCCTGGCGCTCCCGCTTTCCTCCTCCTCCTCGCTGCCGAGGGCCTGGGCCTGCCGCTCCCTGGCCTCCAGGTCTAGGCACAAGGGTTGAATGACCCAATGTCTGGTTTAAGCAGTTTCCACATGGCCCCAGCCCACCTGGCTCTGGCTGTACCCCAAAGTCTCATGTAGCATGAACCCATCCAGTAATTCTTCCTCCTCCCTCCATGCCCATGTGCTCCCAGATTCATTTCCATTGAGAAAAGTTGTCACAAGGAAGAGTATAGGCTCCAGCTGAGTGGCTGGGGTCTGGAAGAGTTACAGCAGCTCCCACTGACCAAGCTGGTTCTCTGAACAGTGAAGGTGTGGGTGGGTGCTAATGTCAGCAGCCTGGGGCCATGGGTCAGGGCTGCCAGTGGGTGGAGCCGCCGGCCTCTGTTCCTGCGGTTTGGCACCACAGCCTGCAACCTTGCCTTGGCTTCGATGCTCTTTCCCACCACTGTGCTCGAGTTTCCACTGTCTCCTCTACCTGCCCCTCAACTCACATTTACCAAGCCTCACTGCAGACCCAGCTATAGGGACAGAAGCCTCCATGCAAGGACATCACCCCAGGGCCTGGAGCCCTTCCCATCTTCCAAGAGAAACCTGCCTGTGGCTCTGTCCCAGGCCAGCTGCTGCGGCAAATGCTTCTCTCAGGTCTGGGACTCGCTGCTTTCTTTTCTGCTCACTTTACCTACCTAAACTCCAGGTTTATTTGTTTTTGATGGAGGTATGGGGATGGTATATGTACATAATAAATATATGGATGTGAAACAGGCAAGATGAAGGGGAGAAAAATTGAGTGAAGAATGCCTGAACCAATCTTGTGGGGGTAATGAAAATGTTCTAAAATTGATTTAGAGTCATAGTTGCACCATTTGTTAAATTTACTAAAAATCACTGAGTTGTTCACTTGAAATGGGTGGACAATGGGATATACAAAATAATGTCAATAAAGCTGTTTTTCAAAAGGTGAATGTCTGGCTCTCTTTGGATCCTTCTGAGGGGATTTCAGAGTGAGAGCTCTGTGCAGAACTTGGACAAACGACACAGATAAACAACAGCACGGCCAACAAAGACCTGACTGTGCTCGTGCCGTGTGGGTTCAAATCCTGGTTCCAGCAGGTTCTTATCTTTTTGGTGCCTTAGCCTCTTTTGTTTATAAAAATAGGTTTCGTAACACCCAGCTCTTTGGACAGTCATGATAATTAAAGGAGGCAGTAAAACATCTGTCACAATGCTTAGCTAATAGCACACCTAGTCATTGTTATTATTCCTCAGACTGTCCTTCAGGAGCCGCCCCTGAGAACGGGGTTCTGTCCAGGACTGGGGCCCAAAGCTCTGAGTGGCTGGAACTGAAGCTACAGGAGCAAAGGTGGCAGAGCTGCACAAAAATAACCCAGGGAAACCGCAGGGCGCCAGCACCACGATGGCACCTACCGAGCTTTACTTTCTTCCTTCTCTCATCAAGTTTCTGGGTCCTCTCTGCCGCCTGCTTCTTGGCTTTCCTGACCTTGTCATAGGCAGCCTGGCAGAAGGAAGAGTCAACAGGGTAACACACACAGCGCCAGGCCTCCTCCCTGGCCCCGCCACTAGCCCTGGAGCTAGTGAGGCAGTCTGGTGACAGTCTCAAGGCGAGGACAGTATGGCCGAGTATAGAGGATGAAGCACACAGTGGTCTCTAAATGTGGGGGACAATTCAGATAGAGGAGGATGTGCTTACCCTGGCGGCAGCATCGGTCAGTACCTCCAAGGCCTGAGAAAGCTGGTGGAAGAGTTCAGCTAAACGTAGAGATCAAAACAGAGAGAGGAGAAAAGTAAAGTTAGACTTGGTGACGGTGTGCTCCCTCAGAAAAGCACCTCAAAGAAGCCACAGGCTGCTGGAAAGGAAGACATCAACAGATGCCCAACTAACAAAGAAGAGTGAGTATATCAGCAATTGATCAGATGCCTTTAACGTGTGAAGTGCAGCCACGGGCCCAGTGCCCAAAGTCAGGCTGCATGCATTGACCTCCATGGCACTCACACCACACCCAGGTGGGTTGGGCTTCTCCTCATGCCTAGGAGAGGCTCACCTGCTCTCGGATTATCCGGGTTTTTGTCTGGGTGGCAGGAGAGGGCCTTCTGTCTATATGCCTTCTTCACCTGGAAGAGACAAGATTGGGTTATTCATTCTCTCACCCCAAGACAGACAGGAAAACACTGCTAACGGGATAAGGGAAATCCAGGGAGGGCTCTGCATCGCTACAAGAAGGTTGCCACACTGAAATAGTCATCTCACAACCACAGTGGAGATCTTCAGTGGAAGCAAAGGCTACGGAGGGAGCTGAAGGCTGCCCAGCAGCAGGGTTGGGCCTGCTTCCTGCCGAGCGCCCAGTCTCACCACTGTGGATGTCAGAGGCTCCTGGCAGGGGCAGATTCCCTCTAGCCATCCAGAAACAGGCACTCACACAGTCTTAGTGTAATGTAATGTATGCCAGGGCAACATTTCCGCAGGGAAACTTAGCCATCAACATTTTAAATGTACTTTCTCTTTGACTTATTATGGAATTTTGACTTGCAGAAGCATGCCAAAATAAATATACAAGGACACCCACTAAAACATAGTTTATATAAGCCCCAAAGTAAAGCCAACCAAAATCTCCAACAATGGGGAGACTCATTTAAGAAATCATCATAGACAAAAGTCTGTATGTGCTGTCCAGAAATATCTTCAAGTCCTCATTACAAGAAAAAAAACTGATTAAGTATGATGACAAACAGCAAATCATTATGTTCTACACCTGAAACTAATCCAATGTGATGTGTCAATTATACCTCAACTTAAAAAAAAAGAAAGTATCTTCAAGGTACAGTGCATGAAACAAACAAGGCTTAGAACAGTATATGTTAATATGACAATTTGGGGGTTAAAAATAAATCAAAAATAAAAGAAATGTAAATAGTTAGAAACACTCGAGCATGTGCAAGCCTTTGTTTTCCTGTTTTCCCTCACAGCAATCACAAGAAACAGTGGTTTCTTTTGGAGAGAAGCTGAAAGTGGAGGGGAAAGAAACATTCACTTCTCATTGTATACTTTTCTGTAGTTCTACTTTTCAAACCTTAAACTAGTCTTTATTATTATTTTTTATTGATAACAGGGGTTATCTTGGTGGGGAAGCTATGGTCTATTTTTAGTTTTCATCTTTGTACCTCTTTATTAAAAAGAAAATAAGTATTATTTTTTATATTAGTAAAAATAAATAAACATAGCTACCAAGGTTCTCTTTTGTATATTTCCCACTCATAAGGGAAAGCAGAGCACAAAACCCAGAAATCCTCTGCTTTCTGAGGCCTTGCCCTCACTCTGCCTGTATACGTTACCTACTGCTCAAATCTCTTGGGAGGAGAAGCCTCTAGCCCAGAACCGCCACCAGTAGCTAAGCAGACTGGCTCTCCAGGCTTCCTACAGGGAACCAATAAACATTTCAATCCAAAGTGTGCTAGAAAAGGGCCTTCAGAGGCAAGCAGCCAGCACCCCCAGGGGAGGGTCTGTGGCCCAGTGCCCCCTGCACCTTCGGCTACACCTAGCCCAGGACCACTGGGGTGTGCTGCCACCTGCTGGGCCAGAGCTAGAAGCACACCTTCACTTGCCGGGGCAAGCAAGCCCATCTACTAACAGCTCTCCTGGCTGAGCCTGAGGAAGCAGGAACCACTCCCAGCACAGGCTTTGGGCAGAAAGTGTAAAAGTCCCTCCCTGCCCCCTAACCTTCTCAACTGCCCACCTATGTTCACTTCCTCACCCCAACCTAGGTCTTCACCAACAATAAGTAATGACAACAATAACAAAACCCAGCTTTTTTTTCACTATTTGTTGTTCAGTCACTCAGTCGAGTCTGACTCTTTGCCAGCCCATGGACTGCAGCTCACCAGGCTTCTCTGTCCTTCACTATCTCAAACCCATATCCATTGACTCTATGATGCCATCCAACCATCTCATCCTGTCGCCTTCTTCTCCTCATTAAAAAATAATAATAAGGGAAGAGGAGGTGATAGTTTCATAGTCTTACATCTGACATGTCATCTTTTACTCTTGAGGCAACTTATTTGTCATTCCTCCCTTTACTCTTTCTTTTCCCTTCTCCATTTATGCCTAGGGCCTTATTTCTTTTTTACTTTAAACCAAGCCTTTATTACGTATTCTTTATATTTGCAGGCTTCCCCCATGGCTCAGTAGTTAAAAAAATCCTCCTGCCAATGTAGAAGACCAAGCGTCTTTTGTTTCTTCAATAAGTAAAGCAATACAAAAGTATATAAGGAGAGAGAGAACTAAAAAGCTACTGTTGTTTCCCTATTTCCCCAGCCCTCTTTTCCAAGTCCTTCCCCCTGATCATTCCAACAAACAGAAGTCTTTGGGGTCTTGTTTCTGCCTCTCTGCCCCCACCTCTCCTCTCTCTGATCCCAGGCGCTGTGGCTGAACTGGCTGAGAGGAAGAGGAAGGGAGAACAGGGTGTCTCTTGCCTCAATTTGCAACACTGCCCTCAGGACCAGGATTAGCAGTCCTGCCCTCCAAAGGCTGAATTTTGTGGAAGATGGTTTCTTTTGTATCATGGAGCTCTTTTAAAGTGTTACGTGTTCTTTTTTGTAAATGCGAGAAAGGACAATAAGAGGGAGGGGAGGAGTAAGAAGGAATAGTAGGAAAGCAAAATAAGAGGCAAGAGGGGGCTAGGTGGTAGAACACTCTTCATTTTCTTTTCTTTCTTTAGAGAATGCTTTATAGTTTTTTATTCTAAAGGAATGATATTAAATAGCTTTCTGTTTTATATTTCATTTTAATGCTCTATATCAGAAAGTTGTTTTTTTTTTTTAACTTAAACAGGAAAATTGTTCAAACAAAAAAACTAGTTATATAATAATAGGAAATTAGTCTACATATATTAGTCTGTTTTCTCATCAATTCTCTTTCCAGAATATGTTCCTTCGACAAATGTCTTTACCAGTCTCATCAGATTTCATTTGAAGCAACAGTATAACTAGACCAAGGTCACCTCACTCCCCATCTGGGTGGACCCCCATTTTATTCCCACCCCTCCAGCCTCCCACACACTCAACATCTATAACCAAACTCAACTGCCCCAATCAACTTGATGTATCCTGAACCCCTTTCCACTCAAGGCCTAGCCTGGGCCTCCATTTCCAAATCACCCCTTAAAGGTGTGAGGAGTTGAACATTCTGTATTTCAAAATCCTACTGGAAAAAATTACCGGTCTCATGCAGTGGCCTGATGAGTAAGGGGAGAGGTGAGGTAAGAAAGTCAAGGTCATGCTGGTATTCATTCTTAGAGAGCAATGTCTACAGATAGGAGGGAAGCTCTCTGAGAGCCCCTTGGTACAGCACCAAATCTACCCCACCTCCTGGGTCCACTTCTGGAGCATGGAGGATATGGAAGGACTGAGCTGAAGCTGGTAATACAGAGAATAATCGGGAATTTCCCTGACACTGAAGAGGAAGGACACTGCTTAGCAAGGAAAATGGCTGTGAAAACAATGAATACTACAGTTGTAAGATGCCTGTAAGTGAGGTCCCTTAGAGTGGAAAAAAAAAAAAAAGAGAGAGAGGAGTTAATTTTAGCCTTAAAGGCCTCACATAGGAGATAACATCTGAGCTGGATCTGAAAGGTGAGTAATAGTTCTTCAAGCAGAGCCAGAAAGGGCATTCAAGACAGAGGGTGTGGAAGAACCTGACTTCCTTCCCTTCAAGCCCCAGATCAGCTCAGAGGAGAAATATGTTTTCCTTTAATGAGGAAAAGGTACTGAGAACAGAAAAGGACATGAAAAAGCAGAGATGCAGTTGCAATAAAACATGGAAGTAAAAATAATGTTTTTGTCAAAGAATATTTTAATTAAAAAAAAAAAAAAAAAAACCTTTGACCAAAGAAAAGTAACAGAAAAAAACCAGGAAAAGAATAAAATTCACACAAACAAGTTTTAAAAACACAAACTTGGGATGAAGAAATGCTGGGGAGCAAGGGCACATATAAAGGCAAAGAAATGCAAACTGGCCTGAGAAGAGAAACAGCGCTAAAGGTAACTCAGGTGTGACTCTGAAAATAAAGAAACTCAGCATGATTCATAAGGTATGTGTGATTCATAAAACAGAGAGTGGACCAATCAGAAGGAAAAGCCCCACAGTGCGTGAACAGGGCCAGATGTGGAAAGCCTTCTAAGATCAAAAGTAATGAATCAGGATGAATGACTAAAGAGGCTTTAGGGGTCTCCAAGCCCAAAGAATTTGAACCCCAAAGTTCACTTTGAGCTAATGAAAGTTTGTCGTGAAGCACAAAGACAAGATTAATGGAACATATAAGCATGGCCAAGAAACAAACAGTAATAAATGTAAAAATTCAATGTATGGTAAAAAGTATTATTAAAATCCAACATGGTGAGTGAAAAAAGTTAGTTCTTCATCTCAAGCCATATACCAAAATAATTCCAGATAGATTAAAAACAAAAAAACCTCAATACAAAAAATGAAACTAAAAGAACCTAAAGAAAGAAAATGATGGGACTATTAGTCTACCTTTAGTGTGGGGAAGAAATTCCTAAGCATTAAAGCAAGGAAAGGAATCACACATACATGCACACACATGTATATGTACACAAAATGAATGGATTTACAATGAAAATTTT
Source organism: Bison bison bison (assembly GCF_000754665.1). NCBI lineage: Eukaryota > Metazoa > Chordata > Mammalia > Artiodactyla > Bovidae > Bison > Bison bison. The sequence continues at coordinate 3,081,989 of NW_011494831.1, forward strand.
TTAATTTAAGCAAAAAATCATAGACAAAAATTAAAAGATGAGGGGGGTGGGAGGGAGGCCCAAGAGGGAGGGGCTATATATATACTTATAGCTGATTCACACTGATGTACAGTAGAAATCAACATAACATTGTAAAGCAATTATCCTCCAATTAAATATAAAAAAGAAGTTTTAAAAAAAAAAGGACAAAGGAAATGATAACTGAGAGAAGTATGTGCATGACATCTTTACTATGCAAAGAAGCCATGCAGGAAAAAAAAACACAAGAAAAAGACAAACTACAAGAAAACAGAGAACATGAACAGAGAGTCATAGAATATAAACGGTTGACACGAAAAATGTTCAGCCTTACACATAAAAGTTAAGTCCTTTTCACCTCTCAGCTGACAACAAGGAAAACAAAGGATGGTATTTAATGTTGGTGGCTTTGTGGTGAATATGTAAATTAACACAATGATTCTGGTCTGTTTGGGTTTTTTTTGTCTGCACCCCGTGGCTTGCGGGATCTTAGTTCCCTGACTAGAGATCAAAGCCCTGCTCCCTACCCGCTGCAGTAGAAGAGCAGAGCCCTACCACTGGACTGCCAAGGAATTTCTTATACAATGATTCTGGAAAGTAATCTAGCAGTATATATCAGGAAGCTTTGAAAAGTGCAGACCCTTTGATCCAGCAAGGCCTCTTCTAAAGAAATACTTAGAAGTTTATACAGTATTTATAAACATTGCTGTTCATTATAGCATATTTATAAAAGAAAAAGTCAGAAATAATCTACATTCCAAGATGGTTGCTAGCACCTATCATGTAGCAAGCTCTTTTTGAAATGCTTTATATACAGTAACTTACTTAACTCTATTATTTTAAAATAGGATTTCTCTCCTTTAAAAAAAAAATCTATTTTATTTATTTAGCTTTGTCGGGTCTTAGTTGCAGCATATGGGATCTCTTGGTTGTGGCATGTGAACTCTTAGTTGGGGCAAGCAAACTTTAGCTGTGGCGTGAGAGATCCAGTTCCCTGACCAGGGATCAAACCTGGGGCCCCTGCATTGGGAACACAGAGTCTTAGCCACTGGATCACCACGAAGTCCCAGTAACTTACATAACTCTTAACACCTCCCTATGAGGTAGAAATTACTATCCTCATTTTACAAATGAGAAAACTGTGACATAATGAAGCAATCATTATGATACTGAAAATCCATTCAATGAAAAACTATGCAATCATTATTTCAGACAATAACTGTTCTATTCTAGCCATATACCATAGGGAAAACTGTGGCTCCCAATCACCCCTGCCATCAAAGAAGGAACTGGGAGTCTAGACTTCCATCCTCACCAGCTGTAACAAAGCACCCCAAACCTTTTGCCAGAGTGGTGTCAGAGAAGGCCAAGAAGGGAGTTCACACTCACTAGATGAAAATATAAAAATATTTCCGAAAGAGAGCATTATAATTGACATTTACTTTTCACAGGGAGCTGTATTACACAAGCTCACTGTGTAATCACATCAAGAAAAAAAAAATTGTTCAAACAAACAAACATAATTAGCCAGAGCAATTAGACAAGGTAAAGAAATAAAAGGCACCCAGGACTTCCATGGTGGTCCAGTGGGTAAGAATCCACCTTGCAACGCAAGGGACAAGGGACTGATCCCTAGTCAGGGAACTAAGATCCCACATGCTGTGGAGCAACTAAGCCTGTGCACCACTGAAGAAGGAATTCATAGGGCCTGGACTCCATCTTAGGCCTGTTCATGCTGATCATGCTCGGGCACCTCTCCAATGGACTCTGAACTCTGT
>NW_011494831.1:3083884-3084149 GCF_000754665.1 Bison bison bison
CAATGGACTCTGAACTCTGTTTCAGTTCAGTTCAGTTCAGTCACTCAGTCGTGTCCGACTCTCCTCGACCCCATGAATCGCAGCACGCCAGGCCTCCCTGTCCATCACCAACTCCCGGAGTTCACTCAGACTCACATCCATCGAGTCAGTGATGCCATCCAGCCATCTCATCCTCTGTCGTCCCCTTCTCCTCTTGCCCCCAATCCCTCCCAGCATCAGAGTCTTTTCCAATGAGTCAACTCTTCACATGAGGTGGCCAAAGTAC
>NW_011494831.1:3084249-3087728 GCF_000754665.1 Bison bison bison
TCCCAGGGCTGATCTCCTTCAGAATGGACTGATTGGGTCTCCTTGCAGTCCAAGGGACTCTCAAGAGTCTTCTCCAACACCACAGTTCAAAAGCATCAATTCTTCGGCTCTCAGCCTTCTTCACAGTCCAACTCTCACATCCATACATGACCACAGGAAAAACCATAGCCTTGACTAGACGGACCTTTGTTGTCAAAGTAATGTCTCTGCTTTTGAATATGCTATCTAGATTGGTCATAACTTTCCTTCCAAGGAGTAAGCGTCTTTTAATTTCATGGCTGCAGTCACCATCTGCAGTGATGAACTATGTTTAGTGCCTATGAAAACAGCAACAGAAGGATAAGACCCCCTCCAGACAGGAGAACCTTGAAGATGGTATCTAGGTTACTCATTGCCTAAAAGAAACATACACTAATCACCCCTTCCTCCAGACAGGCCATAAATTTTTCTGTATCTATCGGAGTGTAACCTCGGGTTTATTGATTATTGGCTAATTGTTTGACTGTTTGAGCACATTAGCACATAGCGCGTGAATGATGGGGTTATTGGGATTGTATTTTCCTTGGTTTATGTAAGTCTCAAGGAATTTGGAGTGGAAGGGTTCAGACACGTACACATGGGGTATAAAAGATTTTTACAAATGCTGGTCGGGGTCCTTGGCTAAGAGGAGACTCTGCCTTGGGCCCACCGGTGTAATAAACTGCACTCCACTATCTGCACTGTCCTTCTGAGTGAGTTTGTTTCCCGGAACGTGTGGCTGCTGCTAAGTCACTTCAGTCGTGTCCGACTCTGTGCGACCCCATAGACGGCAGCCCACCAGGCTCCCCCGTCCCTGGGATTCTCCAGGCAAGAACGCTGGAGTGGGTTGCCATTTCCTTCTCCAATGCATGAAAGTGAAAAGTGAAAGTGAAGTCGCTCAGTCATGTCCGACCCTCAGCGACCCCATGGACTGCAGCCTTCCAGGCTCCTCCATCCAAGGGATTTTCCATGCAAGAGTACTGGAGTGGGGTGCCATTGCCTTCTCCGGGAACGTGTGGCTACAACACCACAACTCCTGAACTCACTCAAGATCACAAAGGATCCTAGCATGACACAACAAAGATCCCACGTGCCACAACTAAGACCCAAAACAGTCAAATAAATAAACTTTTTTAAAAAGAAAGAAACAAAATGTATCCAAATCAAAAAGGAAGAAGTAAAACTGTCATTACTTGCAGATGACATACCATATATAGAAAACCCTAAAGAGTTCACCAAAAAACTGTTAGAATAAAAGAATTCAGTAAAGTTTGAAGGATACAAAATCAATACACAAAGGTCTGTTGCATTTCTATGCTCTAACAATGAACTATCAGAAAAGAGAAATTAAGAAAACAATTCCATTTACAATTTCATCAAAAAGAATAAAATATCTAGAAATAAATTTAGCCAAGAAGGTGAAAAACCTGTACACCAAAACTATAAGATACCGATTAAAGAAGTTGAAGAAGACCAAGTAAGAGGAAAGATATTCCAAGCTCATGGTTTCAAAGAATTAATACTACTAAAATGTCTTTACTACCCTAAGCAATCTGTGGATTCAATGCAATCCATATCAAAATTCCAAGAGCATTTTCACTAAAAAATTTTTAAAAATCCTAAAATGTTTATGGAGCCACAGAACACCCCAAATAGGCAAAGCAATCTTGAGAAAGAAGAACAAAGCTAGAAGCATCATACGTCCTGATTTCAAACTATATTACAAAGCTATAGTAATCAAAACTGTATGGTACTGGCATAAAAACAGACATCTCCATTAATGGAACAGAACAGACAGCTGAGAAATAAACCAACACGTATACAGTCAATTAGTTTACAACACAGGAGCCAAGACTATGCTATGGGGAAAGAACAGTCTCCTTAATAAATAGTTTTGGAGTGGGGAGGAATAAACTAGGAGCTTGGGATTCACATACACACACTACTGTACATAAAAAAACCAACAAGGAGCTACTATAGAGCACAGGGAACTTATCCTATAATAACCTACATGGGTAAAGAATCTGAAAAAGAGAAATATATGTATACGGAAAATTGAATCACTTTGCTCTCCACCGGAAACTAACACAACATTTAAATCAACTATGTGCCAATAAAATTTTTCTTCAATAAAATTTTAAAAAATACTGTTAGGGAAACTAGGTAGTCACATGCAAAAGAATTAAACTGGATCACTATCTTACACATACACAAAAATTAACTCAAAGTGGATTAAAGACTTGAACGTAAGACATGAAATCATAAAACTTCAAGCAGAATACATGGAAATTAGGCTCCTTAACACTAGTCCTGACAATGATTTCTTGTTTTTTCTGGATTTGAGAGCAAAAGCAAAAGCAACAAACAAAAGCAAAAACTAAACAAGTGGGACTACATCAAACTAAAAAGCTTCAGCAAATCAACAAAATAAAAAGGCAAACTATGGAATCAGAGAAAATATTTGCAAATCATATATCTGATAAGGGGTTAATAAAAAGACCCAAAATAAACAACAAAAAAACCAATGTCATTAACAGATAGGCAGAAGATCTGAATAGACATTTTTTCCAAGGAAGATATACAGATGGCCAATGGGTACATGAAAAGATGTTCAACATCTAACCATCAGGCAAATGCAAATCAAAACTACAATAAGATACTATTAATACCTTACACGTGTTAGTATAGCTATTGTCAAAAAACAGAATGTGAGGATGTGGAGAAAGTGATCCCAGTTATACTACTGCTGCTGCTGCTAAGTTGCTTCAGTCGTGTCCGACTCTGTGCGACTCCATAGACGGCAGCCCACCAGGCTCTCCTGTCCCTGGGATTCTCCAGGCAAGAACACTGGAGTAAGTTGCCATTTCCTTCTCTACTGGTGCAGCCACTACAAAAAACTGTATAGAGATTCCTCAAAAAATTCAAAATAGAACTACCAGGAATTCCCCGGAAGTCCAGTGGTTAGAACCCCACACTTTCACTGTCAAGGGCCAGGGATCGATCCCTGGTTGGGGAACAAAGATCCCACAGGCTGTGTGGCGTGGCCCAAATAAATATTAAAAAGATAAAAACAGAACTATCAAATGATCCAGCAATTCCACTTCTGAGTATTTATCCAAAAGAAATGAAAACACTAACTTGAAAATATAGTGCACCCTCATGTTCACTGAAGCATTATTTACTGTAGCCAAGACATGAAAGCAACCTAAGTGTCTTATGATGGATGAATGGACAAAGAAAATGTGAGATTATACATTCAGTTCAGTTCAGTTCAGTCGCTCAGTCGTGTCCGACTCTGCGACCCCATAAACTGCAGCACGCCAGGCCTCCCTGTCCATCACCAACTCCTAGAGTTTACCCAAACTCATGTCCATTGAGTCAGTGATGCCATCCAACCATCTCATCCTCTGTCATCCCCTTCTCCTCCTGCCCTCAATCTTTCCCAGCATCAGGGTCTTTTC
>NW_011494831.1:3088056-3130322 GCF_000754665.1 Bison bison bison
TTTTTAATATGCTGTCTAGGTTGGTCATAATTTTCCTTCCAAGGAGTAAGCGTCTTTTAATTTCATGGAGATTATACATACACATACACACACACACACACACACACACTCAGATAGATATACTCAGTGAAATATTACTCAGCTATAAAAATGGAAACTTGCCATCAGTGATAATATGGATGGACTTTGATGGCATTATGCTGAGTGTCAATGAGTCAGAGAAAAATACCATATAATCTCATATACCTGTGGAATCTAAAAAACAAACAAGAAACAACTCATAGAGAACAGATTGCCCCAGAGCAGGCAGTTGGCAAAATGGGGTAGCGAAATGGGTGAAGGGGATTAAAAGGTATAAATTTCCAGTTATAAAACAAATAGCCATGGGGATAAAATGTATAGCATGGCAACTATAGTTAGTTGTTGTTGTTTACTTGCTAAGCTGTTTCCTACTCTTTGCACCTGCTTGGATTGTAGCCCACCAGGCTCCTCTGTCCATGGGATTTCCCAGGCAAGAATACTAGAATGGGTTGCCATTTCCTTCTCCAGGGAATCTTCCTGACCCAGGGATAGAACCCAAGTCTCTTGCTTTAGCAGGTGGATTCTTCACTGTTGAGCCACCAGGGAAGCCCCATGCTATATATTTGAAAGTTATTAAGAGAGTAGATCTTAAAATTCTTATCACAAGGAAAAAAAATTATAACTATGTACAGTGATGGATGTAATTTAATTAGACTTATTTTGGTGATTATTTCACAATATATATCTCAAATATATCAAATCATTATACTGTACACCTGAACTAATATAATGTTACATGTTAATTATATATTTAGAAAAACACAAAAAGCAAAAAAACAGGGATGTTTAGCTTCTTTCAATTATCCTAAGCTAGAAAGCAACATGGTTCACTGAAAGAAAGAAGGTTCTGGAGTCTAACAGATAATGTTTTAAAATTTTGAATCTTCCGCATGCTATTAGCACAATCTGGGGCAAATTACCAAATCTCACTCAGCCTTAGGTTCTTCAACTACAAAGTGTGGGAAGTATCCCCTACACATAGAGCCACCCTTAGGTTCTTCAACTACAAAGTGTGGGAAGTATCCCCTACACATAGAGCCATTGTGAAGATTAAAGAAAATAATCCATGTGAAGTACCTAACAAAATCAGGTACTCAATGTAAGGTCCAAACCTCTTGTTTATCCACTCCTAGGAGGGAGGTAAATTGTGACACCAGCCCAGGATGATGCCAACCTGACTTCAGAAGCTTCAGGAAAGGACCCAGGTCAATCCAGTATGAATTCTCAAGGTGTACAAGGCTGGTTTCAGGAATGCTGGGGGCAGTTCTCAAATTCTATCCTTGGTCAGCCCCCAAGGGCTCTGAACTACCCTCATTCAAAGTATAGGTAGCCTGAGATCCTCCAGAGTGGCCATGAACAAAAACCCAGCTGGCCTAAGAATGCGGGTCAAGTGTGTCTGTCCTGATTAACTAGTTATTACAATCTTTCTGTCCTGATTAACTAGTTATTACAGTCTTTAGCTGCTAACCTTGCCCTGGGCAAGGCCCATTGCTGGGTTTTAGCCTGGAAGGCCAGTTCTGACTTTGAATCAGCTGGCCTGCAGTTTGGTATTTTGTGCTACTAACAGGACTCCCAGCTCCGCCCAGCCCTCCTGGAGTGAGTAGTACCTGAAAAATTTCTCATCTCATAAACACAACTCTCCTACAACAGGCCTCTGAAAAGCTTCTGTGTCAATACTGTTTATTATGAAATAATTCCACCTTACTAGCAGCTCAAGAGGGCAAAAAAGATGCAATACTATTTTTCTTAATCATGATAAGTTGAGAAGGAAGAGGAACTTTCAGAAGAATAAAGAAACAGAACGACTTCTGTGTTATTATGTGAGAGAGACAGGACTATTTAATCCCAGGGTTGGCAGCTCCTTTATGAAACGGAGTCTGCAGGTGCTTGGACACCCAGGGAGGGTTGAAGCAGCCACTGAAAGTTGCCAAAAGCTACTGAATTATCTCAATACTTGCAGTTTTCCTTCTTTACCTATAGTTTTCTCCTAAAAACTCAGATCTCCCTAGCACTTGGAAATAGTTGTTTACATTTCCTGAGACTTCACAGAAAGGACCTAGGTGACAATTGAGGGGCTTCTCACCCAAAGCCCCTGCCCAGACCATGATTTTTCCAAGAACCAGGCTGTCTCCAAGACCCAGTCCCGGAATGACAGAGATCTCAGATGAACCTAAACTTTTTTTTTTTTTGAACCTAAACTTTATGAGGACTTTAAACTCCAATTTGCAAAAGTGTGGTCTTTTCTCTTGATGCCTTTCAAAAATACCACAGATTACTCCCTTCCCTTCTCCATCCTAGGACACTACTTGAGTTTGATCAGTCTTCCGTCACGCAGGATCATCACTCAGAACATAAACTACTGAACAGTACAAAATGTTCAGATGTTACTGAGGGCAGAGTCAGGCTTTTCCTATGCTTCCTCAGGTGGTGATGATCTTAAATTCTACTTTTAAAAAAAGTATATTTGACTGAGCTGGGTCTTAGTTGTGGCATGCAGGATCTAGTTCCCTGACCAGGGATGAAACAAGGGCCCCCTGCATTAGGAGCAGAGAGTCATAGCCTCTGGACCAACATGGAAGTCCCTCAAATTCTACTCTTTTATAGAAATATCTCTTCCCTACTAGACTGTGCCAGATACCAGCATATCTTTGGAAGTGCTTATAAATCTGCTGTTTCTTTTTTGGTATGGCCTGGAAAAACAGACACACCGGTTATGACTGTACTTCAAATGAGAGCACACAGGTATAGGGAATTATGGGGGTTCTTAGAAATAAAGGGAATGCGCTTTAGGGGACAGGGAATTTTGCTTATCCCTAGGGCCCAGAACAGTGCACTGGGCAGTGCCTGGCACTCAGTAGGCACACAATAAATACCTTTTGAATGAAAGGGGCAAACATCCATTTGTTCTCAACCAAACACAATTAGGAAAACTCAACTATGTCAATTGCTTCTGGCCTATTGAAGAGCAGAAGGAAGTGGGTGCTGTTCCAAGCCTTGGAGATCCTCCCACACTATTTCATAATTTCTCCTTCTACCTGCTAACACTTCCTCTTAAGGAGAAATCACTACAACAGACTATAAAAGAACCATAGTGGGAACTAAATGTTATCCCCCTGCATCACAGAGGGGAAGAATGAGTTATGCATTAGCCCAGCCCTTCCTGGAGGCTCCATAACTGGATTGGCCACTTGCAGCAACCTAAGCCCAGAGCAGGGAAAGGAGCTTGGAGCTGGGTCTCCCACCGTCTCCACTGGGCTTGGTGCCAGGCACACAGGAGGGCCTCTGACAATCCACCTGCCTCCAGTTTCACCTCTTGAAAGGAATGAATTCCCAACTTAGACAAAAAAGCCAGGCGCTAAGGGGCCCAATAAATGTAAAATAGCCATCATTAACTTAAAAGAAAGGTGCCCTACAAAGAAGAGATCATTATTTTTTAGAAGGCTGTTATCCTTCCATATAATAAAACTTGGAGCAAGTAAGTATTAATAGTACAAGTAAGTCCACAGGGTAGACTCAGATACAGAGGACACACAGGGAGGCCACTCCATGTGACAACAGATACTGAATGAACAAATCATGCTGGCGAATCAGCAAGAAGTCATTACAGGCCCAGTGCCAGAAGGAGGAAGAGTTAGTAATCTCAGCCTGGGCAGTATTTTCTTGCCAAGCCTGGGGGAGGCAGACATCTCATCAACCCTGCACTAGTCACAACCCCAAACGTTATGTGACCGCCTGATATCATAAGCAGGAAGTAAACCACAGAGCTCTAGGCACTTACCTGGAAGTCCCCTCTGCCTAAAAGATTGGTCACTTTCATTTCTTACAGCCTATGGTCTACACTGCAACAGCACTACGGAGAAATTTCTAAATTTCTGTGGAAACGGGACTGCTCCTAAGGCTCTGAGCAAAGAGGGTGCCAGCCACTGCCCAGACCAGTGCTCTCAGCTCAGCATTTCCAAATGTAGGCCTGCCAGTAGTACTGTGAGATGATTCTAGGGGCACCTGGACCTCACGCCAACATCTCTCGGTCTGCTAACCATGGTCCATGGTCCAGACTCAGGACAGTGACCTGTGCAGCCTGAACCAACCAAGACCATGCACAGGGCCTGGGCTGCTTCTGTCCATATGTTGCCCCTATGTGCCTTAAAGGATCCAGGTCCCCAGCCCATCCCTGAGGTCACTCCTCTGGTCCTCCCTCCCCTCAGGCTCTCCCTTTGGTGCTCCCAGTATCCGTTCCTGGGCCTCAACCCCGGCCCTGCCCTCCTTCTCAGCCCACGTCCCCAAACCAGACTGGTCTACATGTGGAGGCCAGTCTCCTTTTCCACCTCCACCTCCTCAGATGCCCTCTTCTCTCAGGCCTGCCTCTCCCTCCCACCCTTACCCTAAGCAGGCTTACATCATGCCCAGACTCTCAAATCCTCACCTGCCTTCTTCTCTCAGGTTGGAGATTCCCACCCCTCAGATCTGACAGATACCCTGGATCCGGCGGCTCCTCACCTCACCCCCATGGCCTGCTATCACTCTCAACCCCTAACGTCCTCGGTCCCTACCCCCAAAGTCATTCTCTCTGCCTGGGCACAGAATTCTTTCTCTCTTGGCCCTGGTACTTCCTACATCTCATTCTTTTTTCCCCTTAATGCACTGGTTTCCTTCATGAACAAAATTATATTAGTAAAAAGAAGAGAGTTGACTTAAAGAAAAACAATAATAACCAAATAAAAGTATTCAGAAGCAGCAAAAATAGGGAAAGCAGTTATGCAAATAGAGAATATTTTGAATTCTACCTTCACTAAGATGAAAACTCCACTATGGTAGTTTTAACACAAATTTTAATACATGTCCTCAAGTTGTCCAGGTTGGCTTAATATCCTTCAAGTTAACCCAGGTCGGGCAGCTTTACTCAGAGTCAAATCTCTATCTGTGTCAAGGATGGGAGCGAGAGGCTTTCTGGAGCCATCTCTTGTTGCCCTAATTGCTCCTAAGTTGTGGGTCATGGAAAACAGCTCTGAAAGAGGCATATAAAATGCAGGTTTGGGCAGGTGCTCTGCATTTACTAGCCACCTTATGCTGGCCAAATCAATTAAACTCTGCAGGTCTCAGTCTTCTCATCTATAAATTGGAGCTAATAGTCCTTGCATACCTCACAGGCTTATTTTGAAGATCACATCAAATGAGATAATTTATGTGAAAGCACTTTAGTGTCATATAAATGTGAGGTATTATCTTGAACACTAATGAATAGCTTACAAACACAAATGAATCATTCCTTCTGACTTAACAGGTAGCCAAGTAACTTCAAAACTTCAGAGCTTCAGCCAGACAGCCAAACCCAGGAATGAGTTTATCAGAGAAATATCAAGAAGACTTGGAGGTTGGGCTCCTGGTCCCACCCAGTGCCGGTCAGGCCCTCAGTGAATGAATGAATGACAAGTGAAACCAGGCTCAGTGCCCAACCTTAGCGCCTCAGGGCCTGGTCTGGAGGCAAGAGGCTGGAGGCAAGGCAGCCATTTGGAGGCAGTGGACTGAGTCCCACACACCTCAAATCCAGAAATGGCCCCCAGACCCCCACAGAATCAAGTATAGCCACCCCAGGGCCTAGAGGCCCAGAAATACCACATTTTTCAGATTCATCTCCCGCCACATCCTCAACAAATCCTAGGCAATGCCCCAATCTTTGTCATGCCAAGCACTTTAACCTCATACCATTCCTTCAAGTCCTTCTCTGTCTTACTTTTCTTATATCGGTAAGAAACAATGGATGTCAGTGATCACATTCTAGGGTATAACTGAAACAAGTGATTTAAATACAAGTATTAGCTAGCAAACAGGTAAAATCGCCTTTTCCTTAAAGCAATAATAAAATATAACCTGAAAAGGTCAATAGTAAGTTTCCATGGTAGTTTTCCTGGTAAATACATTTAAAAGTTGAGTCTTCAAAGGGTTGATCAAAAAGCATTTTCAAGCACCTAGCTTTACCAAGTAATACCTGGCAAGATACAGTGAGTTACGTACCCTGCAAAGGGCTTCAAATGAAAAGCAAGGCTGCTATAAACAGGACAGAAATTCACATGTCAGCTTCCACGGATTTGTGCAGGGCAGTGGTAGGAACACTAAATTAGGGCTCCAATATGGCCCAACACTCACTCACTGGGTGATCTCAGCAAGTTCCATAACCTCCCTGAGCCTCCATCCTCCTGTCTATAAAATGAAGACAGTAAATGACCATGATGATCTTCTTTAACCCTGCTGCAAAATATTCCTTTCTCCCCTCAAGGTCTTGCATAAAAATACCTCCTCAGGGGAAGTCTTCATTGATCCTACCAATCACATGAATCATGCCTTCCTCTTTATTCTGACAGCATTTTCCATATAGGCTTTTAAAAATTTTTTTGTTTATTTTTGGCTGCTCTGGGTCTTCAGTGCTGCACAGGCTTTTCTCTAGTTGCGGCGTGCAGGCTTCTCATTGCGGTAGCCTCTCTTGTTGCAGAACATGGGCTCTAGGGCACGCAGGCTTCAGTAGCTTTGATTCCTGGGCTCTAGAGCACAGGCTCAGTAGTTGTGATGCATGGGCTTGGTTGCTCCACGGCACGTGGGATCTTCCCGGACTAGGGATCACAACCCTGTCTCCTGCATTCGCAGGCAGATTCTTTACCACTGAGCCATCAGGGAAGCCTTCCTTACATGCTTTTATTCAACCTCTTTCACTCTACCTCAGAATTCATTGTTTACTATATTGTGTGAGCTGTCAGAAAACAGAAGCGGTATCTTCTTCAGCTCTGAAGTCCCACCATGCCCAAACATTTGTGAACTCTGCTGATCCTCAATCTTGTTCTACCTCCCTGATGCCTCACCTCCCTTCTACTCTGACCACTGCCTTGGTTGAGAATCACTGGTGTAGTGTGAAGTGAATGAGGGACTCTAACAAATGAGAAGGGGTGAGGCGTGAAGGGCAACCTTAGACATGAGCTGTGGGAGACTGCACTGGACATTAGAGCTTACAGTGTAGGAAGGTGAAGTTACAATGATAACAGCATGAATGAACTTGCAGCGAGTCTGTGCTAAGTGCCTTCTACGTGCTTTGCCTGGACTAAGCCAGACAACAAGGCCGGTGAGGAGGGACTGCCATCATTCCCATTTTGCAGATGGGGAAGCCAAGGCACACAGAAGTTAAATGTTTGTTCAAGGTCATGAACTAAGTAAGTAATGGAACCAATATGCATACAGTCTGACTCCAAAGTTCTCTTTCTTAACTGCCTGCGGTGATTAGTACAAAGATGATTATAAAGGCACATTTACAATCCCAATACACCTCAATGCTGTATTATGATTTCCATCCATTCTCAATACAGGGATGTAACAAGCAACAATTCTTGGCCTCACTTGTTAAGATTAGTTATAAATGCTGTCATTTTCTACACAAGTTACACTCTGTAGGAAACCGCCATCTGATTAGAAAGCATCACCTTCTAGAATTATCAACTTTTGACTTCTGCATTTCTAAACAATGAACTACAAAAGCAAGAGACAGAGAGCCTGGAAACAGACATGATGAGGTAACCCTCCAGGGACTGCTCTCTTCACTTGTAGACATTTAATAAAAGTTTGTGGAATCAAATGGTGTTTGGGGGAAAAAGTTTCTACCCTCTTCTAAAACACAGATGGAAGGACTTTCCTGGCAGTCCAGTGGTTAAGACTCTGCGCTTCCACTGCAGGGCACATAGATTTGATGCCTAGTCAGGAAACTAAGATCCCACATGCCACGGAGAACTAAGCCTACATGCCGTAATGACTGAACCCATGTGCCCGCACCCTGCATGCTGCAACTAGAGTCCGTGCACCACAGTAAAAGATCCCACACAATGCAATGAAGATCCTATGTGCTGCAACTAAGATTCAGTACAGCCAATGCAGCCTTCTCACCTACTCCTTACTTCACCTGAGTGAAAACTGAATACCAACCTCATTGCCCTGCTTAGACCCCAGCCTCTTGACTAGACAACAGCCTCACCTGATCCCCCGGTGGCAGCTCCTCTACCCATCTCGTACTGTGTCCTTTCTGCAAATTGACTTTGAATATTTTCTTTAAAATCCGATTATGTCACTTCTCTGATTAATATATACCTCAGTGGCTCATAACTGCCTTCCTCAGGAGTTCTCAACGTCAAGGTTCCAACACATTGGCTAGATCCAGTGTGAAATGTCCACTAATAATGAAGTACTAATTAAACAATTTATAAATATAGAATACTTAAAATAGTGTCCAGCACATGATATTATATAGGTGGTGCTGTGCTGTGCTGAGTTGTTTATGACTCTTTTCGACATTATGGACTGTAGTCCACTAGGCTCCTCTGTCCGTGAGATTCTCCAGGCAAGAATACTGAAGTGGGTTACCATTTCCTCCTCCAGGGGATATTCCCAACCAAAATATCCAACCCGCATCTCCTGCATCAGCAGCTGAATTCTTTACCCCTGAGCCACCTGGGACCAGTTCTGTACTGACTGACTGTATCACTCCTCAAAGGCCCTGTGGTCTCCCTGCTTTTCTGTCCCAGAGTTTCCTCTTTCCACAAGCTCACTCAGACAATAAGCAGAACAGCCTGGAAGTACAGGGGCATCTGTAGGCACTAATTTTCATTTGATAACTTATCTGCCTCCACTTCCTACACTGCTACAGCCACCACCATAATTCTGGGGGAAGTAACAGAGATCTTAGTTACAGCTTGATCAGTGTACCACTCCCTGGCACATTTATCAACCTGGAGTTTCCTGTGAAACTCCAATTCCAGGTCATCTGCCTACCCTTCTGATCCTCCTGCTTCTGGCCACTAGCACATGTTGAGAGGGCAACACCTGAGCATCTGCTACTAGAAAAGAGTCAATGGGCTGGGGTGTAAAAGAAAACAGAGATGGCAAAGTCATAGGTCACACTGCCACTGAAGGTATGAAAAAGGAATGGAGGAACCTTGAGACCTGGCCTTTCTTCCGCCCTAGGCTCTTAACATAGTTAAATCAGCCAGCAAGAGAGACAGAATGAAGCACCTTTAGCCGCAGTCTAGACAGAAGGGGCATCAGAGGCTGACACTGCGCAGGCGCAAAAAGTAGGGTAGGGTTGCCTCCCAGGCTCAGCCGGCGGCCTCCGCTACACAAGGGCCACCGAAGAGCACAGTACAGTGCCCCGCGGAGTAACCTCTCGCTCGTGCCACCTCTTCTTCCTGAGGCCCTCAGACCCCTGAGGTCTGAGGAAGGTCTGGGAATACCCCTTCTGAAGCCATTGGGCCGCCTCTCGTTCCCCACTCAGGGCCCGGCGGAACCTGGAAAGATGTTGGTGCCAGCCTCAGGTGAGGCGCCAAGGCTGGGAGGGCCGCCAGGTCGCTCAGGATCGACTTTCCTCACCCCCGTTCTCACCTCTTTGTCCTCCGCCTTCTCCTCAATACCTAATAGCGCGTACAGGTCCATTTGTAGGAGCTCCTTGGTCACCGCCATGATTCCAACTCTGATTGGATTAGTACTACAACTCCCAAAAGTCTACGCGTGTGGGGCTTCCCGCGGACAGTCGGCTCCAAGCCCGCTGAATGGCGAACGAACTACGACTCCCGGCAGCCCTCGCGCCCGCCGCTGCTGCTCTCCGGCTGGGGTGACTGTCGTGAATCTCCTGTCGGAGGCCTTGGCTGGCCCGCGCAAGTGGGCGTGGTAGGTAGGGGCGGGGCTGGGTGAAGGTGCCTGGGGCCCGTACCTGACCCGCAAGAGGTCTGCTCTGCGGATCCTGCTGCGCTGCACCGGGAAACAGGATGGAGAGTAGGTGCTACGGATGCGCTGTCAAGTTCACCCTCTTCAAGAAGGAGGCGAGTCTCTCTTCACGGGCTAGAGGGAGGACGCGAAGTGGAGGGAAATACACGGGACTTGCAGTCCTAGGCTTGGTTTTATGGCACCTCTCCAGACGTGTGGCTCTCTGAGCCACAGAGCCTCAGTTAACATTTCTATAAAACGGGGCTAACACTCCCTTGCTTTCGGGGTTATGGTGCTGGATGTGAGTTCCCTGTAAACTGTAAATCGGGCTCCTGTCATTTTCGGAAAGCTAAGCTTTTCTGTCTGCCAAGTGTAGGATCTGGCTGTTTCCCTCCACCCTGCTCCTCCGCAGCCCGGTCTTAGTTAATACTCTGTGACCACTCTCCACTACACCATGCCCGTTACTCTTTCTGCTCTGAAGCCCTCACCATCAAGCAGCCTGCCCTTTCTCCTGTCTCCAGGGCAACATAGCAAAGTCTCACTTATCCTCAGCACAAACCTGCCAAGTTCCCATGGTAAACAGCAGGCTTCCTCTGCCTCAGTGTGACCAGGAGATAGGAACCGGATAGGCGGGATGAATAGCTGGTAGGGAAGCAGATCATGGAGCCCTCAGAAACCTGGGTTTTGTAGTCAAAGTGGTCAGAATTCAAATTGGGGCTCTGCTATCATTCACAGAGGTGACCTTGGTTTGGGCAAGTCTAGTAACCTCTCTGATCCTGTTTAAAATAAGAATGATAATGGTTGTCGTCAGGATTAAGTATGATAGTGTGTATAAATTGAGGATTAAATCAAGTGATGAATGTTAAGTACTGAATTTAGTGCCTGGCTCAGACAGTAAGGAATCTGTCTGCAGTGTGGGAGATGTGGATTCAATCCCTGGGTTGAGAAGATCCCATGGAGAAGGGAGAGGCTACCTACTCCAGCGTTCTTGCCTGGATAATTCCATGGACAAAGGAGCCTGGCAGGCTACAGTCCATGGGGTCGCAAAGTGTCCAACATGACTGAGCAACTTTCACTTTTCACTCACACAGTAAATGCTTAGTAAATGGAGGCTATTGTTACCATCCCATCCTGAGTCAAACCTCCTTCCATCTCTGCTAGAACAGAGAAGGCATGGGCCCTGCATTCTCTTTCTCCTCTGTTGAAGAAGTCAGTGACCTGAAGCATGGGACTTTGCCTATTTGTCATTTACACTCTTGTGTAAGGGAAGACCGAGTAGAAAGCATGTGAATTTTGCATGAAGCTTTATGAGATTTGAATAGAAAATTGGAGACAGGAATCGCTTTGCCCTCCACCCTGCATCTCTCCCCAGGCCTGGGCCCCATTCCCCATCCTCCTCCCAGCAGCTGGTCACAGCTTCAGTGTCTGCTCTGTGTGTGTGTTCAAAGAGTCCCCGTGAGGAGCCTTCAGGGGTGGGTGAGAGGTAGACTCCTTGCTTCATGTTTCTTGTAGTATGGCTGTAAGAACTGTGGCCGGGCCTTCTGTTCCGGCTGCCTTAGCTTCAGTGCAGCAGTTCCCCGAGCTGGAAACACTCAACAGAAGGTCTGCAAGCAGTGCCATGAGGTTCTGACCAGGTGAGAAGCCAACACGGGTGACGGTTCAGCCGAGCATGGCAGCTGGCAGCTGGCCAGGCCTCTCAGCCTTGTGCTCTGGGTCTAGAGGTCGACTCGGGATTGTTTGGGGTGGAGGGCACCGATAGGCAGATGGTGGGTGATTTCTGACACCAGATTTCTTCTCTGTAGAGGATCTTCTCCTGCCAGTGCCTCCAAGTGGTCACCACCTCAGAACTACAAGAAGTAAGTGCTGAAGGGACAGAGACAAATGGGGAGGGGAAAGGACACAGGAGCCGTAGGATAGGAGTCTCTTCCCAGCCTGTAGCTTAAGTGAGCCCAGGATCAGGAGGATAGCTGACTCTCCAGCTCCTGAGTGCCCTCCTGGCTCAGAGAGCAGCTCATCAGTCTGTTCCCCAGAAAAGGTTCTTGGTAGACCTCACCCTCTCAGCTGAACCCTCCTGCCAGTTGGCTGGGTTGGGGTGCAGGGTGACATGAGCGATGGCCCCAGAAGATGGTCCATTGGAGGCCTCCCTAGCTGCCTAGAAATGATTTGAATGGGAAACAGAGAGGGTGCCTTCACCCCTCCCTTCTGCATTCATCAAGAGCCTCTATCTCATATCCTACCAGGCGTGTGGCAGCATTGGAAGCCAAGCAGAAGCCCAGCACTCCCCGGAGCCATGGACTGACCCAGCAAGATCAAGTCATTGCTGAGCGCCTAGCACGGCTCCGCCGGGAGAACAAGCCCAGTGAGCAGGCCCAGACAGGGTGGAAAAGACACCATCCGGGGCTCCTGGGAGTAGGATCCCTCTGGATATTACAAGGCATCTCTATGCCAATTGCAGAGTCAGTGCCCTCGCAGGCGGAGATAGAAGCCAGGCTAGCTGCACTGAAGGATGCACCCCAGGGTCCTGTCCCTTCCACCAAGGAGATGGAGGCGCGGCTTGCTGTGCTGCAAGGCAGAGTTCCATCTTCTCAGGCCCCCCAGCTGGTGAGTGCTGTGACTTTGGAGGGATGGAGGTCCTGGGACAGGGACCCAGCAGAAGCCCAGATACATGTATGCTTAGATACTTTGCAGGAGTACCTCCTGCTCCTGAGGCCTGCTGCCAGGCCAAGGAACCAGGGACAAGCAGCAGGATTGGGTGGGGCAGCAAAGAGTGGCCCCTAGGTTCTGTTGGGGACTGCCAGACCTACCTGATTACATGGGCTCTTGGTTAGTCCCCTTTCCCTGAGTTTTGGGAACGCCTCAGCACCCAGCCCTGACCGGAACTGCTCTGAGCCTTATGATGTGGCTTCCCCACCACCCTGCTCCCCACTGAGGTTCCCTTCTCTGAGCAGGCACATCAACCACCGGACCCCAGGACCCAGGTGCAGCAGGCACAGGATCTGCTGACACAGCTAACAGCGGAGGTGGCTATTGATGAGAGTTGGGAACAAGAAGGCCCAGGTATATTCTCCACCTGGCTCCCCCAGGGACCCAGCCCCTACTCTTTCCCCAGGTGGGAGAGGCTCCAATGCTGACACTCTGGGAGGTGAATATAAATTAGAGAATATCAACATTATAAGGATTGCCATTTATTGAATGTTTACTCCAGTGGGAGCCAGTGTAAGCCTAGTGGATTAGTGTGTAGGCATTAGGCTCAGACAGTGATTCTCTGTTCTACCACTTAGTAGCTGTGTGACCCTCAGCATGTTGCTTGACTGAAGTCTCACTTTCCTCATCTGTAAAATGGAAGGATGTGTGGTAAGACCTACCTCATGGAAAAGTCATGAGGAGTAAATGGGCTAATCCAGGAGTACTTAGGACCCTGCCTGGCTCATAGTAAGTGAATGTTCTCTGTGATGATGATGATGATAAGGAGGAAGAGGCTATTTACTTAAAATTAAATTTAAGATTGAGTTCCTCAATGGTACCACATTTCAAATGCTCAGTAGTCACAAGTGACTCATGGCTATGATCTTGGACAGCACAAATACAGACCATGACGTGACATGGAATGTTCCCATCATCATAAAAAATTCTTTTGGACAGAGCTCTTCAAAAGCTTCACATCAGTGGTTCTCAACTATGGTGATGATTTTCCCTGCAGGGTCCAATTGGCAACGTCTGGAGACATTTTGGGTGTTGCAACTCAGAGGGTACCACTAGCATCTAGTGAGCAGAGGCTAAGGAAGCTGCTGAACATCATACAATACACAGGGCAGCCCTCACCACAAAGAATTACAGGCGTACCCCAGAGACATTATGGGTTCAGTTCAAGTTCACTGTAATAAAGTGAGGCACGTGAAGTTTTTGGTTTCCTGGCGCATATAAAAATTGTGTACACTATACTATAGTCTATTAAGTGCACAATAGCATTATGTTTAAAAAAAATGTACCTACCTAATTTTAAAATATTTTATTGCTAAAAATTGTTAACCACCATCTGACAACATAGAGTTGCCACAAACTTTCAACTTCTAAGAAAAAAAAGAAAAAGCAATTATCTGTGAAGTGCAATAAAACAAGGTATGCCTATGTCCTGTCCAATATGTCAGTAGAACCAAGATTAAGAAACCTTGCTTTAACATGGAACTCTGCTCAATGTTATGTGGCAGCCTGGATGGGAGGGGAGTTTTGGGGTAGAATGGATACACGTATATGTATGGCTGCATCCCTTTGCTGTTTACCTGAAACTATCACAAATGCATGCATACCCCAATACAAAATAAAAAGTTTAAAAACCTTAAGAAAAAAAAAAAAGAAACCCTGCTTTAGGGGAATTTCCTGGTAGTCCAGTGGTTAGGACTCTGTACTTCCACTGATGGGGGCAGAGGTTTGATCCCTAACTGGAGAACTAAGATCCTGCATGCCATGTTGTGCAGCCAAAAAAAAAAAAAAAGAAACCCTGCTTTAGAGATACAATCTCACTGAATATCCTCAGTAATCCTATGATTAATATTATTATCCATATTTTATGAACGAGGAAATTGAGGCCTGGTGAGCTTAAGGAACTTGACCAAGGTCACATAGCTATTAAGTAGTGAAGCTAGGACTTCAGCCCAAAGCTGTCTAACTTCAAATGTCTTATTCTAAAACTCTGAGCTGAAGAGGACCATGTCAGAGTCACACCCACTCAACTAAAATTCTTCCCCCCTAGTGACATTCAAGACCTCAGCTTCCCTCATGTCGTCTCTGTGCTGCTCCCTAGAAATGCTGATTCCAGCCTGTAAGGCAGAGGGCCTGGCTGGACCCTGGCCTCCCCATCTTCTGCTCCTTTCGGGCAGTGATTCTCATACCATGGGGCACCCACCCTAAGGGCAACATGTTAAAGTATCAGGTGGGTGGGGATGAATTTAATTGAAAAAAAAAGTCTAAGATTACTGGTTTCTTATATTTGGGAAAATGAATAAAAATAGCTAATTTTATTTGCAATATAAGCCACAGGAACTATTGTGGAACAAAAAGCTGGTAATTCATGGAGGGTTTTTTAAAGTTAGGAAATGGGCTCAGTGGTTTCTGATGAGGGATCCCGAAATGTCTCCCTCCCTGAATGCATCACTCTTTCTAGCCGCCTCTATCCAGAACGACCTCAACCGGGGGGGCCCAGGGGCCCAGAGCACCAGTTCCAGGGGGCAAGCCACCTGGTCCCTGGAGGAGGAAAAGAGCAGGTTGCTGGCTGAGGCAGCAGTCGAGCTTCGGGAGGAGAACACCCGGCAGGAGCGCATCCTGGCCCTCGCCAAGCGCCTGGCTGTGCTGCAGGGACGGGACCCTGACAGAGGTAAAGGCTGGAAAACCAGCCACTCACTTGTGTCCCCTGGGCAGGCCCCCCGACCCCCACCCCGAGGCCAAGCTCTGCACAGTGGCTGTACTCTCTGCCAGGCCAAGTCTACTGAGCACTGCCTAGAACCATGAGACAAGTGCTAGGGCAAAAAGGTGGATGAAGAACAAGGGGCAGCCATCAGGGGGCAGGGGCCCCGGGTCCCTTCAGGTGCAGAACCTTCTGTTCATGCTGTCCAGCCCAGCAGAGGGGGCAGAGTGGAGATCAGAGCAGAGGGGGGTCAGAGCCACTCTGATCAGAGTGGCTGCAGAGGCGGCTTAACTCTGGAACAAGTGCCGCTGGAAACCACACCACTCCCGGGGACAGCAGTACAGCCACTCCGGTGAGCTCTCCACCTCACTCCTCTTCCCCTGCTCCCTGCCCTCCATCTTCAAGTGACCCTCCAGGACTACTACCTTCCTGACAGCGATGATGAAGAGGAGGAAGAGAAGGCCATCCAGAGAGTCCTGCGGCAGGTTGGCCCTGCCTTACCCACCTGACCACCCCTTGTCTGGTCCCTGCTGTGCTGCCCCACCACACCCCTGGCCCCATTCACTCTGTGCCCACCCTGGGGTTTGCTGGCCTGTCACTCTGCAGCTCCTGTTCTAGCTGGAGTTCCTCTACTCCCGTGACCCACACCTGCCCCTGGTCCCTTGAGATGGGACATCAGCAGCCACAGACAATAGATCAAGGAAGATGGGTTGAGAGCTTAGGCCACAGAGTGCAGAAATACTGTGCATTGGTGGGGTGCCTGGAGCTAGGAGCTGTACCTCTTCACTCTGTCCACAGCTCACCGAAGAAGCTGCCCTGGATGAGGCAAGTGGCTTTAACATCCCTGTGGAGCCAACTCCCCAACCCCAAGACCAGTCCTGCGGGGCAGAGCCTAAGGTGAGAAGAACCACAGACACAGACCCCCAGGCTGCCATCATAGCCTCCCTCCCACCTCCGTCAGGTACCTAATGTCCCCCATTCCTCTCTGGTCCTTAAAGGCCCAGGCCATGGCCACCAGGCCTGAGGAAGAGGAAGAGGAGCTCCCTTGGTGCTGCATCTGCAATGAGGATGCCACCCTTCGCTGTGCTGGCTGCGACGGAGACCTCTACTGCAACCGCTGCTTCCGGTGGGTGAAGGTGGAATGTTCTTTGGGGCTGGGAGAGTTCCAGGGCTACCTGTGATCTCTGACCTATTTCTATGCTCCACAGGGAAGGCCATGATGCCTTTGAGCTTAAAGAGCACCAGACATCTGCCTACCAGCCCCTGCATAAAGGCCAAGGGCACTGAGGGAGCCCTGGTCCTCCCGGGAACGTCATCCTACAGGCAAGCACACAGGCTGGGGCGCCCTCCAGGGCATCTGATGGGAGGACATGACAGGCTGGACTGCTTATGAATGTGCCCTTTCTTAAGCCTCCGTTCCTGGAAGGAGGAAGGATTCTCCACTGGAGACAATGACTGGAGGAGCCAGAGGGAAGGCAGAGGTCAGGAGCCTTCCAGCGCTGGAGTCTGGATTGGAAGTGAGAGACAGGGCAAGACCAGTCTGAATCTAAGGAGGAGCCTTGAAACTTGCTCAAGAGCCCAGGGCCCTCCGCTGGTACTTGGAGGATTTAATAAAGTGTGTGATTCATTGGACCAGCATCTTTTATCTATAGAACCCTATGGATCCTGAGCCTGGGCCCTCGGAGAGGTACAGGAGCAGAGTCCTGTGAAGTGAGGAAGAAGGAAAAAGTTTCTCTAGGCAGGAACAGCCCCACCCCTCCTGGTGGCCTCACATGCAGTAGGCATGCCCCCAGGCCCCACCATCTTGGATTATACAACCTTTCTAGTACTCAGACACTGCCTACACAAACAGTGAATGCATACCCTGCTTCTGGCCTTACTCCCAAAGGATGCCACCTCCAGGGCTCTTGTCCCCACCTGCCTGCCTTTCAGACCCACTGTCAGTTTCCACCAGCTCCCTCCTTACCTGACCACTGGGCTCTCAGCCTATACCCTTTACACCCCTCTGCTTAGTCCCTGTTTTTTCTCTTTTAGCCTCTGGCTTGGAGCTGGCTCAAGAAAGAGTCCTCAGCCTGAGGCCTCCTGGATCAGTTAGTGGGGGAGGAAGGTTTAGCTTCTGATGCCCCCGGACCCAACTAGGTTTTTCCAGTTAACTCTCCTATTGGTCTTTGCCACTTAGGCTCCTGTTGGTGGTGGCAGGATGCTGTGTGTCTTAGCCAGGTGCCTTCTGCTTGGCCTCTGGGACCTTGCATGATGGTGATTTCTCTGACACAGAACTGTGACCTGTATCTTTGAATTCTCAAGGCATGTGTGGGTGGGTGGCTGGACATGTGGACGGGTGAGGTATATGGGATCCTAGTGACTTGGATGCTGGCCTTCTGGTATAAGACTTCACCCTCTCCCTCCCCCATCTGTCAGCACAGATATGCACCACACTCCATGAAGCTGGGGTTCCTGAAGGTTTTATCCACTTGGCTGATAGGAAGGCAGTGGGCAACAGCCATGACTGGTTCCCAGACAGTGCAGCTGACAGGAACCAGCTGTGGCTGCACACAGACAGTGGCGTTCAAATGTCCCTCCTCATTCTCCATGTTCCTCGTCTGGGTCCCAAGGAGTGGTTTCCCACCCAGCTGAAGATCCAGGGGTTCAGGGCAGACTGGGCAGTGCTGAGGCTGATGAAGCTAGTCTCACAAGGCTTATTTCTGAGGTCGACTGAGTCTCCGAAGTTTCTTTAGTTGACTGAGCAGCTCAGAGATAAAAGGCTGAGAAAGAAACAGAGGAGCAGAAGCAGGGATGAGATCAGGTTATGGGGTCACACCTACCCCACCACAGTGCTCCCCCTAGTCTCCACCTGATTCCATGGCCTCCAAGTCAGGAAAGGGGAGAAGGACCCAGGGCCAAACCTTCCTCTTCACTAGCTGCTGGCCCACTGGGCCCCCTCTTAGCCCAGACCACCAGAGCATCCCTTACCTCTGTGGGGCGGGGGCAGTTTTGGAGAAGAGCCTGGTGGAAGAAAGCAGAGTGGGTCCCTGAGCCACAGCACTTTTTCACGAGTCCCCAGTCTCCCAGGAATTTCCCCCTCTGAACTGGTTCTCCCCACACTGGATGGGGAAGCAGAACCTGGGTTCTTGGGTTCCCCTTGGTCCCCAATTCTACCTCCAACTGAGTCTTCTGCTCCTCTGTGGATAGTTCCATGAGAGCCTCCAGGTCGATCTCAGGCTCTGAAGAAGTTGGTTGATCCTGTTTGGGAACCACATGGGGCTCAGAGGAGCCCAGCCAGCTGGTGCTGGAGTGAAAGGCAGTGGGTTCACCCATCTCCCACTCTATTTTCCATGTTCAGTTCCTCTCCTTACTCGAACCACCCATTCATCCGTCCATTCAACAGTTACCAAACACCTACTATGTTCTACCTGAAAGTCTAGGGTTCTTTAAAAAGAGTATCTTTAATTTCAAGAGTTATAAACATTGTTAGTAGGGATATAAAATGGTACAGCTGCTTTGGAAAACAATTTGGCAGCTCCTTAATATGTTAAATATAGAGTTATCATTTGGCCCAGCAATTCCACTCCTAGGTCTATTTCCAAGACAAGTGAAAATATATATTCATGTAAAAATCACATATGAGTGCAGTTCAAAGCATTATTCTTATTCAAATGACCATCCACTGGTGAATGGATAAATAAATATTATGTAGCCATACAGTATTTTTCAGCAATAAGAAGAAATAAAGGACTGATTCATGCTACAACTGGGATTAACTTTGAAAACATGTTAGTGAAAGAAGCCAGTTACAAAGGCTTCATGTTATATGATTCGATTTGTATGAAACATCCAGAGTAGGATGTTTGTGTATAGAGACACAAAGTAGACTGGTGGTTGCCTAAGGCTGGGACTGGTGGTGATAAGGAATGGGGTGTGACTACCAACTGGTACAGGGCTTCTTTTATGGATAGTGAAATATTCCAAACTTAGACCATACTGGTGGTTGTACAACCTATGAAGATAGTTAAAACTATTTGGATTTTACACTTTAAGTGGGAATTGTATGGTATATGAATCATAGCTCAATAAAGCTAACTTTAAAAGTTATTATAGTCATTGCAAAAATTTAAGCAATACATAGTTTATAAAAGTAAAAATGAAAGAAGGTAAAGAGAGTAAGAAACCAAACCACTGACTGGGAGAACATATTTGTAAAAGATATATCTGATAAAGGATGTTATCTAAAATATACAAAGAACTCTCAAAACCAACAATAAGAAAGTAATAATCCAATTTAAAAACAGGGGGAAATTTTGTATATCTGCCTCACCAAAGAAGATACAAAGATAGCAAATAGCATATGATGCTAACATAATATGTCATTGCTGCTGCTGCTAAGTCACTTCAGTCGTGTCTGACTCTGTGTGACCCCATAGACGGCAGCCCACCAGGCTCCTCCATCCCCGGGATTCTCCAGGCAAGAACACTGGAGTGGGTTGCCATTTCATTAGGGAATTGCAAATTGAAATAACAATGAGATACCATTACATACCTATTAAAATGGCAAACAAAAACAAACTAAAATACCAAATGCTGATGAGGCTGTGGAGAGATAGGAATACCTGTTCACTGCTGGTGGGAATGCAAAATGGCATAGCCACTTTGGAAGACAGTTTGGTACTTTCTTACAACACAAAACATACTCCTATCATACAAAACAGCACTTGTGTTCCTTGATATTTATCCAAATGAGTTGAAAATATATCTGCACGGAAACCTGCACATGAATGTTTATAGCAGTTTTATTCATAATTGCCAAAACTTGGATGCAACCAAGATGTCCTTCAGTAGGTAAATGAATGAATGAATGGTGGTGCACCCAGACAATGGCATATTATTCAGTGCTAAAACAAAATGAACTATAAAACCATAAAAAGACATGGAGGAAGCCTAAATGCATATTATTAAGCAAAAGAAACCAACCTGAGAAGTCTACACACTGTACAATTCCAACCATATGACATTCTGGAAAATTACAGAGACAATAAAAAGACCAGTGGTTGCCAGGGGTTACAGTGGAGGAGTGGTGAATGGGTGGAACACAGAGGATTCTTAGGGCAGCCAAACTACTCTACGTGATGATACCAGGAGGGTAGACACACGTCATTATACATTTGTGAAAACTCTTAGAAGGTATAGCACCAAGAGTGAATCCCAATATAAACCCTGAATTTTGGGTAGTTATGATGTAGCAATATAAATTCATGAGCACTAGTGCTCTAGTAGGGGGGTGTTGATAGTGGGAAAGCTGTGCATGTGTGGGGACAGGGAGAATATGGAAATTCCCAGCACCTTCTGCTTAATTTTGCTGTGAACCTAAAACAATAAAGTCATTAAAATAAAAAATAGAGTCATTAAAAGAGAAAAGCTGCACAGCAAAAGAAACCATCAACAAAACGAAAAGGCAACCTACTGAATAGGATAAAATATTTGCAAATCATAAGGGGTTAGTATCTAAAATATATAAAGAACTAAGACAATTCAATAGCAAAAAAATCTAATTTTTAAAAATGGGCAGAGTATCTGAATAGATGTTTTTTTCAAAGAAGACATATAGATGGCCAACAGGCAAATGAAAAGATGTTCAAAATCACTCATCATTAGGGAAATGAAAATCAAAACCACAGTGAGATATAACCTCATATCTGTTAGAATGCTGCTGTGTTGCTTCAGTCGTGTCCGACTCTGTGCAACCCCATAGACGACAGCCCACCAGGCTCCCCCGTCCCTGGGATTCTCCAGGCAAGAACACTGGAGTGAGTTGCCATTTCCTTCTCCAATGCATGAAAGTGAAAAGTGAAAGTGAAGTCGCTCAGTCGTGTCGGACTCTATCGACCCCATGGTCTGCAGCCTACCAGGCTCCTCCATCCATGGGATTTTCTAGGCAAAAGTACTGGAGTGGGGTGCCATTGCCTTCTCCTGTTAGAATAGCTATTATCAAAAGGACAATAACAAGTGTTTCTGTAAGTTAGTAAAGACATATTTTTCATTTTACATCTTTGTGTACCATTTTATTATTTTTTAAAAAATTTACCATGTGCATGTATTTTTAAAATAAAGATAGCAAAAAAATAAATAACAAGTGTTGGTGAGGATGTGAGAAAAGGGAAACTCTGTGCCCTGTTGGTAGAAATGTAAATTGGTGCAGGCACTATGGAAAATGGTATGGAGGTCCCTCAAAAACTGAAAAATAGAACTACCATATAACCCAGTAATTCCATTTCTGGATATTAATCCAAAGAAAATGAAAACAATAATTCAAAAACATATATGAACCCCCATGTTCACTGCAGTGTTGATTTGCAGTAGCCAAGATATGGAAACCACCTAGGCGTCCATCAATGGGTGAACAGATAAAGAAACTGTGGTGTATACATATGCACTGGAAAACTATTCAGCCATAAAAAAGAAAGAAATCCTGCCATGTGCAACAACATGAATTACATTGACAGTATTACATTGAGTGAAATAAATCAAAGAAAAACAAACACTGTATGATCTCACTTATATGTGGCATTAAAAAAAAGAGAACTCATCAATAAAAGAACAGATTGGTGGTTGCTGAGGTGGGGGTGGGGAAAGGCGAAATGAGTAAAACAAATCAAAAGGTACAAACTTCCAGTAATAAATAAGTCATGGGGCTCTAATGCACAGCATGGTGACTAGCATTAATAATGTTGTACCGCCTATTTGAAAGTTGCTAAAAGAATAAATCTTAAAAGTCCTCCTTGGGACTTCCCTAGTGGTCTGGTGGTTAAGAATCTTCCACTGCAGGGAGCATGGGTTTGAAAAAAGAAAAAAAAAAGTCCTCCTGTCAAGAAAAAAAATTTTGGTGGCTCAGTGGTAAAGAATCTGCTCGCCAGGCACTCTCCTGGTGGTTCAGTGGTTAAGAATCTGCCTTCCTACCTTCAGAATCAGAGGACACAGGTTCAGGTTTGATCTCTGATAAGGGGACTATGATCCCACGTGTCGCAGGTACCACAACTAGAGAGAAGCCCATGAGCCGCAACTAAAACCCAACACAGTCAAAAAAAAAAAAAGAGAGAGAATCCAACTGCCAATGCAGGAGGCAGGGGTTCCATTCCTGGTCCGGAAAGATCCCACATGAGTCAGAGCAACTAAGCCTGCGCACCACAACTATTGCACCACAACTCTAGGGCCTGGGACCCACAACTATTGAGCCTGCACACTGCAACTACTGAGGCCCAGATGCCCTAGAGCTTGTGCTCTGCAATGAGAAGCCACCACAATGAGAAGCCCTCGCACCACAGCTAGAGAGAGGCTCGCCCGGCAGTGAAGACCCAGCACAGTCATAAATAAATAAAATTATTTTTAGAAAAAGAAAAAATTTGTTGAAACTATGTATGAAGACAGCGGTTAACTAGGCTTATTATGGTAATCATTTTGCAATATACACAAATATAAAGTCATTACATTGTACACCTGAAACGAATATTGATTACACCTTAATAAAAATTTTTTTTTTAATTTAAGATATAAACTCAAGGTTTTGTAGTGCTTCATCAGGGACTTTCTTAAGTGAAAGTTGCCTGATGGGGAAGATCATGACTTCTAGAATAGGTTGGTGCAATTTTCTTGATTCATGCCAAGGTCCACCACTGATTTGCATCATCAGTGCGTATATCAATACAGTTGAAAAGGCAAACAACTTATTGCATTATTTATGAAAATAATTGTAGACCCTCTGAAAAGGTCTTGGGAACCCCTGGTGTCACCAGAACACACTGCGAGAACTGCTGCCTTCTCCATTTTTCTGTGGGGTTGTTGAGGGTTTTTTTTTTAACTGATTAAAGAAGCTTATTTGTTTGTTTTGATTCAGATTATCCCTAGCATTCCATATATCATGGATATATTGTTTGGGGGAGGCATTGGAGAAATAGGTGTATTATATAATTGGAAATAATGTTTTTTTCCAGGTTGAGTTTTGCTTCATTTTTAAAAAATTTTTTTCTATGCTTAGTAGGTTCTTCCCATACTGATTTGGGTAAATATTTGATAGTCACCTTACATTTTCCTAGATATTTGATAATTTTACCTTTTCTATTTGAGTATTTAATTATCTGGAATCTATTCATTCAACAAGTGTGTCCAGTGGCTACTATTAACCTGGCACTCTGACCTTGGGAATTTCGGTGAGCAAAACAAAGATCCTGCCCTCAAAGAACCTATCTTAGGGGCAGTTGAGGAGACATAGTAGGTGAGCAAAACAAAGATCCTGCCCTCAAAGAACCTATCTTAGGGGCAGTTGAGGAGACATAGTAAAAACAGATGCATTAATTAATTTGGTTGTATAAATTGTTTAAAAGTAAGTGCTATTGGGGGGAACTTTTTGGGTGGTGGAAATGTTCCATATCTTGACGAGCTAATGCTTACCCCCTACTCTAAAAATAGGCACATTTTATTGTCTGCCCATTATGCTTCAATAAAGTTGATTTAGAAAAGAAAGAAGGGAAAAAATGCCTCAATTACCCTCTCATTCCTTCCACTGCCCAAGGTTAATCATTGTTACTAGTTTTGGTCCTTCTATACCCTTTTAAAAGCAAATTAGTGCTAGGATTCTAAGTTAGTTCTTTCACCCTAAGCTCTAGACTTTCTCCTTTGTTTCCTCGGTTTCTAGCTCATCTGATTTAGCATTCATTTATTAAATGCATCCTTATTGAGAGCATGTTGTGCACCAAGCATTGTGATGAGTCCTGGGGCCATAACAGCAAGACAGGCAGATATGGTCTTGCTCTCGAAAAGCTTATATTCTCCTGAGGGATACTGACAAGCAAAATGGTAGTTATAATACAGGGTGATAAGCACTCTGAGGAGAAGGCAGTGGCACCCCACTCCAGTACTCTTGCCTGGAAAATCCCATGGATGGAGGAGCCTGGTGGGCTGCAGTCCAGGGGGTCACTAAGAGTCGAACACGACTTCGAGACTTCACTTTCACTTTTCACTTTCATGCATTGGAGAAGGAAATGGCAACCCACTCCAGTGTTCTTGCCTGGAGAATCCCAGGGAAAGGGGAGCCTGGTGGGCTGCAGTCTACGGGGTTGCACAGAGTCGGACACAACTGAAGTGACTTAGCTTAGCTAAGCACTCTGATGAGATATTATAGGAGCACATGAAAGGGGAACCTAGCCAAGACCGGGGTTTAGGAAGGCTTCCAGGAAGAAGTGATCTCTAATCTGAGACCTGAAGGCTGAGTAGGAATTAACAAGATGTTTATACTTCTGATGATGGGGTAACAGGGACCAGATTTATTCTCTCAACATAAGTAACTAGTCAGAAAATAATTAGAAAACTAGACAAAAATATATGAACAGTGTTCTCAGACTTTAGACAACAGGTAACTAACTCAGCACTACCTGGGAAGGAAGAGAAATGAAAGAGATAAACTCTACAATTGTCCTGGGTTTCATCCTGAAGGCAGTTTCCAGACCACAGAGCAGAGAGGCAGATCCCAAGCAGAGCACAGTGGTCATACTAAATTGATATGACAGAGATCAGAGTTTGGGGTTGAGGTGGCTGTAAATGGACAAGTTCCAGAGAGGAGGGAGTTATGAAGAAAGAGACCTCCAAAAGTCTGCAGAAGGGTTCTCCTGAGCTTTTGCTGAACACAAGGTACACATTCAGAGGGTAAAACTTCACGAGGCCAGATACTATGAGACACGGCAGGCACAGAAATGAACAGTTCCCTGACCTCACAGAGGACTGATAGACAAATCAAGGTCCACTCAGCCAGAGTGGAGGGTCATCCCTGATCACCCAGGAACTCAAGAGAGACCTCGGGAGGCACAGGCGGTACATTTTTACGGTTGTAAGTTGAATAGATTGTTTTTTAAAATGTCAACACATCAAAAGGGCTGTGTCATGGAAACGACAGGAATGTTTCAAAACTCTGGGGTGGTCAACAGTGTCCCCTGCTGATATGTACACTATTTAGCCCCCCAGGTAGTGATCCTCGACTTTGCCAAGAGGTCTCAATAGAGTGGTGGGAACAGAAGTCAGGTTGCAGTGGTTTGTAGATTACAGTGGTTTGAATAGTGATAGGAAGGGAAGGGGGAAAGTTAGCAAAGGCTCTGAGTACAAATCCATTAAAGGGCCTTGTAAAGGAGACAGGAAGTAGGGGATGGTAACCAAACCGGAGCATAGTGTTAAACAGGAGAAGCTCACAAGTGTTTAAGTCCCTGCTTAAAAGCTGAATCTACACAATCATTTCTGGACAACAGGAGCTCCGGGGCCCCAAGTTAGTTTGCCTTGTTGAATCCAGACTTGGCTCTTCTCAAGACCCTAAAACAGGCTGCACACCCAGTGAGAAGAGGTGGGGCCCTTCAACAAAGGAAGGTTGGGTCCCATTAAACTAAACTAAAAGCAGTAATGCAACCTACTCCTGGAACCAATCCAGCAGTGCTATCCAGGGTGGGCATGTGGCCAGGGGTAGGCGGGCAGCTAGTAGAGAGGGACTCTATGAAGGTAGAACTGAAGCTGGGTAAGCTGAAGACTGAGTTGCCTCAATCCCTGCCCAAGGTGACCAGCCTCTACCTAGTGCTTCCCACCCACTTGCCTGCTTCCTGCTGAAAAGAGCAGAGATTAGGACAGGAACTCCCACCTGGCACCTTTGGACAATTGCCATGGCAACCACAGGTCAGGTATTTTATTCCAGTCATTTCCTGGGAGCAGTCTTCCCACATGTCCTGTTTTCTAACCTTATGAGCTCATAATTCTACAGCTTTTCCCCTGCCTTGATCTTGCAAAACAAGATTCTTTGGCTACTGTCTCTCTCTAATGCCTGGAAGGATTTGCCCTGAGGTGTCTGAAATATGAGACTTTTTATCCACAAGTCTAACAATCTGAAATTGAAACAGACCCAGAGAGGCAGGGTGCTGGCAGGAATGAAGGGCAGGGCAATGTCCAGTAAAGTCAGAGTAGACACGGGCCAAGAAAGCTTGCCTCTCCTGCTCCCAGCTCCAAGCCATCTCCCTCTCCTCCACAAGTGCTGCCAGGGACACTGTCAACACCTGGACCAAACTGATACGTGACACAGTGAGCCTGACAAGACAGCCTGGGCCACGGGTATCACTCTTCCCCACCTCCACTGCAGGACCACTGACACAGCTCTTACCTGGGAGAGTCACAAACCCTTGCTGTCCCCCAAGAAAAAGACAGGACCTGAGTAAGGAAGGAGAGAAACAAGGACCATGGCATGTGGACAAGGAGGACTCTGGCATGGTGCAGAGGTTCTTGCTAGCCACACACTAGGATCGGCAGTGGAGCTTATGAAAAAGACCAGCGCCTGGGCCCCACTCCAGTAGACTGAAATTTAGTTGAAGTGCAACAGGGGCATTGAATTATTTCTGAAGAACTTGGGGGAACCACTAAGCTACGTGAATAAACATTCGGACGCTACAGGCAGAGCCCCAGCTCAGCTCCTGGTCCCAGGGCTCTCTAGTGGTGTGACCCTGGGCTACTTATTCAACATTTCTAAGCCTCCATTTCCTCCACTGCTGCTGCTAACCCGCTTCAGTCGTGTCTGACTCTGTGCAACCCCATAGACGGCAGCCCACCAGGCTCCACCATCCCTGGGATTCTCCAGGCAGGAACACTGGAGTGGGTTGCCATTTCCTTCTCCAGGGCATGAAAGTGAAAAGTGAAAGTGAAGTAGCTCAGTCGTGTCCAACTCCCAGCGACCCCATGGACTACAGCCTACCAGGCTCCTCCATCCATGGGATTTTCCAGGCAAGAGTACTGGAGTGGGCTGCCATTGCCTTGTCCTCATTTCCTCCACAGTAAAACAGTATCTGGGCTTCCCAGGTGGCTCAGTGGTAAAAAGTATGCCTGCCAAGCAGGTGATTTGGGTTGGATCCCTGGTTGGGAAGATGCGCTGGAGGAGGAAATGGCAACCCTCCCCAGTATTCTTGCCTGGGAAATCCCATGGACAGAGGAGCCTGGCAGGCTTCAAAAGAGTCAGAAAGGACTTTGTGACTAAACAACAACAAAACAGAATCTACCTAATGGACTTGTGGGGAGGGCTGAATGAAATAACGTAAGGCAGGTTCTAGACACTGTGCCTAGCGTATGGTTAAGTGCTCAAAATGTTATTCTTGTTGGAGCAACCTTTGTTACTACACTAGGATCTCGATTTGGAGGTATCTAGGTAAATAAAATGCTGCTCTCCCAGGATGTGGTTGAGGGGAATCAGTCGGAGCCAGGGCCAAGGCTAGGTCAGGCGCTCATATCAGCGGTCACTATTGGTCACTCTGACATTCTACTCCAGCACTATCCATTCTGAGATGAAGGAAAGGTTTTGTATCTGTCCTGGCAACTTGGTAGCCACTAGTCACCTGGAGGTATTGGGCACTTGAAATGTAGCTAGTGTGACTGAGGACTGAAGTTTTAATTGTATTTAATTTTCATCAGTTTAAAGTTAAATAGCTGCACATGGCTGATAGCTACAGGAGTGAACAGCGTTGCACTAGACAGGTATGTGTGTTGAGGATGAAAGTAAATACATACCTAAAATACAAATATTCCTCTGCCATCTCATCTGAGCCTCAAAAAGTTCTACAAAAGGGGTACAACAGGCATTGATAGCCCCATTTTATAGACAGAAAACTGAGTCTCAGAGATGTTAAAAGACCTGCTCCAGATTATAGAGTGGGAGGCAGAGCCCAGACCAATGGGAGGCCAGTTTCAGGACTGCGAACCCATGCCTTGCCTGTGGGAAAAGCTTCCTCTCCATAGAACACTTCTATTGTGCCCTCCAGTCCCCAGGCCCGGCAGGTCCTACCCACCTGGAAGAGCTCCTGAACCTGGGTGTCCACCCACTGCTCCATCTCCACCCAGCGCTGCAGCTGCCCCCGGTCATACTTCACCGTCAGCCGGCTGGGTTTCCGGGACCGGGGTCGGAAGGGGTCGGACTGGGACTTGGACTCGGAGTCTGTGGATGATGTCCTCCTCCTCCCAGAAGCCCAGTGGACCTTCTTACTTGGATTCTCCTTGTCCGGGTTGGGAGATGTGCAGGAAGCAGGGCTGGAAGACAGCATGGAAGGACTGGTTTGGGCAAAGAGTTGGGAAAAATTGCCAGTCAGAGCAGGAAAGCCAGGGAATGAGGAGCGAGAGCAGAGGGAGAGGCCAGCAGGGAAGAAAGAAAGGCGGGTGGAGGCAGGGCCAAGGCTTCTGGGGGGGCGGGGGTCAAAGATCAACTGGCCTTTGTCTGGTGCTGGGAATGCCAGGCTCCTGGCTCCAGGCTGCCAGTAAGTGGCACTCCCGCGCTGTGCCCCAGCCTTCCTTTCTGCAGCTGCTGCAAAACAGGGATATAAACTGCACAGGAACAAAGGTCAAGAGGGTGCCATGCCTCGGAGGTGGAAGAGGCCCTTGGGTCCTGAGGGGTGCGGGGCTCTAACCTGAGTCACACTCACCAGAGAGACCTTAGCACCGCGTTTTCCTGGGACTAGATCCACTGGCCTTCAGAAGCTACGCTCACAGGGATCCTGCAGGAGTGGGGTCCCTGGCTGGCAAGGGCTCCTGCTCAGAGCGTGGTGCTGCTGAGAGCAGAGTTGCATCAGGGATAATTAGAGGGGTGGTGATCTCTGGCCCTCGTGGGGGCAGCATCCTCTTGTGTCTGAGTGTTAGCTGCCTTTAAGACTGTGAGGGAACAGGTACTCCCCTGGCCCTGTGTGTTTGCAGAGTTGAACTTGTCTCCCAAGCCCATTCCCCAGAGGCAACTGCTTAGAAAGCCATGTTTATCACCACATGACCCTCCCCTGACTGAGGTTCCACTGAGGAACCCTGTAGACCTAACATTTACCCCGGTGTCAAGGACTATTACTTCAAGACAGACTTGCATGCTAAAGGAAGGGTGTTTTTGTCTCTTCAGTCTTTTGTAATAAAAATTTCCAAACGTTTTAGAAAAGTTACACAACAGAAGAATATATATTATATATATAATATATATATATATTTTAATGAAGAGCTAAGAAGGACAAATAAAGAATGAAAGTTTCTCTGTTCTCCCCAGCTCCACCCCCTAGAGGCAGCCTACCAACAGTTTCTGTTCTCAGTTCTCCTGTGATCACCATTATCTCTTTGTGTAATAACATAAATGTGTCCATTCTATTTATTTTTTATCTTCTTCACCATGCTGCGTGGCATGTGGGATCTTGGTTTTCTGACTAGAGTCTTAACCACTAGACTGCCAGGGAAATTCCAATTTGTCCGTTTTAGACAGTTATCTCTTGTCTCCTAATATGAATGATAAGAAATTAGCTCCCTCACTCATACTCCCTCATCCCCTTTACTTGCTACATTCGTATTTTTATTTATGTATTTCTTTTTCACTAATTTCTTTTTAGGTCTTAGAGTGGTTGCCTTTGTGATGCTGAATTTGTCTCCAACTTATCAATTTCAACTCTCATACAGTGACACCTACAAGAGAGTTTTGGACAAAAACCAATTGATGAGTCTTTAATGGTGATATTCTAGGCCCTAAGTTAACCGGGTTGGGGAGGTGTTTGAGGGTTGGAAGCCAGGATGGTAGCCTAGAAACACCCAGGCTTCAGAGGAAGGCTGACAGATCCCAGTTCAAACTCAGCTTTGCCCCGCCTTGGTCTAATAACCCTCCAGTTTCACAACCTGAGTCTGCTTTCTCATTTGCAAAATGGAGTTTGAAGAGGATTCAATGAGATGGTGGGAACGTTCCTGGTGGTCCAGTGGTTAAGAATTCACCTTGTAATTCAGGAGACATGAGTTCAATCCCTGTCGGGGAACTATAGACCTCACATGCTGCAGAGCAATTAAGCATGTGCTGAAAATACTGAAGCCCCCAACTGCTAAAGCCGGAGTACCATGACAGATAGTCTGAGCTCCGCAAAGATTCCATGTACTGCCACTAAGACCCGAGGCAGTCAAATAAATATATATGTAAATATTAAATAAGATGATGTGTGTAAACATTTAGCATGATGTTCAATACAAAGTACTTTCTCAACAGACATCCTTTCTCTTCCTTTCTTTGCCTTCCCATCCTCCCGGCTTTCCCGGTGAGGCTCTGTCCATCAAAGGCTGGCTCTGGAATTTCTCTGCAGTGGCTTCCTTCCTGACCCTCTTCGGAAGAAGGTGGCAATAAGAAGGGGGTAGGGAGGCCTCTAAAATACAGCCTGTAGACTCAGTTGTTCTACCTTGATGACATGTTACACAGTGTGATAGGCATTATTATGATAGTTTCCTCCCCATTCTGTTTCTGTCTCCTGAAGGGTTCAAGAGCCCATTCAGGAAAAGGAACCAGATCAGAAGAGCCCATGGTTTTGTTCATTCATTAACTCATTCATTTAACAAAGATTTTATGAACTCCTCTGGTAGGCAAACATTATGCTCCATACTGGAGACTGGTGATCCAAAAAAGACACGGTCTCAGCCTTCATGGAACTTACAGTCTAGTGTAAAAATAAATATTAATCAACTAATTAAATAAATGTAAAACTGCAACTATATTTCTTTTCTGAAGAAAAGGTAAGAGGTGATATAGAATGTCTAGAGAGGGTATGACCTAACAAGTGGTAACATTTGGACTGAGTTCTGAATGATAAGTAGGAGTTAACTAGGTACAGGGGAGAGGTGGGAGTTGGCAGAAGGCACAGCATATGCAAAGGCCCTGTGGCAGGAGGACGAGGGTAAGCACCAGGGACTGGAGAAGGTCAGTAGAGCTGGAACAAAGAGAGGAGGGAGGGGAAATCTGCTGGTAGTCCAGTGGCTAAAACTCAGTGCTTTCACTGCTGTGGACCCAGGTTCGATCCCTGGTCAGGGAACTAAGATTCCACAAACTGTGCAGTGCAGCCAATAAATAAAAATTTTTAAAGAGATGAGGGAGGCAGAAGTGAGTCTTGAGGCAGACAGGGTGGATCTATCCACTTAGGGCCCTGTGAAACATGGTAAGAAGTTTTGTCTCTATCCTAAGAGCATTGAGAGTCACTGCAAAATCTTAAGCCAGGGTGGTTGGGCAGACTGACATGTTCAGATTTTGAATAGAGAGAGGATCAGAGGGTGCAGAAGTCCTGGAGGTCAGTGGGGAGACCGCTGCTGTAGGGCCTGACTGGGGGAGGTATTGCTGGTGATAGTGAGAGGTTGCGGATTGGAGAGCTATTTAGGGGGTAATATTTAACAGAACTTGGTGATGGATTGGAACATGCAAATTCCATGAATGCCAATACAGGAACACAGGTTCATACATGGGACCTCTCTGAGCATATTTCCTCATCTATAAGCTGGGCGTTGGTAAGACTCTGCAGGAACACACAACACAGCCCCAGAGACGCTCGATGGCACACGAAAGAGTAATGCCCATTATTTATGTATAAGTCTCCTTATTTACATTCTTTCATCTCAGCATTGACCTATGCATGTCACCACTCATCAATAAGTTTGCCCAAGATAAGGGAACTCAAATTTCAAGAAAATAAAAACCACCAGGACCACAGGTTCATATCAGGGTGGGCAAATAAAGAGGGTGCAGGCTTGGGCAGAGGCGAGGGTGTCTGCCCTGCTGTCCCAGCCAGGCCTGGGTCCAGCGGTGGAATAAAATCAGCAGCAAGCAGGCCCCATCAGAGCTAGATGTTCTCTTTCTTTTTCTTATGTAAAAAAAATTTTTTTTGACCATGCTTCTTGGTTCTTAGTTCCTCAACCAGGGATGGAACCCTTACCACCTGCAGTGGAATGCCCCCTGGACCACCCTGTGTTTCCCCCCACCCCACTTCTAGGGAAATTCTAGAGGCTCCTTGAAAGATTGTACCAGATAAACTGTTTATAGTTTGATATCCTAATTTTTTAAATTAATGAATATGTTAGGGCTTCCCAGGTGGCTCAGTGGGTAAAGAACCCACCTACAATGCAGGAGACACAGGAGACTCGGGTTCAGTCCCTGGGTCAGGAAGATCCCCTGGAGGAGGGCATGGCAATCCACTCCAGTATTTTTGCCTGGAGAATCCCACGGACAGAGGAGCCTGGCAAGCTACAGTCCTTAGGGTCACAAAGAGTCGGACACAACTGAAGCGACTGGGCACACACCAGTTATATATTACTATATAACAAATTACCCCTAAATTTAGCAGCTTAAAACAATTGTTGAGTCGCTAAGTCATGTCAAACTATTTTGTTACCCCAGCACTGTGGCCTCCCAGGCTCCCCTGTCCAAGTGATTTCCCAGGCAAGTGGGTTGTCATTTCCTTCTCCAGAGTATCTTTCCGACCCAGGGGTCGAACCCATGTCTTCTGCATTGGCAGGCAATTCTTTACCTCTGAGCCACCAGCAAAGCCTGCTTAAAACAATTTATCAATTTCAGTACGTGGTTTAGCCGACTCCTCTGGTTCAGGGGTTCTCAGAAGGGTGCAAGCCAGCACAAGCCAGTGTTGTTGGTCAGACATCTGTTCCCTGCCATATGGACATCTCTAGTGGGCTACTCACCACATGGCAGCTGGTTTCCAACAGACACAGGGCGCTGAGAGAGGCAGAGGGACAGGTAAGATGGAAGTCACAGTCTTTTTGTAACCTAATCTAGGAAGTGACATCCCATGACTTGCTGTGCTGTATTCTATTCATCAGAGGCCAATCACTAAGTCCAGCGACACTGAAGGGAGGAGATTACACACACAGGCATGATTACTGGCCGGTATGGATCATTGGTGATCATTTAGAGGTTATCTACCACACTGAACTATTGTGAACGTTTTTGACGTTAGCAGAATTCTTCAAAAATGTCCCTTTTAGAAAATTCCCTGGTGGTCCAGTGGTTAGGACTCCACACTTTTACTACTGAGAGCTGGGGTTCAACCCCTGGTTGGGGAACTAAGATCTCACAAGCTGTGCAGCACGGCCAAATAAATCAAGCCCTTTGAGGATTGCAGCAGTATCTGAGGGGACTTGTCTCCTTTAAATGAAGATTAAACCAATGACAGTGGCCTCACCTTGACAAATATTGCATTACTTTCCTCAAAATTCTTTGGCCCTGCAGTGCTGCTGCTGCTGCGTCGCTTCGGTCGTGTCCGACTCTGTGCGACCCCATAGACGGCAGCCCACCAGGCTCCCCCTTCCC
Source organism: Bison bison bison (assembly GCF_000754665.1). Taxonomy (NCBI): domain Eukaryota; kingdom Metazoa; phylum Chordata; class Mammalia; order Artiodactyla; family Bovidae; genus Bison; species Bison bison. Next base: position 3,121,401 of record NW_011494831.1, read on the forward strand.
TGGGATTCTCCAGGCAAGAACACTGGAGTGGGTTGCCATTTCCTTCTCCAATCCATGAAAGTGAAAAGTGAAAGTGAAGTCGCTCAGTCGTGTCCAACTCCCAGCCACCCCATGGACTGCAGCCCACCAGGCTCTTCCATCCACGGGATTTTCCAGGCAAGAGTACTGGAGTGGGTTGCCATTGCCTTCTCCATGGCCCTGCATTATCAAGGGAATTATTGGTCTTTAGGTCATTAAAATACAACTTATTTAGCTATAATTATTAGATGTGCTAGTGCTCAGTCACTCAGTCATGTCCGACTCTTTGGTCCCCTATGGACTGTAGCCCACCAGGTTTCTCTGTCCACGGGATTCACCAGGCTAGAATACTGGAGTGGGTAGCCATTTCCTTCTCCAGATAATCAGATAATTAATACTAAAAATTGTTCTGTAAATATATTGTCCCTCTGTTTCAGTTATTTCCACAAAACAAACTGTTATCGGAGAAATGGGTTTGCCTCTCAGTGGCTGTCAAGCCAACAGAAACAATCAAGCCAAAGACTGGAAGAAGGAAGGATTTATTACTATTTGCAGCAAGTAATACCCCACTCCAGTACTCTTGCCTGGAAAATCCCATGGACGGAGGAAACTGGTGGGCTGCAGTCCATGGGGTCACTAAGAGTCAGACACGACTGAGCGACTTCACTTTCACTCTTCACTTTCACGCATTGGAGAAGGAAATGGCAACCCACTCCAGTGTTCTTGCCTTGAGAATCCCAGGGACAGGAGAGCCTGGTGGGCTGCCGTCTAAGGGGTCGTACAGAATCAGACACGACTGAAGCGACTTAGCGGCAGCAAGTCAAATTATTACTTGCCTTGGGGATTCCCAGGTGGCACTAGTGGTAAAGAACCCACCTGAGCAGGAGACATAAGAGATGTGAGTTGAATTCCTGGGTGACGATGAAGATGCCCTGGAGAAGGAAATGGCAACCCACTCCAGTATTCTTGCCTGGGAAATCCCATGGACAGAGGAGCCTGATGGGCTACAGTCCATGGGGTCACAAAAGAGTCAGACATGACTTAGCGACTAAACAACAGCAATAGCAGCAAGTCAGGAGGAGACCAGGGAACTTTCTCAAAGCAGCCTCTCCCCTAACAGCAAAATTAGGGAAGTTTTGAGCTAAGGGTATATACATATGGTTTATCACAGGACTATTATTGGACTGTCTTCTCTGTTCTGACATTTCTTTGTTCACTCAGGATCCTTGTTACCTACACCTGTTCAAGGGCAAGCATTGTGACCATGGGGTCTCAAAGAGTCGGACATGACTGAGCGACTGAACTGAACTGAAAGTGTTGGTCGCTCAGTCGTGTCCTATTCTTTGCGACCCCATGGACTGTAGCCTGCCAGGCTCCTCTGTCCATGGAATTCTCCAGGCCAGAATACTGGAGTGAGTAGCCTTTCCCTTCTCCAGGGGATCTTCCCCACCCCGGGATCGAACCCAGGTCTCCCGCATTGTAGGCGGATTCTTTACCAGCTGAGCCACAAGGGAAACCCGAGCTGAACTGAACTGATACGCATATTTAGGAAGAGGCTTGAGCAGAAAATTCTGCATAGAATTAGGGCGAAGTTTTAGGCATCCAAGTCTTGGTGGATTGAAGTCAGGAGGGTCAGTATCATTATTCTGTCCTCCACCAGGGTGGGGGCATTAACTCCAGCTGGAGTCAAAGATAAATTATTATGTATATTCCTTGAGGAGGAACTAGGACTCTGCTTTATCACAGGACTATTGTTTGACTGTCTTCTCTGTTCTTTCTTTGTTCCCTCAAGATCCTTGTTACCTAGACCTGTTCAAGGGCAAGCACTGTGGCCAGGCTTAGGTCACAAGATGAAAGTAAAAGTCGCTCAGTCATGTCTCTTTGCAACCCAGGAATTCTCCAGGCCAGAATATTGGAGTGGGTAGCCTTTCCCTTCTTCAGGGGATCTTCCCAACGCAGGGATCGAACCCAGGTCTCCCACACTACAAGTGGATTCTTTACCAGCTGAGCCATGAGGGAAACCCAAGAACACTGGAGTGGGAAGCCTATCCCTTCTCCAGGGGATCTTCCCAACCCAGAAATCGAACTGGGGTCTCCTGCAGTGCAGGCTGATTCTTTACAAACTGAGCTATCAGGGAACACAAGATAACTTCAGCCAAAATAGCTTCTCTCTCTTTTTTTCCTTCGGCTGCTCTGCACAGCTTGTGGGATCTTAGTTCCCTGTGTAGAGATTAAATTTGGGCCCCTGGCTGTGAAAGCCAGGAACCCTAACCATTGGACCACCACAGAATTCCCCACAATGGCTTCTCTTATGTCAAGAATGCCATTCCTGATTCTCTTTCTTCAGGGACTCCCTAACTTATCTGCTTACAGATATCATCCCAAAATTTAAAGGCTTAAAATGAACACATTTCCTCATGATTCTGCAACATGGGCAGGGCTTTGAAGGTGTAGCTAATCTCTGTTGGAGCGAGTCAACTGGGGCTAAAGGCGAACAATGGTTTAATGAAGCTACTCAGCGGGGGTGGCTGTGAGATAGCCAGACACCTCCTTCTCCCATCACAACCTCTCATCCTCCGGTCTTGCTCTCCTCCGGTGGCCTCTCTCTCCCTCAGGGTTGTCAAACTTCTTTACCCAACAACTGGTTCTAAGAGGGAAAATGCAAGCCAGAAGGCTGAGGTTTGAAAGCCACGTGGCACCACTTCTACTCTGTCCTATTGGTCAAAGCAAGTTACAAATTCAAAGGGAAGGGAAAGGTAGACACCACCTCTTGGTGGGAGGAGCAGCATGCACTTACAAGGAAGGTGAGGGCCTGTCCACCATCGTTGATAGCGGTCTTTGTAGATAGTTCATTAAACCTACTTATAGAAACCACCAGACCACCATCCAAGACACGGCATTCAGTGTTCCTTTTCTACTATGGTGTTAAGGACTGCATGTTCTCACCAAACCACCCACTCCTAACATCAGTGTTTGGTACTGGTGCAAATAAGAAGGAAGCCTATAGCATAAACCCTGGCTTTCTCTTCCCCAAGTTCATATAGGGAGTGTGAACCACGTGGCCTAACAAAAAAGCTAACTCACCTGGACAGCTCCCTTGGGCCTGCAATGTACAATCAGAAAACAATATCATCTGGGGGAATTCCCTGGTTGCTTAGTGGTTAGTGTTCTGGCCTTTCACTACCATGGCCCAGATTCAACCCCTGGTTGGAGAACTGAGATCCTATAAGCCACACAGCATGGCCAAAAAAGGAGAGAGAGAGAAAAGAAAACAATACCATCTGGAAATGCTTTGTAGGAAGTAAGTCAGAATCACAGAAAGGGCCCAATATTGGCAGTCAAGAGACCTGAAGTGTAGAGATGGCCTCTGCTACATGCTAGCTCTGTTTGTCTCTGAACAAACCAAAGACCGATCTCTGGGCCTATATAGGACACACAGCTTCCTATATGTAAGGGGAAGGGCTTTAACTGAGATCCCCAATAGCTCTGACGCTCTCTGCCTCTCCATAAACCAAAGTTTATGAACCCACCCAGAGGATAGCTGGCTCTGTACATACTGCTAGAGAGGCTCTTGGGAGTCACTGAGGCCCTGAACAGGTGAAGGGCAGGGCTGGAGGAGGGAACCACATGCCACGTGCAGGGTGGCCTGGAGTACATCTGCAAGCTGGTAGAGAGCCCAAAACTAGGGCAGCAGTGGCCACAGACAAGCCGGGATGTCTGTGAGCAGTTACCGAAGAAGACTGCCACCACCCAGGGCTGGCCGGACGTTTGCAAGGGAAGCCCAAGGAAAGCCAAGGGGAACAGAGATACTGCGACAAAGTGGCTGGGTCGGTGAGATGAGGAGAGAATGTGGAAAAAGAAGTAATGCGGGGCTAAATATGAATGTGAAAGCTGTCATGAGGTATTTTTCTCTTTCTCATGGAAACACTTCAAGCTCACCAAAAGAAACTTTGGTAATAATTGCTAAACTAGAAAAAAGAAAATGTTACCCCATATTTTCATCATTCAAATGCCATCACCTTTACCGCTTTGGTGAACTTAGTCTTTTTCCCTTCCTGTGTAGCTTTTCTCTTTAGGATGTAAGAACCAGCATAAGGTAGTGTGAAAAGTGTAGGGTTGTTTTTTTTTAATATATTTATTTGACTGTGTCAGGTCTTGCAGCACGCAGGGTCTTTGACCTTCCTTGCAGCATGTGGAATCTAGTTCCCTGACCTGGTATCGAACCTGAGCCTCCTGCATTGGGAGCATGGAGTCTTGGCCACTGGCCCACCAGGAAGTTCCCAAAGAGTAGTTTTTGATGTCTGAGATACTTGAGATAAAATTCTGACTCTGTCGCTTTTTTCAGGTAACATTTATTGAGCACTCAGAGTCAAATGTTTTCTCTGTATTAACTCATTAATTCTCATACTAACCCTAGGAAGTCCCACGTTGTATACAAGAAGGCTAAGGCACAGAGGAGATAAATAAGTTGCCAAAGGCCACGCTGACAGTAAGTGGCTGATGAAAGAGTTAAACCCTGTAATCTGAGTCTGAAGCCCACAAGCTGAACCCCTATAGCATCTTGCCTCCCACTCTTCACTACCTTACCTAGGTGGAGTTTAGTGAGCCTCCCTGCAAAGTAGAAACTATTCTCAGAGCTACTGTGAGCATTAGAAGGTCACAGATGTCATGTGTCTGGAACCCAGCAGGCATCTCAAATGGTGGCTGATCCCCACTTGAAAATCTGTTGATTTTCAAGGCAAGTTGATCTGAGCTGAGTGTGGAATTTCCAGCTGAAGTCAGAATTGAAAGTGCAGTAAAAGCACAGCGTTTATGTGCTAAAGCAGTGGACTTAGCCTGCCTGAACTCCGATCCCGGTTCCGCCACCAAAGTCACGTGACCTAACAAGTTTGTCCACCTGTCTGAGCCTGCTTGCTCATTTGTAAAATGGGGATTAAAATTAGTACCTACTATCTTGGTTTGTTTTGACTGAATGGGGCAATGTGTGGGAAATACTTGGGAACAGGTTTTGGGCATTATCAGATGTAGGTTTTTGTAATGGTATATATGATGGAAGTAATGATTAATCTGTAGTAATATTACCATAGGGTAAGTCTTCTGTGTTAGGATTTTTGTATGTATAAGGTATTAAAGGAAGCAGGAATCAAATCTCAACAAAATTCTTTCTTTCCACTAACTACACAATCATAAGCTTCATTCCCCAGCATATCATCCATGTTCCCCACCATGCCTGGGGCAGTGGAAAAAAACGGAAAATTCAGAGGGGAGACAGACTCCAGATTCCCACACCCAATACCCATACCCAAAATGTGTGCAGCTAGGGAATGTTGCAGTTAAGCTAAGAAAAAGGCTGAGGTTTGGCTACAGGATCTAGTGGGTAAGAAGACCGTTCCCATTGGGCTGGGGTTTGTTAAGTCATCGTGAAGGTGTGGAATCTCTCTTTTAAAAAAAAATTGTATTAACTTATTTTTGGTTGCGCTGGGTCTTCATTGCTGCGGGCCACTCTCTGTTGTGGTGCAAGGGTTTCCCACTGCTGCGATTTCTTTCGTTGCGGGGCTCGGACTCTAGGTGAACAGGTTCACTAGATGCAGCTCGTGGGCTTTAGTTGTTCCTGGCATATGGAGTCTTCCTGGATCAGGGCTTGAATCTGTGACCTCTGCATTGGCAGGCGGATTTCTATTCACTGTACTACCAGGGAAGTCCGGTATGGAATCTCTTTTGAGGAGAACATTAACAGGACCAACGCTGTTCTGTAAAGAATGGCCTTTAAGAGGAGTTCTTCACTCAGGAAAAGCAATGAGCCTGGTTTCAAGGAGTCCAGGGCTCAGTGAAGGCTCAGCTACTTTGGTGATCCGGAACCTCTAGCTTCCAAGGATGTTATTTTACTGAAACAAAGAACCAGCTCCTGACCAGGAGCACCCCACCTGGTGAGAGAGGAGAGAAATTCTGTGCTCTAGAGAACGCATCGTCTGACCAATGAAGCTAAGTCAGCTCGGACAACTACCCGAACGGAAACGTTAGTACAAAATGAGGAAGGGCCTCAAAACAAAAGGAACCACTAACCTGGCCCGGGGAAATCTGTTTCTCAACTGTAACTGAAAGGAGGATTTCCAGAGCTGGCAAAGGTGGTAATAATCCAGCAGGCATCTGGAATTCCAGTTATCAAAGGGGCAGCCACACAGCTTCTGGGATCTCTTCCCGCCACAAGATGGAAATGACTTCCCGAGGGCTGACCACGACAGCGAAATAATTGGCGTCGGGCTTTCCCCCGTTTCTCCTCCCCCAGCCCCTTCCCTAGCGCCTCGGGCCTGGGTCTGGGAATGCTAGCCCGGACCGGAAAGGGAGTCGGGCGTCTCTGAGCACCTGACCCACCTTCGGGTGCCAGACGTCGTCGGAGCTTCCCGAAGTGTCTGGGCCTCCAGGGATAGGGGTGTACTTCTGGGGCGCATGGAGCCCCGCGAGGTTGGGACCGGGGCAGGGCGCGCCGGCCTCTGAGCCTGTTTGGGCACCAGATTGCAGAAGCAGGGTGGAAGATGGCAGGGACTGGGGGTAGGCGGCCCGGAAGCCCGGGCTGCAGGGGCGCACCGGGCGTGGGCGGGGCCGGCGACGCCGGGGTTAATGTTCGCCCCGCCCCGGCCGCACTGACTCAGTTTCACCAGAAACTAGACGGGTGGAGGTGCCGGAACCCCAGAGCACCCGACACCCGGGCGGAAACGGCGGTCCGAGCAGCGCAGGAAACCTGGACCGGAACCTCGGCAGGCCCGGCCCCACCCCACTCACCTGCGCAGGTAACCCGGGCCGAGGAGAGCCAGGAGGAGGCGGAGCGGGTTCGGAGCATGTCTGGCCCTTTGTTCTGCGCCGGTGCGTGTGTCCGGGTACGTGAGCTCTTTAGCCGTCCGACCGGCTGCGGGGTCACCGAAGTGTGCGTGGGAGCACCGGGCCCGCCTGCCCTTCTTCACTCCCGGGATGTTCGTGCTCCTCGGTCCTCCCATTCACTTCCTCCCGGCCGGCCCTCCTCCCTGGAAGTCTCTCGGCTGATCCGATGTCTCCTCCTCCGTCCCCTCCCTCTCGCAGGTCGCTAGCACCCTCGGAGCCCAGAGGCCCGCTCTTTGAAGGTGACCCCGGTGGTGAGGAGGGCGACGATCCCCGGGAGGACAATGGCCGGGGGCCGCCTCTCCCGGGCCCGCATCCCAGCGGTCGCCGTGTGGCTTCTCTGCGCGCTCGTCCTCCAGGGCGCCGAGGCCGGGCCGCCGCCGGTGACCCCCGGTCTCCTCACGGCCGACGGTTGCCTGAACCGCTTTACCCCCGGTGTGCCTGATTTCGTGCTCGACACGGACGCCTCGGTCAGAAACGGGGCCACCTTCCTGCGCTCCCTCACCGCGCGCCGCGGCAGGGACTGCGTGCACGCCTGCTGCAGCTCCAACGACTGCAATCTGGCGCTGGTGGAATTGCAGCCCGACGGCGGGGAGGACGCCATCGTCTCCTGCTTCCTCATCAACTGCCTCTACGAGCAGAACTTCGTGTGCAAGTTCGCGCCCAGGGAGGGTTTCATCAACTACCTCACGCGGGAGGTTTACCGCTCCTACCGCGAGCTGCGGACCCAGGGCTTCAGAGGTAAGGACGAGGGTGCCAGAATCTGGGGAGACTCACAAAAAGGACTGGTTATAGGGTCTTTGCGCGAAGCTGGAGGAGAGTCCCATTCGATCCTAACTCATCCTTAGAAGTAGGCATGGTATAAACAGTAAATAAAGAACAACCTACAGGAGGGGCGAGGGGGGAAGTCCTAGAGCCCAGACTGGCTCCTGAATTCAGGATGTTGAGTGGGCGGGTGCTCTGGGATGTGTGAGTGGGAGCAAGCTCCTGGGGATTCCTACTTTGACCCCACTGGGCCAAATCAGGGAATGAGCTGTCTGGAGGCCACCTGATGACCAGATAGATAGATACTCCAGGCCAAGCACTGTGCTAGGTACCTTGGGGCCCTGTCAAGTGGACTGGTGAAGGCTGGGCTCCTCACTGCTGGGTCTGGGATTGGTTCTAGCATTTCTTGTACTCCTCTCCCCAGGTACTGGTCTTTAGTGGTCTGGGGGAAAACTGCCAGACCACCAGAGTCTAAAGAACAAGCCCAGTTGGGGATGACCCAACTGGGGAGAAGGTGGTATTGTGGACACAGTAGCCTAGCCCTGGGGTCCAGGTGAGGAGGGTTGCTGGATGAGTCAGTCCACTGGTATGTATACCTGGTAGGGGAAGGAAGTCAGCTGTCCAGGCAAGTGTGTGTGTGCGTGTGTGTATACTTGTGTGTGCTCATAAGCCTGGCAGAGCTCTTCCTGCTTAAGATCTAGTAGCCAAGCTGTCTGCTCACCTTGTTTACTGCCAGGATAAGGGCAAAGTGGGGCCACGGCTCCTCCTCTTTCCTCCTGGGACTGAGCAGTTAGCTGGGATTGGGGTCCTTCCAGAGACCTTCGTTCCCCATCCTCTCCACCTGTTGTTCTGGCCAGGTGGGGCTCCAGGGCAGGGATGGGTCATGCTGATAACCTCTGTTAGTACTTTACTGTTTGCTGACTGCTATGCCACTCAGCCTCTCACTTAGGCATCATGACAACCGCCTCTGAAAAGGGTGCTATTAGTAGTCATTCCACTTTTTAGATTAGGAAACTGACTCCCGTCTTAAATATATACCATCCACAAATGGGACTCAACCCCAGGGAGGACCTCCTGCAGGGCTGCGCTATTTCTCACACAAGACCATCTCTCTGGTAGAAACCTGTCTCTGATCCAAGACAGCCCAGTGGACAGCAGAACCAGAGACTGGGGAGCCCAGGGCCAGGCTGGGGCTGGTCGGTCTCAGTCCTGGGAAGTAGAGAAAGGAGTTTCCCTCTCCAGCCTTTCCTCTTCTCCCTATCCTTT
>NW_011494831.1:3130422-3131166 GCF_000754665.1 Bison bison bison
TCCCTATCCTTTCAGAAGCTCTGGATCTCTGAGAAGAGGTGGGGTGGAGATTCCAGGAGGGGGACACTGTCTCCAGGCTAGGCTGGGCTACTGAGTCCCAGTGGGCCAGGGCCTGAGCGTATTTCACAAGGAAGCAGCAGGGAGTGTAGGTGGTGATGACCTAAGTGATCCGAGCTGCCTGCCCTCCCGGCTCTGACAGGACCTATCGGAGGGCCAGCACTAGAGGACCAACACCTGAAACTCTGGGGTCTGGGCAGGACGCTGAGCTGGACGGAGCCTTCCTCATCTGGGAACCTCCCCACCTCCTGACTTGCCTGGTTGGCACAAGACAGGACAGAGTGGGGATTCCTGTCCCATGAGGTGCTGGGTAGAACTTGGATTAGTCTGGTCCCCAGGCCATTTCAGGGCACCACAGTGTTTGGGGGAATGGGGGATGCTGTGTGCATGTGTCCAGGAGTCCATTCTCACCTGAGTCGCACTAGAGAGGTTGAAAGTACAAAGAGGGTCAAGCCATTATGGCCTTCTGGAAGCTGGGCTAGGGTAGACCGAGGCAGGCAAAGTGGGCAAGTGCTCAGGGCTTCTGAACCTTTGGTTCTTGTACTGGGGGAGCCCTTCCCAGGGTGGGTTGACCTGTACCCCTTTCCCTGCCTGTGGCCAAGCCAATCCAGTCCAGATTACTGGGGCCTCCTAAACACCCTGCTCTTTCCTCCTCTCCCCTTCCCCTGCATTCCCCATCTTTGCATT
>NW_011494831.1:3131266-3133003 GCF_000754665.1 Bison bison bison
GGAAGATAGAGACTGCGTTTCCCTGGAGAGTCCTGAGGCCTGATGGCTGGGGGAGGGGCTGGCTTTATTGCTCCTCCGGCCCTTTGCTCTCTGTGGGTGGGAAGTAAGGAGTGGTATCTGTCCAGACATCTGCCCCTTGCTCCTGGGGACTGGGGCTTGGAGAGGACCAGCCTTGCGTGTGTGGGTAGACATTGCTGATTTGGCTCGAGGTCTGATATGTCACTCTGTGACTTCTACCCTGGGGCCAGTGCGGCTAGCCTATTTCTCTGCTAGGTAGACTGCCAAGTAGTCTGTCTTGTTTCCCCTTGTGGACTGCTGATTACTTTCTGGAAAAGGCAAGGAGGGAGAGACAGGCTCCTCCCAGTTCACTGCCCCCTTGGCTTGGCCTCTCACCTCAGGGCCTGGGCTAGCTCTCAGTGAGCCCTCAAGCCACTGGGTTGAGGCTTGGTTCCTGGCCCTGCTCTCCTGGTCTTATAATGGAGGTTTCCTTTTCTCTTTGCTGTCACTGTGTGTCCTGGTCTTTTCACCTCTGGGACCACCCTCTGTGACTCCCCTATTGGCTCTGCTTTCTCTGCCTCATCAAAGAGAGGCAGGGACGCAGCCCTATGATTCAGCCTTCTATCAGTTGTTCTTATCTCTTTACCTTCTCTCCTTCCTTTGAACTCTTAGACTTCACTAACCTTCTGTGGTGCCTCTGTGAAGGGCAGGTTGGCAGTATCCACCAAAAGTGTAAATGCACATAACCCTCATCACAGTTCCACTTGCAGGAACTCATATTGTGGCTATGCTTAAACGTGTGTAAAACAACTTACCAGCCAGCCAGTCAACTGCACCATTGTTTATAATAGCAAGGAATTGGAAACAATCTCAGTGTCTGTCAACACATCCTATAATGTGTATAAAAACAGCTGTGGTGGTGTTTTAATCATAATATTACTAATAAACCCTGAGGCAGCATGGGCTAGTTTTTAGTAGGGAGGGAGGAAGGTAGGGAAGAAGGACCTAAATCAAGAGGGACTGATCAGATCAGATAAGTCGCTCAGTCCTGTCCGACTCTTTGCAACCCCATGAATCGCAGCACGCCAGGCCTCCCTGTCCATCACCAACTCCCGGAGTTCACTCAGACTCACGTCCATCGAGTCAGTGATGCCATCCAGCCATCTCATCCTCTGTCGTCCCCTTTTCCTCCTGCCCCCAATCCCTCCCAGCATCAGAGTCTTTCCCAATGAGTCAACTCTTCACATGAGGTGGCCAAAGTACTGGAGTTTTAGCTTTAGCATCATTCCTTCCAAAGAAATCCCAGGGCTGATCTCCTTCAGAATGGACTGGTTGGATCTCCTTGCAGTCCAAGGGAGTCTCAAGAGTCTTCTCCAACACCACAGTTCAAAAGCATCAAATCTTTGGCGCTCAGCCTTCTTCACAGTCCAACTCTCACATCCATACATGACCACAGGAAAAACCATAGCCTTGACTAGACGAAGCTTTGTTGGCAAAGTAATGTCTCTGCTTTTGAATATGCTATCTAGGTTGGTCATAACTTTCCTTCCAAGGAGCAAGCGTCTTTTAATTTCATGGCTGCAGTCACCATCTGCAGTGATTTTGGAGCCCAGAAAAATAAAGTCTGACACTGTTTCCACTATTTCCCCATCTATTTCCCATGAAGTGATGGGACCAGATGCCATGATCTTCGTTTTCTGAATGTTGAGCTTTAAGCCAACTTTTTCACTCTCCACTTTC
>NW_011494831.1:3133851-3150450 GCF_000754665.1 Bison bison bison
GTGGCTCAGACCATGAACTCCTTATTGCCAAATTCAGACTTAAATTGAAGAAAGTAGGGAAAACCACTAGACCATTCAGATATGACCTAAATCAAATCCCTTATGATTATACAGTGGAAGTGAGAAATAGATTTTAAGGGCCTAGATCTGATAGATAGAGTGCCTGATGAGCTATGGAATGAGGTTCGTGACATTGTACAGGAGACAGGGATCAAGACCATCCCCATGGAAAAGAAATGCAAAAAAGCAAAATGGCTGTCTGGGGAGGCCTTACAAATAGCTGTGAAAAGAAGAGAAGTGAAAAGCAAAGGAGAAAAGGAACGATATAAACATCTGAATGCAGTGTTCCAAAGAATAGCAAGAAGAGATAAGAAAACCTTCTTCAGCGATCAATGCAAAGAAATAGAGGAAAACAACAGAATGGGAAAGACTAGCGATCTCTTCAAGAAAATCAGAGATACCAAAGGAATATTTCATGCAAAGATGGGCTCGATAAAGGACAGAAATGGTATGGACCTAACAGAAGCAGAAGATATTAAGAAGAGATGGCAAGAATACACAGAAGAACTGTACAAAAAGATCTTCACGACCCAGAGGGACTGATGGACTGGTTAAATGTGTTAAAAGTGCTATGCAACCAAAAGTATGTATTACTGTGAATGATTTCCAGTATATATTAAGGGAAAAGCAAGATGAAGAACTTGCATGCTTATAAATTCAATACTCTGTCTCCTGATAGTCACACATACACACGCCCCCAAACTAGTAACTGAGAATACCTCTGGAGAGAAGGTTCGTTCATGTCCTTATGCTTAGTCATGTCCAGCTCTGCGACCCCATGGAGTGTAGCCAACCAGGTTTTTCTGTCCATGGGATTTTCCGGGCAAGAATACTGGAGTGGGTTGCCATTTCCTTCTCCAGGTCCATGTATTACCTAAGCTAAAAACAAAATTGAAGATTATAAAAGTAATAATAAAAAAAAGTCATCCTTCTAATCAGGTATAACCTGCAGCATGGTGTTTTGATGTTTTGCAGCAAGTATGAGTCAGACCAGGGTTCAAATCCTAGCTCTGCTGTTTAGAAACTGAGCAACCCTGGGCAAGTCATTTAACCTCTCTGGTGTCAGTTTCTCATCTGGAAAGAGGAGCAAGAATGTGGTTGTGGCAGGATGGTTAGGCAGGTCGGCAATATAGATGGGGGCAGCAAACCTCCTGTGAATATTCATATAGTAAATACTTTAGATTTTGTATTGGTTACAACTGCTCAGCTGCTGTTGTAACATGAAAGCAGCCATCCACAATTTGTAAACAATTTGGTAAGGCTGTATCTTAATTTATAGACACAAATTTGAATTTTATGGGCTTTTCACATGTCATGAAGTATTGTTTAAGAATTCTTTTCAACTGTTAAAAAATATAACAGGTTGGGCTAAATGTGGCCTGCAGGCCATAATTTGCCAGCTCTGATAAGATACTACAGATAAAGTACCTAGTGTGTGCCAGCCACGCTTTTTTTTTTTCTTTTAATTATTTTATTTTTGGCTGTGCTGGATCTTCATTCCTGTGCATAGGCTTTCTCTAGTTGCCAAATGGGGACTACTCTCTAGTTGCAGTGTGACAGCTTCTCGTTATGGTAGCTTCTCCTGTTGTGGAGTGTGGGATCTAGAGCCCAGACACAGTAGTTGTGGTCCAGGGGCTTAGTTGCCCCAAGGCATGTGGGATCGTCCCAGACCAGGGATTGAACCTGTCCCCTGCATTGGCGGGCAGATTCTCAGCCACGGGACCACCAGGGAAGTCCTCTGAGCACAGTTTCCATTAGCAGCAGCTTTGTTAGTATGACTCCAGGTCTTTCTCCACCTCTGGCTTCTCTGGGGCTCCCACTGCACTCCTCTCCCTTAAATTCAACTTCTCTATGGCTGAAGCCACATGTTCCTGCTAGATCTGGTTTCCCTTCTGCCCATGCCCTGGCTCTCCGTTGCCAGTTCCCTAGAGCTTGTCAGGCACAGCAGCCTGAAGCATCTGCCCGTTGTTTCTTAGATCCTCCTTTCCATCTCTGTCATCATTCAGTTGCTAAATTGTGTCCAGCTCTTTGTGGCCCCATGGACTGCAGCATACCAAGCTTCCCTGTCCTTCAGTATCTCCCAGAGTTTGTTCACACTCATGTCCATTGAGTCAGTGAGGCTATCCAACCATTTCATCCTCTGTTGCCCCATTCTCCTCCTTGCCTCAATCTTTTCCAGCATCAGGATCCATCCCTAAGCTATCTCTTAATTCAGACTGCTTCTGTTGCATCTGCCTTGAACTACTGCACTGGTCCACTTGCTGGTCTCCTTGCTCCGTAGAAATAATTCTATTCCAGACAGATGGGTAAACAGCTGCTGCCGGGAGCTTAAGAATTCCCCTGCTACCCTAGCCCTTGGCCTTCCCTTAGTACTTCTGGAGCTTGATCAGGCTTTGCAGGAGGTCAGCTTCTAGTGCAGACTGGGCCTCCAGGCTTCTGTGCCACTATTCATTGCCAGTGTCTGTCCCCTTTCTGTACCATCAGTTGTCAAGTATTTGCATGTTAATCCTGTTTGTGCACATGCCCTGACCGAGTGTCCAGGGCCCTTGGAGATCTAGCCCAGCCCAGCTGGTCTCCTTAAAGTCCACCAAACCAGCCTTGCAAATTCCCCACTCCTTGTTTTGGCTCATCATGCTTTCTGCTATCATCAGCAACACAGAACATTCTTCCCCACAACCAAACAAAAAAAAAGTAAAAGAATTTTAAAAATCCTTTGTCTCAAAAAAAAAAATCCTTTGTCTTTTCTTCACAGAGCCTTGCCTTTTTCCTCTAACTTGCTGTGATCTTTCCTTTCTTTAAACATCCATTTCCTTGTCTTGTACATGTACCACAAACCCCTTCATCTTGGTGGGTCTTTTCTCTGGTTTTGCTTCCTGTGGCTGGGTCTTAACCTGCCTAACGGGACCATGACACCCTCAAGGGCAGTATGTCAGTTTCCTAGGGCTGCTATGCCAAAGTAGTACAAAGTGGGTGGCTGAAAACAATAGCAATGTATTGTCTCAGTTCCAGAAGCCAGACGTCCAAAATCAAGATGTCCACAGGGCCATGCTCTCTCTGAAGACCCTGGCTGAGGGAGGGTATTTTGTGTCCCCTTGTAACTGGAGGAGGCACCCTCTTCATGTGCCCGGTCATCATGGGACCAGGCTTGACACAGTGCTGCCCGGGAACTCTGTACTTAAGGCCTCTGTCCGGATGGGCTTCTCAGCAGTGATCTGGGCTGCAGAGAGAAGGGTGATGATGTTAATTACACATTAACTTATCTGGCATTTCAAAAGTGTTGTTACTCTAACTTTTAAAAAAATACATTTATTTGGTTGCGCCGCGTCTCAGAGGTGGCACGCGGGTTCTTTGATCTTCCTTGCAGCATGTGGGTTCTTTAGTTGTGGCATGCAGGATCTTCAGTTGTGGCATACAAACTTAGTTGAAGCATGTGGGATCTAGTTCCCTGAACAGGGATCAGACCCAGGCTCCCTGTTTTGGGAGTGCCAAGTCTTAGCCACTTGGACCACCACAGAAGTCCCCTGACTTTTTAAAGCAATTAGCACAAGTACCTGCTTATTGTAGAAAATAGGAAAATTCCTCCTTCCAAATATATGTGTGTATATGTATGTATATGTATATATACATATATTTTTTTTTTCCTAAATGGAATCAGATGGCAATGCATTCAGTTATTTGCTTCAGAAAGTGGCTTTACAACATTAGAATGTCTTAAGTGTAACATATCTAAATAGAGGACAAGAAGAATGGTTTCATTGCGAAATTGTATCTGTGTCTCACCAGGCTGCTGAGTCCTAGGTTGGTCTAGTTGCCACCCATAGGGCACCAGCCCCTCACTTGAGGAGGGATCCTTCCCATTCAGTGAGAGTTCACCTTACCTCACCTTCCTCCCAGGGTCCCGGATCCCCATGGCCTGGGACGGTATAGACTTGAAGGTACAGCCCCAGGAGCCCCTAGTGCTGAAGGGTGTGGAGAACACAGACTGGCGTCTGCTGCGGGGTGACACAGACATCAGGGTCGAGGTGAGACACTGGGTGGCTCTCGGACCCCCACCTCAGCTCTCCAGGGCTCCTTCCTGGGGCCATAGGCCCAACTGTGGCTCCAGGAGGGATGGGGTGGATAAAAGCCGAGGATCCATTTAATACCAAGACCGTCTGCTCTCCCCAGTTGGGGCAGGGGCGGGGGAACGGCTTTTTGGGAGGGCCTGGAGCAGCCCCTGCCTGACGGCCATTCCTGTGCCTAGAGGAATGATCCAGACCAGGTGGAGCTGTGGGGACTCAAAGAAGGCAGCTACCTGTTCCAGCTGACGGCGACCGGTTCAGACCAGCCAGAGAGGACGTCCAACGTCACAGTCACTGTGCTGTCCCCTGAGCAGACGGAAGGTAAGGAAGCGGGGCGAGGAGGCCACCATGGGAGGCATCCCCCGCCCCAGTTGCCTGGCCCTTCAGACGCCCCTGACCAACTTCCCTGCCTGCCAGAATACTGCCTTGCATCCAGGAAGGTGGGCCGCTGTCGTGGTTCCTTCCCCCGCTGGTACTACGACCCCACAGAACAGATCTGCAAGAGTTTTGTTTATGGAGGTTGCCTGGGCAACAAGAACAACTACCTTCGGGAGGAAGAGTGCAAGCTCGCCTGCCGCAATGTGCAAGGTGGGCCTTTGCGAAGCAGTGTTGGGGCTCAGGTGACGTTCCCCCAGGGTAGGTGTTCTCTCTTCACGGATCAGGGAGGTGGGCATGGGCATACCCCCATCCCTAGGCCCCCCTATCAGCTCATCCCGGCTGGGGCCTGGCCCTGCCTCCTCTCACTTCTCTGTTTTTCTCTCCTAGGTCCCTCAGCAGAAAGGCATCATCCAGGTGGGCTTTGCTGCTTTCCTTGTTTCCCTTACCCCTGCCAGCTCTCCAGCCGGTATCAAGTCCAGGCCCCTGCCCACACTGCCCTGGCTCTACAACTCATTCCTGCCCTCAGAACGGAGGCCCACAAGTGCCTCACCCCCTGCAGCTCAGGATCCTCCCATCAGCCTTTGCCTGTTTTGTGTGAGGGTTTGAGGGGCAGGGGTGGAGAGGGAACAGGGGCTGTGTCATGATGCCGCCTGGGGGTAGAGAGGGCCAGGTAGATGATGGACTCGAGGTATTTGCTGGCCTCTGCACCCCCACCTGACCTCACCCTCCCCCTGGCCTCACCCCTACTCAGTGTGTTCTGGCAGCTGCCACTCCAGCAAGTTCCGCTGCGGTGATGGCTGCTGCATCGACAGCTTCCTGGAGTGTGACGACACTCCTGACTGCCCCGACGCCTCCGATGAGGCCACCTGTGAGAAATGTGAGCCCTGGGGGTGGAGGGCAGCGGGCAGGGCAGGGCAGAGCCAGCCCACTCACCCCACACCTCTGCGAGGCCCTTGTCAGGTCTGCACCTCTGATGATCTTTCATCTTTGCAGACACCAGAGACTTCGATAAACTCCAGAGGATCCATTTCCCCGGGGACAAAGGTGAGCTCCTGCCCTGGTCTCCTGGGTCAGGGCTGAACTACTCTCCTCACTAATGCCATCAGTGTACTGAAGGGGCTTGCTGTGGATACCAGGCTGTGGGCAGAAAGCTGGGGGCAGGGGTGTCCTGTGCTTTTCTTTCTGTGTTTGCTAAGCATCAAACACCTCCTGAAATTCTTATTTTTTTTTAGGCCATGCCACATGGCATGTGGAATCTTAGTTCTCTAACCAGGGGTTGAGCTCATGCCCCTTGCACTGGAAACTCAGGGTCTTAACCACTGGATTGCCAGGGGAGTTCCAACACCTTCAGAACTTTAACCATGCCTACATATCACTGAGATGTTATTGATTTAACTTAATATATTAAAAAGGAAATTTCCGGGACTTCCCTGGCAATCCAATGGTTAAGACTCCACACTTCCAATGCAAGGGGCATGGGTTTAATCCATGGTCAGGGAACTAAGATCCCGCATGCTACGCAGCACAGCCAAAAATAAATAACTGAAATTGGAGATTAAAAAAGAAAAAGGAACTTTCACATCAGTACTGTAAATGAAAAGCCACTATTATATGTCACAATTTGAGATTTGCTTTTAACATAAGTATAATAAAACATATAATAAAAAATTTTAGCTGGATGCTGTTGGCTGCCAAGGTTCAGACTGAGTCTTCTTTGTTAGAAGGCAGACCATCAAGTGCTGGGGAGAAACCAAGACCTTGATACAGTCAGGAATGCTGAAAGAAAATTAAGAAATAGTTATATGAGTCAGCCTAGGGTAATTCTGGACCCACACTTACTCTCTTGCATTTATCTTCCTTGCTTCTAGCAGCACTGCAAATGGCCCAGATATTCCTGGGGCCCCCAGGGCCCTCACTGAATCACAGCCATCCCCAGCCTGAGGAGGGTCGGGGGTGGCGGGCAGCAACCATGTGGAGCCTAGTGGTGGCAGGGAGGTCCCGTGGACATTCACACCTTCGTCTGCTCCTTACCCTGCAGGGCACTGTGTAGACATGCCAGACACGGGCCTCTGCTCAGAGAGCATCCCCCGCTGGTACTACAACCCCTTCACTGAACACTGTGCCCGCTTTACCTATGGCGGTTGTTATGGCAACAAGAACAACTTTGAGGAGGAGGAGCAGTGCCTTGAGTCCTGTCGTGGCATCTCCAGTGAGTGGGGCAGAGGGGGGCCGGAAGATGGGGAGGTGAAAGGCTTAGCTGGAGCATTCAGCTCTGTCTCAAGGCGTGGACTGGTCAGCCTTGTCGTCAGAGCACCTGAACTAAGGGTGAGAGAGGATGGCAGTGGGGTGTCTGGGGCACTACTGATGAGCAGCTGAGTCTTCGAACCTTTCATATTGACTTATCTCCCCCGCCTCCATTGGTTTGTAGAGAAGGATGTGTTTGGTCTGCGGCGGGAAAGCCCCGTTCCCAACACAGGTAAGCCTCCCGTCTGCCTGTCACCACTGAGTAGGTATCAACTGAAAGATCAACTCCACTCAATTGGTTGTGACAGCCTAAGCCTGTGTTGAGAGGATCCTGAGGTTGGTTAAAGGGACAATGGTGGTACCTGCCGGGGCAAGGGAGAGAAGGATAGAAATACATGCCAGGTCTGCGGGCCATCAGTGTCCTCCCCGTATCAGCTGCAAGTAGAGTGACCTGGAGCCAAGACCCAGCAGAATCCCTCCCACCAAACTCCCAGCAGAGCAGTTTCAGCTGCTCACATGCCCAGGGTCCTTATTCCACCACCACCACCCACCGCGTCCGTTTGCCTAAGTCCCTTTGATACAGAATAGGGGTGGGCGTCAGGACCCAGCAGTGCTTCATCCGGCCCTTCCTCCCCCAGGCTCCCTGCCTCCCCCAGGCCCCGTGGAGGTGGCCATTGCAGTGCTCCTGGGTACCTGCATCGTGGTGGTGGTCGCCATTCTGGGCTACTGCTTCTTCAAGAACCAGAGAAAGGACTTCCACAGACACCGCCACCCCCCACCTTCCACCCCCACCAGCTCCAAGGTCTCCACCACTGATGACATGGAACACCTGGTCTATTACCAAACAACTAGACCCCTCTGAGCCTGGGCCTCTCCAGGGCTCTCGCCATCTCTCACCCAGCCCTGCTTCCTAGCCAAGACGGAGGCCTGGGCTGGGCAAAGACTTCGGGACCAGACTTCTCCAGCCTGTTTCCCAGGGCTGTTCTGCCTCCAAGGCCAGGGCTTCAGCTCCTCTTGGAGGAGTCTCAGCTAAGTCCAGGCTACTTGTTCCTGAGAAAGCTCACAGGTCTGCAAGGAGCAGAAAACCTTTGAGCCAGGAGTCCCAAAGAAATGGACCTCTCCACGTAGGATTTCAGAGGAAGTTGGAGTTTTGCTTCCAGTTCCAAGCTGCCTGCCCCCATCCCATGACCTTGGGAAAGGGCTTGGGACAGCATCAGAAGCTGGAAGCCCCAACCCTTTCCTCCACATCTGGCCCTCCCATTCTGCAAAGTCCAGGGCTCCAGTGGGCGGCGGTCTGTGGGGGGAAGGACTTCCCTGTATATTTTGTGTTGTACAGAGTTCCTTTTTGTTTATTTAATGCCATGGGGGGTGGGTGAGAGGAGTAGGAAGTGGCTCTCTGGCCCCACCCCTTCCCCTGCCCCCCATAGTAAGCCCCAAGCCAGCCCAGCCTGCACATGGAGCCAGATCCTCCGCACCCACTGGAGCTCCCTTGTTTCCACGGGCCAGAGTCCACTCAGTGGAATAAAGTGATTTATTCTGTGAGTCTCTTGCCTCTGCTCTGTGGGCCAGGAAAGGGACAGGCTGCTGGGGGGAGATGGGACCGTCCTGTCCAACCGGTTTCGGCTTTGGTCATCCTGTTCAGCAGGTTTTCCCACCCTTCCCGAAACTGTCCTAGCCCCAGCCCCTGAGGGTGGAGAGACTTGCCAAGTCTGACCACCAGGGGGGAGGGGAGAAAGAGCCCTGGGAGTAGGGACCTAGGGAGGCCATGGAGCTCTGTTTCTTCCTGGTTTGGGCCTGCAGTATGTAGTCGAGGACTTGGGGGGTGGGGGGTGCATACACTTGAACCCTGGTTTGGTTTTTTCATTTTGTAGCCGAGGCTTTCAGGATCTTAGTTCCCTGACCAGGGATTGAACCTGGGCCCCTCCAGTGGAGCCACTGGACCGCCAGGGAATTTAACTGAACCCTGGTTCTTATCTCTACTCCCTTTGGTGTAGGGGCTGGGGACAAGGGGCCCATCTGGTCACCCACAGAAGCCTTTGCTTCTCACAGGAGTGTAGCTGCTCCCCAGGCTCTGAGCTCCTGCCATTAGTTCAGGTGCTCGCCTCCAATCCACACCCCTCTGTTTGTTTGAGCTACCTACCTGCTTGTGCAAAAAAAAATCATTCCGTTAATTCATTCATTTATTCAACCAATTATTTATTGAGCTATGTACCAGGCACCACCAGTCCTTAGAAGTTTGGTATTTTTAAGCATATAGGAAGCGCTGTGTAAGTGCTTTAACATATCTCAAGTGATTGCCTCAGCACACAATCCCAGGATGAAGGTATTACCATTATCCGCGTTTTACAGGCGAGGAAACTGACTCAACAAAGATCATTTCCTAAGGTCTTAGAGCTGGTAGCGGGGGATTGATTTAAACCTTTACATTACAAGAGAGAGACTTTTTTAAATTGTGGAAAGTGCCACACAGAAAAATCAAATAGCAGTGTGAGAGGTTGAGGACTACTTTTAAAGGGTTGAAGAGCAACTGAGGTTAATGTCCATATTTGAGTCCTAAGTGTACAGCTCAATAAATTTCCATAACTGCACACACCCAGGAGACAAGCACCCAGATCAAGAAGCGGAGCCTTGGGATTTCCCGGGTAGTCCAGTGGCGCTCCCAGTGCAGGGGGCCCGGTTTTGACCCCTGGCCAGGGGTGGCACTGGTGGTAAAGAACCCGCCTGCCAATGCAGGGGACTTAAGAGAGGCAGGTTTGATCCCTGGGTTGGGAAGATTCCCTGGAGGATGGCATGGCAACCCACTCCAGTATTCTTGCCTGGAGAATCCCATGGCCAGAGGAGCCTGGCGGGCTACAGTCCAGAGGCTCACAGAGTTGGACACGGCTGAAGCGACTTAGCACACACACAGGGAACTAGGTCCCACATACCACGACCAAGTGTTCACATGCCACAGCTAAGGCTTGGTGCAACCAAATAAGTAAATTAATTTTTTCTAAAAGAAGCAAAACCTTATTAGCAGCCCAGGGCAGGCCTCTTTTTGATGGCTTTCTCACAGCCCTTGCGCCTGTGGTACTGAACTGGCCCATCTTCACCCTTCTCATGAGTGCTCATTCCTGAGATCCTCTCGGGATTACTCCCTGCTCTACATCCTGTGTCTGCTAACAGGACCCTCATCACCAAGCACCCCCTTTTCCATTTAGTTACCTGTCTTCCCACAGTGCTGCAGACACAGATGGCATCTTAAATCACCTGAGTCTGCAGCTCACCACACCCCCTCTATGACCTTAGTAAATGGTAGTGGTTCAATAAACATTGAGTAGATGGCAGGGGTGGGGCCTTTACTGTGCTTTGGCTGTTTCCATTTCAAAGGGCATTGTATTTTGCTTCCTACTTTGCCAGCCACTCATGCATCCTTCAAGGTTCAAAATGGGCTTGATTCCTCCTCTCGTCCCCACAGCACCAGGAAACTTCATTATCCCTTGGTTCTCTATGAGCACTTCCAGGCTGATGTCAATTCTGTATCTCAATACCTAGAAGAGTAATCAACACAGAATAAGAGCTTAATAAGTGTTTGTTGGACTGAAGGGAGCATCCTCCTCTTAGGGAGGGTGGAGATGAAGTGAGATGACGGCAGACAAAAGTGCCTTCCCTAGCAAGAGCTGCTGGGAGGCAGGCAGGGCTGAGTCAGCTGGCTGACGAGAGGTGGGAGCGCAGAGGAGCCACTAGGGGGCGCTCTTATCACTGCCAGGAGCTGTCTTTGCAGCAAGAGTTGAACCCAGAGTACACAGTCCCAGACAGGTGTCAGGTGTGGAGCAATAAAAGTTGACACACAGCACCTGCTTTTCTGGAACTTACACACTGGAGTGCAGGCGGAAGGAATGCAAATACTGTACCTAAACAATTTGGTCCCCGAACTGCTGAGACATTCCCAACTGTTCTCTGCTCTGTCCCCAGCCAAATGACTCCTTTTCCCAGAACTTTCACACCTCCTTTTCTTTGTATAGGCAGTTGCCTCCACCTTGAATATCTCTTTGCCTCTGGAAAGCTCCTACTTGATAATCCAGCTGAAAAAGCCACCCTCTCATAGCTGCCCTGCATACACATGACCGGGTGTTAGCTTAAGTGGGACAAGGCTCCTCCACTCTGGGATGGAGGCCGGGTCTTATTTACCTCAGTATCCACCGTGCCAGGATCCCCTTGGTTATAGCGTATCCCACAAATGGATGTTGAATGAAACAGGCTGGTCAAGCCACAGAGATTAAGAAAGAGGTTGGGAAATGGCTTCATCAGTTCAGTTCAGTTGCTCAGTCTTGTCCGACTCTGCGACTCCACCGACTGCAGCACAGCAGGCTTCTCTGTCCATCACTAACTCCCGGAGTTTACTCAAACTCATGTCCATTGAGTCGGTGATGCCATCCAACCATTGTATCCTGTGTCATCCCCTTCTCTCGCCTTCAATCTTTCCCAGATCAGGGTCTTTTCAAATGAGTCAGTTCTTCGCCACAGGTGGCCAAAGTATTGGAGTTTCAGCTTCAGGATCAGTCCTTCCAATGAATATTCAGGACTGATTTCTTTTAGGATGGACTGGTTGGATCTCCTTGCAGTGCAAGTCTTCTGCAACACCACAGTTCAAAAGCATCAACTCTTTGGCGCTCAGCTTTCTTTATAGCCCAACTCTCACATCCATACATGACTACTGGAAAAACCATAGCTTTGACTAGACAGACCTTAGTTGTCTGCTTTTTAATATGCTGTCTAGGTTGGTCATAACTTTTCTTCCAATGAGCAAGCATCTTTTAATTTCATGGCTGCAGTCACCATCTGCAGTGATTTTGGAGCCCAAAAAATAAAGTCTGTCACTGTTTCCACTGTTTCCCCACCTATATGCCATAAAGTGATGGGAGCAGATGCCATGATTTTAGTTTTCTGAATGTTGAGTTTTAAGCCAGCTTTTTCACTCTCCTCTTTCATCAAGAGGCTCTTTAGTTCCTCTTCACTTTCTGCCATAAGGGTGGTATCATCTGCATATCTGAGGTTATTGATATTTCTCCCAGCAATCTTGATTCCAGTTTGTGCTTCCTCCAGCCCAGCATTTCTCATAATGTACTCTGCATATAAGTTAAATAAACAGGGTGACAATATGCAGCCTTGACGTACTCCTTTTCCTATTTGGAACCAGTCTGTTGTTCCATATCCAGTTCTAACTGTTGCTTCTTGACCTGCATACAGATTTCTCAAGAGGCAGGTCTGGTGGTCTGGTATTCCCATCTCTTTCAGAATTTTCCACAGTTTATTGTGATCCACACAGTCAAAGGTTTTGGTGTAGTCAATAAAGCAGAAGTAGGTGTTTTTCTGGAACTCTCTTGCTTTTTTGATGATCCAACGGATGCTGGCAATTTGATCTCTGGTTCCTGTGCCTTTTCTAAATCTAGCTTGAACATCTGGAAGTTCATGGTTCACATACTGCTGAAGCTCAGCTTGGAGAATTTTGAGCATTACTTAAACTTGCTAGCGTGTGAGATGAGTGCAGTTGTGCGGTAGTTTGAGCATTCTTTGGCATTACCTTTCTTTGGGATTGGAATGAAAACTGACCTTTTCCAGTCCTGTGGCCACTGCTGAGTTTTCCAAATTTGCTGGCATATTGAGTGCAGCACTTTCAAAGCATCATCTTTCAGGATTTGAATTAGCTCAACTGGAATTCCATCACCTCCACTAGCTTTGTTTGTAGTGATGCTTTCTAAGGCCCACTTGACTTCACGTTCCAGGATGTCTGGCTCTAGGTGAGTAATCACACCATCATGGTTATCTGGGTCATGAAAATCTTTTTTGTATAGTTGTTCTGTGTTTTCTTGCCACCTCTTCTTAATATCTTCTGCTTCTGTTCAGTCCATACCATTTCTGTCCTTATTGTGCCCATCTTGCATGAAATGTTCCCTTAGTATCTCTGATTTTCTTGAAGAGATCTTTAGTCTTTCCCATTCTATTGTTTTTCTCTGTTTCTTTGCACTGATCACTGAGGAAGGCTTTCTTATCTCTCCTTGCTATTCTTTGGAACACTGCATTCAAATGAATATATCTTTCCTTTTCTCCTTTGCCTTTCGCTTCTCTTCTTTTCTTAGGTATTTGTAAGGTCTTCTCAGACAACCATTTTGCCTTTTTGCATTTCATTTTCTTGGGGGTGGTCTTGATCACTGCCTCCTGTACAATGTCACAAACCTCCATCCATAGCTCTTCAGGCATTCTGTCTATCAGATCTAATCCCTTGAATCTATTTGTCATTTCCACTGTATAATCATAAGTGATTTGATTTAGGTCATACCTGAATGCTCTAGTGGTTTTCCCTACTTTCTTCAATTTAAGTCTGAATTTGGCAATAAGGAGTTCATGATCTGAGCCACAGTCAGCTCCTGGTCTTGTTTTTGCTGACTGTATAGAGCTTCTCCATCTTTGGCTGCAAAGAATATAATCATTCTGATTTTGGTATTGACCATTTGGTGATGTCCATGTGTAAAGTCTTCTCTTGTGTTGTTGGAAAAGATGTTGGCTATGACCAGTGCATCTCTTGGCAAAACTGTTAGCCTTTGACCTGATTCGTTTTGTACTACAAGGCCAAATTTGCCTGTTACTCTGGTATCTCTTGACTTCCTATTTTTGCATTCCAGTCCCCTATAATGAAAACAACAACTTTTTTGGGTATTAGTTCTAGAAGATCTTGTAGGTCTTCTTAGAACCATTCAACTTAAGCTTCTTCAGCATTACTGGTTGGGGCATAGGCTTGGATTACTGTGATATTGAATGGTTTGCCTTGGAAATGAACAGAGATCATTCTGTCATTTTTGAGATTGCATCCAAGTACTGCATTTTGGACTCTTTTGTTGACTATGAGGGCTAGTCCTTTTCTTCTTAGGGATTCTTGCCCACAGTAGTAGATAAATTCTGAGTTAAATTTGCCCATTCCAGTCCATTTTAGTTCACTGATTCCTAAAATGTCGAGGTTCACTCTTGCCATCTCTTGTTTGACCACTTCTAATTTGCCTTGATTCATGGACCTAACATTCCAGGTTCCTATGCAATATTGCTCTTTACAACATCAGACTTTACTTCTATCACCAGTCACATCCACAACTGGGTATTGTTTTTGCTTTGGCTCCATCTCTTCAGTCTTTCTGGAGTGATTTCTCCACTGATCTCCAGTAGCATATTGGGCACCTACTGACCTGGGGAGTTCCTCTTTCAGTGCCCTATCTTTTGCCTTTTCATACTGTTCATGGCTTCTCAAGGCAAGAATACTGAAGTGGTTTGCCATTTCCTTCTCCAGTGGACCACTTTTGTCAGAACTCTCCACCATGACCTGTCCATCTTGGGTGGTCTTACACAGCGTGGCTCATAGTTTCATTGAGTTGGACAAGGCTGTGGTCCACGTGATCAGATTGGTTAGTTTTCTGTGATTGTGGTTTTCAGTCTGTCTGCCCTCTAATGGAGAAGGATAAGAGGCTATGGAAGCTTCCTGATGGGATAGACAGACTGAGGGGGAAACTGGGTCTTGTTTTGATGGGCAGGGCCATGCTCAGTAAGTCTTTAATCCAATTTTCTATTGATGGGCAGGGCTGTGTTCCTTCCCTGTTGTTTGACCTGAGGCCAAACTATGGTGAAGCTAAATAAGACAATGCAACTCCTTCAAAAGTGCAGGCACTGCTGCACTCAGTGCCCCCAACCCTGCAGCAGGCCACCACTGACCCATGCCTCCACCAGAGACTCCTAGACACTCACGGGCAAGTCTGGGTCAGTCTCTTATGGGGCTCACTCCTCCTTTCTCCTGGGTGCTGGTGCACACAAGGTTTTGTTTGTGCCCTCCAAGAGTCTGTTTCCCCAGTCCTGTGTAAGTTCTGGTGGCTCTATGGTGGGGTTAATGGCAACCTCCTCCAAGAGTGCTTATGTCATACCCAGGTCTACTGCACCCAGAGCTCCTGCCCCTGAAGCAGTCCACTGCTGACCCGTGTCTCCACAGGAGACACTCAAACACAGTTCTGGCTCAGTCTCTGTGGGGTCTCTGGGTCCTGGTGTGCACAAGGTTTGTTTGAGCCCTCCAAGCATCTCTGATGGGTACGGGGTTTGATTCAAAATGTGATTTCTCCCCTCCTACCATCTTGCTGGGGCTTCTCCTTTGCCCTTGGACATGGGGTATCTTTTTTGGTGGGATCCAACAGTCTCCTGTCAACGGTTGTTCAGCAGTGTGTTGTAATTTTGGAATTCTCACAGAAGATGAGTGCATGTTCTTCTAGTCTGCCATCTTGGAGACAGCTTCATGAAGGAGGTATAAAATGAGATGAACAGGTGGCTGTGTGTGCTGCAGGCATAACAAAATCAAAGTGAGCAAAAGCTGGGCAGTGGAGATCATGGTTCTTGTTTTGACGGGGGTCCAACCAGCTGCTCAGTTTGGCTCAAGCACTAAAAGGAAAAGCTGGGAGGCTGGTAGGTAGAGATCACATTGGTGGGCACTTGGGGATTTGAGCAGAGGGACAAGGGAAGGGAAATCCAAACTGAACTTTAAGAAGTGGACATATAAGCAGGCTATATCATTAGAGGTGGAAACCCAGAGAGAGGGAAGGGAGGAGGAAGCCACATCAAGTAAGTTAGGCAGAGGGACCTTTGTGAAGTACATGGTAGACAGGCAGTAAAGCCTAGTTGGAAAGGTTGCATGCTGGCAGTCAGTTGGGCTGTGACCCAAACAGTGGTTTAATTTCTTTAATTAGTTATTACATTTAAAGAATCGGGAAACTTTATTTAAAACACACACACACACACATATCTAGCTTGTGAAAACTTAAGACTCTGGCAATTGAGGTCCACATTCCTACAGTGATTTAGGCACTAGGTCCTCTTGATCCCCTCAGGCACTAACTGCCCCCATCCCCTATCCACCCTACATCTCCCTAGGTTAGGTGCTTGCCTGGACCCTCCAGGCATTTGACTTTGGGCGTCTTATCCCTAATAACCCATCCTCCTTCCAGTGTTTTCTCTAGAACTTACTGGTCCTAGCAGCTCACATGAGGTGAGGTGAAAGTCACTCAGTCATATCTTTGCGACCCCATGAACTATACAGTCCATGGAAATCTCTAGGCCAGAATACTAGAGTGGGTAGCCTTTCCCTTCTCCAGGGGATCTTCCCAACCCAGGGATTGAACCTAGGTCTCCAGCATTGTAGGCAGATTCTTTACCAGCTGAGCCACAAGGGAAGCCCAAGAATATTGGCGTGGGTAGCCTATCCCTTCTCCAGGGGATCTTCCCGACCCAGGAATCAAACTGGGGTCTCCTGCATTGAAGGCAGATTCTTTAAAAACTGAGCTATCAGGGAAGCCAAATCAGATCAGAGATCAGATCAGTCACTCAGTTGTGTCTGACTCTTTGCGACCCCATGAATAGCAGCACGCCAGGCCTCCCTGTCCGTCACCAACTCCTGGAGTTCACTCAGACTCACGTCCATCGAGTCAGTGATGCCATCCAGCCATCTCATCCTCTGTCGTCCCCTTCTCCTCCCGCCCCCAGTCCCTCCCAGAATCAGAGTCTTTTCCAATGAGTCAACTCTTCACATGAGGTGGCCAAAGTACTGGAGTTTCAGCTTTAGCATCATTCCTTCCAAAGAAATCCCAGGGCTGATCTCCTTCAGAATGGACTGGTTGGATCTCCTTGCAGTCCAAGGGACTCTCAAGAGTCTTCTCCAACACCTGTCTCAAAAGCATCAATTCTTTGGCGCTCAGCCTTCTTCCCAGTCCAACTCTCACATCCATACATGACCACAGGAAAAACCATAGCCTTGACTAGACGAACCTTTGTTGGCAAAGTAATGTCTCTCTCT
>NW_011494831.1:3151443-3155875 GCF_000754665.1 Bison bison bison
AAGGCCCACTTGACTTCACATTCCAGGATGTCTGGCTCTAGGTCAGTGATCACACCATTGTGATTATCTGGGTCATGAAGATCTTTTTTGTACAGTTCTTCTGTGTATTCTTGCCATCTCTTCTTAATATCTTCTGCTTCTGTTAGGTCCATACCATTTCTGTCCTTTATCGAGCTCATCTTTGCATGAAATGTTCCTTTGGTGTCTCTGATTTTCTTGAAGAGATCCCTAGTCTTTCCCATTCTGTTGTTTTCCTCTATTTCTTTGCATTGATTGCTGAAGATGGCTTTCTTATCTCTCCTTGCTATTCTTTGGAACTCTGCATTCAGATGTTTATATCGTTCCTTTTCTCCTTTGCGTTTCGCTTTTCTTCTTTTCACAGCTATTTGTAAGGCCTCCCCAGACAGCCATTTTGCTTTTTTGCATTTCTTTTCTATGGGAATGGTCTTGATCCCTGTCTCCTGTACAATGTCACGAACCTCATTCCATAGTTCATCAGGCACTCTATCAGATCTAGGCCCTTAAATCTAATAAACACTGACAAAAACTGTATTGCTTCTGAGGACTTCCCTGGTAGTCCAGTGGTTAGGAATCCATCTGCCAATGCAGGGGCCCCAGGTTAGATTCCTTGTCTGGGAAGATTCCACGTGCCACGGGGCGACTAAGCACGTGCACCACAACTACTGAGCCCACTCTCTAGAACTGGTGCGCTGCAACAAGAGCCACTGCAGTGAAAGAGCCCACACACTGCAAGAGTAGCCCCCACTCAGGGCAACTAGTGTGTTGTTCTTGCACAACAATGAAGACTCAGCACAGCCAATAAGTAAATAAATAAATTTTTAAAAAGAAAACAAAACAGGGTTGTTTCTCTGGAACCCATCCCTGCCCCTTTAAACAAACAGCCCTGAATGAGGAGTGGTTTGTCCTATTGCACAAGACCACTCCCTTCCCCACCTTCCCAGGCTTCAGCTAGACTGAAGCCTGGGAAGGCACTTCTCAGCCCACCCCCACCCTCCACCCCCAAGGTCAAGAGTGTCACCTGGAAACCACAAACCCAGAAGCTGGCTTCAGCCCCCGGGGGTGGCCGAAACTCCCCCACAGTACTCTCCTCCCCTACCTGCAGTAGCTCCTGGGGTTCCATCAGCTGAGCCCAGAACCAGGAAGACCAAAAAAACACACTGGGAAAGAAACTAAGAAGAGCTTAAAAAAACACATGCACAAAAACTCTTTTACATAAAACTGAAAAAGATTTTTACCCAAATGCCTACAGTGTTTTCTTGTTGATAAAATTATAGATGGTTTTCACATTCTTCTTTTCGTTGACTTGCATTTTTGAAAATTTTCTACAATGAATATCTATTGCTTT
The DNA here is from genome assembly GCF_000754665.1 of Bison bison bison. Lineage (NCBI taxonomy): Eukaryota > Metazoa > Chordata > Mammalia > Artiodactyla > Bovidae > Bison > Bison bison. The sequence goes on from NW_011494831.1 coordinate 3,152,810, forward strand.
TCTACAATGAATAATGGTTTCAGAAGAGATATTGAGGTCTGTTTCCGAAAGAAACAAATCATTAGATCCGGAGTCTCTGAGATGGGATAGAGAATGAGGGGCTGGTAAAGGAGAGAGAAGCTCCAAGACTTGGTGACTGACTGGCTCGTGCAGACAGAGAAGCTGAGTCAGCGGGGCCTTCCAGTTTTCTGTGCCAGAAATCTGGCAGTGCCATCAATAGAAACAGGGCCCAGGGGAGGAAGGCAGCTTCAGGAGAACCAAGCAGAAGGTGAGGGCCGTCAGGGACCAGATGGAGACTGGTTTTGTTGATCTTTTTGTAGGTCTTTGTGGCTCTTATTGTTGATCTTAGTTTTTGTTTGCTTTTGCATAGCCTTACTGGGGAGAGATTTAAAGGCAACTTAAAAGGGTCTATAAACTATGAGATGAGTACAAAGGAACAAGATTTAAAAAGAAACCTAAGAAGGAACATAAGATAGGGCTAGGAATAAGGCAAAAACATACGAGTCTTATAGTCTTTGGGCCATGCACTTAGCTCTGCGTCCCAGGTGTGGGGCCTCCTGGTGAGGCCCCCAACACCCTGGAGGTGAGTGTGTGGGCCTGGTGGAGAGAATAAGCCATGTGAGGGTGAAGGGCAGGAAGGAGGAGACTACTTATGGAGAGAGTCAACCTAGAAGGGAGAACGGTAAGTAAAGACAGAGCCTCTGGAGGAAAAGGAAGCTGAGGAGGAGCAGTCGGAGGGGCAGCAGGAGACCCAGAAAGAAAGAGGCTCGAAGGTGAGGGGTTTCAAACCCTGCCAGGGTCAGGAAAGGAGGATGCTGGGAATGAGTTGCCAGTTGATCTTCATGAATGGTTGAGGAGCCAGGTGGAGTCCTAGCAGGTGGCAGAGAGCAGAGTCGGAATGAAATAGTGGGGAAGGGGAGGAGAGGCCCAGGCTGGGTTTCAGGCATGGCTGGAGAGGCTGAGAGGACTGGGGATGATCGAATACTGATGGAGTACAAAAGATTACATTGTTGACTCACCAACCCACTTGGAGTTGTCTCACCAGTGGATTTTCTCTGATCCACTTACCCTCTCCTGCTCGATCCTCTTTGCAACCAGTTTATGATCCTAGGTTAACCAGAACTAGTCTGTGGCCCCCAGAAAATCCATAGTGCTCTATGAAAAGTGAAGGACTTGGACTAGGTGGCAAAATCCTTTCTAATCCCTAAACTATGGTTACAGGTTACAGATTCTAGGGCCCCCTGAATACACGACTGGTGGAGGCTGTCAGAGCCAAGTTGTTGAGGCCCAGAGATGGGCAGTGACTTGCCCATGGTCACATAGCCAGTGTCTGGGGACAGAATAGGCCAGGAAGTCTGAGCCCCAAACTTTTTGCTCGGAGGTCTCATCTTCTCCAGATGCCCAGGCTCCTGGGCTTAGTGTCTGTCATTTCTCTGGAAGTGGGACAAAGGAACCAGGCCAAGGAGCAGTCAGGGCTGTTCCCAAGCCTCAGGAGGCTGGGATCCCAAGGCCCACACACCCATGTAAACACAGGCCAGAACTGCTCCTTCACACACTGCACAGCTTCCTCCATATCAGTTCCCCACTCTTCTCGTGCTTCTCCCTGAAGGTCCCCTGGGAGCCAGGGAGGGGCAGAGAGTACTAACCCCGCTTCACAACTGGGAGAAACTTAGACAAGGAAGAAAGCAGTAATTTGGCCAAAGTCGCCCAGGGAGTTGGGGATAGAACTGAAACTGGAGAACCCATGGGAGATGGGGTGGTCGGCGGGACACATGGCCTGTTGGGCAGGGGTGGAACAGTGCCATAGGTAGAAAAACACACATATCCTGGGGAATAGAGGGTCCCTGTCTCACCAGGGGATGATCTTGCCATCTCCAGCAGGTATGGGGTGCTGGGGAGGGAGAGAAGATGGGCAGAAGCAGTGGAACATGACCACAGTGAGTAGAGGTCTGAGGGGGAAACACACGATGGGTCAGGCGTCCCTGGTTGGGGGCTGGGCTGCTTGCTTTTCTGCCAGTTTCAAGGGGCCCCAGGGAATCACTGTGCCCCACCTGGCCCAAAGGCCCCCTTGCTGCCCCTCACCGCCCAGGGGCCAGAGAGTCTGGTACAGACTGGTACAGGCAAAGGTCAAGCAAGCCAAGGAGCTGGCCAGGCAAGGAGACCGTTGACTGGCTCTGCCTTCCAGAAGGGTATGAGCAGGGTGACCATACGCCCAGGTTATTAATAGAGTTCCCATTCAATCTCAGAAATATCCCGAGTCTGACAATGATTTGCACAGTCATCCCAGTTAGGGGACAAATCTGTTCAGTGGAGGAAGCGTGGAGAACATTCCAGGAGGAGGGCAGGCCCGCTTCAGTGCCAACTTCCCTTCTCACATTCCACTCCGACCCTGTCTCCCTCTGTCCCACTCAGCCTAGAACGACCTAATCTGTCTGTCCCATCAACCATGCCTCCCAGCCCTGCCCTCTGGGAGGTCTATTTCTAGGGGGGCAGAGCCTCCAGGAGGCACCCTAGAAAGAAGCCTGGATGCAGGGTCAGGGCCCAGGTCCAAGCGCCATCTTGGCCTTGGCTTCAGTCTCATCTGAAAATCGGAGCTAATAAGAGCCCTCTGGCCCATCTGGAAGTTCAGTTGTAAGAATGGAAGACAATACTGGAGCAGACCAGGCTGCCTAAGCGTTGCCGCAACCAGGGACAGAAAACAGTGGTTTCCTGGGACAGTCAGCACTGCCCAGGCCTGGGAAGTCACTCCCTACTGTTGTCACAGCGTGACTAATGTGGCCTCTCGGCTGGCTGAGTTCCGCTCGCCAGAGGATTTGGCCCAAGCCCAGGGAGGGCGCTGACAGCGCAGCCCTGCTGGGAGCGGGGTTTCCTGGCAGCCAGGCACAGTGGGCAGGTCTGACCTGTGAGAGCCTGGTTACCGCCTGGGGCCTGGGCTGGTTGCAAAAGGGGCCGGTACTCCTGACGCAGTCTGCTCTCGGTCTCACTCACTCTCCCAAGCTGGTTCCCAGGAGAATGAGATCGGAGGGTGTGTCACCTCTGCCCTGGGCACCGCTCTGCTAACCAGGG
>NW_011494831.1:3156119-3181120 GCF_000754665.1 Bison bison bison
CACATAGACATACAGCCCCGAAGACACAAGACCCAAACCTAGATGTACACACGGAGGCACAGAGACCAACACACATCCAACACACCCATGCATACATGCTAAGTTAAAAAAAATTTTAGCTAGCTTAGGCAGAGTGTAAGATTAATAAAATAGTTTTATTTAGTGGAAAAACAAACACACAAAAAAACTGAAACGTGGTCCTGACATTGAATCATGGCAGTCATAACGTTTTGTTTCCAAAGTGTCAACACAAGGTGTATGGAGCTTTAGACTTGTGAAGCTTCTTTAGTTTGCTCTATCTCATATGATATCCAAGTGCGATTGCTGAGCGGTTTGAGGGATGTGGGGGGAGTATACGGGGAGTCCAGCAAAGTTAGGAAACTAGCCTCAAGATCAAAGAGGCTCTTAAGTGGCAGACCATCCCAAAACTAGCAATCAATAGATTCACCAAAAGGCAATGGCACCCCACTCCAGTACTCTTTTGCTTGGAAAATCCCACGGATGGAGGAGCCTGACAGGCTTCAGTCCATGAGGTCGCTAAGAGTCGGACACGACTGAGCGACTTCACTTTCACTTTTCACTTTGATGCATTGGAGAAGGAAATGGCAACCCACTCCAGTGTTCTTGCCTGGAGAATCCCAGGGACCGGGGAGCCTGGTGGGCTGCTGTCTATGGGGTCACACAGAGTTGGACACGACTGAAGTGACTTAGCAGCCCCAGCAAGGGCAAGTATTATGTGGATACACAAATGTACACATGCGGAGCTACACACATCTCACACGAAGACAGACATCCACATTTACACATGTAGATACACAAACTTGCACACGCATGGAAGGGTTCAGAGGTCTGCACAAAGGTAATATCCACTTGAAATACACAAGAGCAAAAACAGGGATGCAGAGGGATGTACATGAACACAAATATGTCATATATACATACCTTGTCATCATGTAGTATTTATTGAACACCCACAATCTGCTAGTCATGCTTCAACAGAAAGAGCCTCTGACAAGTCAACAGGCAAAGCTCCCTCATAGGCCCCATTTACGACCATATGGTGGCCCAGTATCCAAGCCAAAATTGAAGGATGTTTTTTCTATAGATGGTCACCAATCCATGGTGGAAAAAATAATCAACTGTGGATTTAATCTCATTTATAAAAGAAAAAAAGTATTTAAAGGAAAACAACCTGAATGCACCCAAATGGGGATCTAGTTGAAGAAATTATGATCAGAGTGAAATAGTAAACAAACATACATAAATGGTTACAGATTCTAATCAGAGTTTATAATAACATGAAAAAGCTGTTAAAATTTTAAACTGAAAATACAAAATTATATCTAGCATAATCACAAGAAATATTTAAAAAATATACAGAGAAAACCAAAAGGAAGTAACATCAAAATGTTACTATGGATTATCTTTGGGAATTAAGACTATTGGTACATTTCAATCTTCTAGTGCTTTGGATTTTCCAGTTTTTCTGTAAGCGAAGCATTTATTGTGAAAAAAGAAAATAGATATTTAAAAACATCAACTAAGGGTTGGTTCCACAGATATTAAAAATAATTTTACATCAATAAGCACTAATTTAAGACTGTATACGTAAGAAACATACATTTCTTTCCAGTTAATATAGTCAATGTTCCTTTAGATTCAAGAGCAGAGCAAAGAGGGGAAAAGAGGAAAATGAGAGAGATAAAGAGATAAAAACAGTCCCAGAAAAGCAGAGAGAGATCACACTGTAGAGACAGCGAGAGAGACGGTGGGTTTGGAACAAGAGGTAAATCCCCTTTTGCTCTGTACAGGCATGGGCCCAGTGCCTCAGAAGGCCTTTCCAGCAAGCCATCGCTCTTTTGAAAAAATATTTATCTCTACTGTGTCCAGGTCTTAGTTGCGTCATGTGAGATCTTCATTGTAGCATGCAGGATCATTTGGTTGATGCATGCGAGATCTTTAGTAGTAGCATTCGAACTCTTAGTTGTAGCACGTGAGATCTAGTCCCCTGACCAGGGATCAAACCCAGGCCCCCTGCAGTGGCATCAAGGAGCCTTAACCACTGGGCCACCAGGGAAGTCCAAGCCATTCCATTACTCTTTAGGCCTGTGGTAAGGCCCCTGGACACAGACCTGGAGATGAACTTTATCCTCAGGATCTCCTGCAGGGCTCACTGCTTGGCTTTTTATCTCAAGCACTTAATGAAACTGAAAGTCGCTCAGTTGTGTCCAACTCTTTTCGACCCCATGGACTATACAGCCCATGGAATTCTCCAGGCCAAATTACTGGAGTGGGTAGCCTTTCCCTTCTCTAGGGGATCTTCCCAACCCAAGGATCAAACCCAAGTCTCTCGCATTGCAGGCAGATTCTTTACCATCGGAGCCACAAGGGAAGCCCCAAGCACTAAATGGCCAGCAGCAAATGTTGCCTGGGCCCATGATCCTGTGGGAACACAGAGGCATGAATGGGACTTGTTCCCTCTCCATTTAGCTGGTGATGGTGGGTGGGGGGCAGTGGTGTAGTGTGAGCAAAGGACTAAATTCAGTGTCTCCTTAATGGGCCAAGACAGCAGTGCAGACATTAATGATACAGGTCCTGGAGAGTATTGACTGAAAGTATTGACTTGACTTGAGTAGTGACTAGAAGACGGTTAAAGGAGAAACTGGGCATCTGGTTGAGAGAGGAGGTGGGGGGCACTTTCTAGAGGATTTAGCAAAAGCGAAGACTTGGAGTCAGAAGTAAAAAATGATTGGGGATCAGGGAGTGGGGATCATTGGGACAATCTGGACTTGTCCAGGTTGGTGTCAGATTTGTGGTCTTGAGTGCTGAAATGAGAAGCTGGGAGTTCATTGCAGGCACTGACATCTAGGAAGAGTCTTGAGTCAGGGAAGTGCCAGGAGAAAGGAAGCAGCACTAGGGGAACCGGGGTGGGAAGCGGGAGTGGCAGAGATGCAGGTGCGAGGCGAACAAGGCTCAGTGACCCAGCAGGAGAGAAGACAAAGCGACACGGGTATACTAGTACCATCAGAGGATTAGGGAAGAAGCTGGAATTGGGAGAGACCCCAAAGATCACTTGATTAGGCTTCCTCCCCCAACCCATAGCACCTTAAGTCACCTTGGAACGGTTTGAAAATCTCTAATCCAGAGACTTGAGTGTTTCATTTTGCGAATGAGGAAACTGAGGCATAGAGAAGGAAAAAAAAATTGCCTAAGGTCATGGTTGATGCCAGACCCTGAACTTGAACTGGGGTCTCTGCCCCCAGGAAAGGGAGTGTGTCAGGCTGGGCTGAGGTAACAGCCGGCCATGGAGCAGGGGCGTGAGACTCCATCCACCTGAGGGGGCAAGGGGCAAAGGGAGACAGGTGGCCAGAGCTCTGGGGGAAGAGCCCAGGTGGGGCATAAGGTGGACAGTCTTGGCCAAAACTAAACTTGGGGATTATCTGAGGTTTCACTTGGCTAGGACTTTTGTCCCACAGCCACGTTCTTTCTCACACACACACAACTTCCTGCAGAGGGAGCTGGGCCAGGGCAGAAGGCTCACCTGGCCCATTAGTTGCCTAGCAAGTGTCCCAGGTGTGCCTGGAGAAGGAAATGGCAGCCCACTCCAGTGCTCTTGCCTGGAGAATCCCAGGGACGGGGGAGCCTGCTGGGCTGCCACAGAGTCGGACACGACTGCAGCGACTCAGCAGCAGCAGCAGCAGAGTTTGCAAAGTTCTTATGGCCACTTATAATAGTATATTACTTGGGATATTACCTTTTTTTCTGTGAGCCTCCCTTTCCTTACAGGTAAAGTGGTGCCCATCCCACTCCAAATTCACCTGTTAAACGTCCTTCCAGCTCCAAGTCCAGGGAATGTTCTCTGAATCCCTGCTCCTTTCCAAGTCATCAATCAATGAACCTTCACTCTCAAAGGATTTCTGGGACCAAACTTCTATTTAAATTGTTAACCAGAGTTCCCTTGTGGCCCACTGGTTAGGACACTTCACTCTCACTGCTGAGGGCAGGTTCAATCCCTGGTTGGGGAACTAAGATCCCACAACCTGCACAGAAGAGGCCAAAAAAAGAAAAAAAGCAATATAAATTGTTAACACTGGCATCTTGACCTTCACTAGGTCCTTATGTAGCCTTTGAGTGCTAAGTCTAAAGACTGAGTTCAACCAACCCAAGTCCAAGAAGTTTGGCCAGTGGTTGAGGTTTAAGTTGTATGGGGGTCCCTTCGTGTTTGGGGTCTGAATCAGAGGGCCCTCCCCAATCTGAAACCCTGGGGCACTGTAGACAGGAAGGTTAGAGGGCTCAGGATTGCCCCAGAGCCCAGGGCTGAGCACTGTGCTCCAGAAGGGAGGGGAAAAGGGGAGGGGCACCACCCGCCCGGTGAGGTCATGGGAAAGCAGCTCTGGCGCTGACACCTGGGGAAACCCGTTTCCAGGCTGCTTCCCACGCTAGCTCTCCTGGGAACCAGCTAAGCCCCAAACGGGGCGCCCCAAACCCCTCCCCGCAGGCCAGTTCCCATCACTGTCCCATCTAGACCAGCCCTCACCTTTCAATCTAGCCTCAGTCTTTTGGTACCCAAGCTGTCTCCATCCAAACTGTTGGGTCTTGAGGGACCAACATGCTGACCTCTCCAGAAAAAGACACAGAGACAGCAGCTTCAGAAACTTAAGGCTTTATTTGCAGATTCCACATTGCCCTGTCTTCTAGGCTATGATTTTGGAGAAAGCCCCTTCTTCCTTTAGGCTCCGATTTGCAGCTCCTCCCCCTCCTCTTGCTGGGCCTTGCCTCTCACTTCCTGCCCCACTCCTGTCCAGCCAGTTTGGGCAGTGCCTAGGGAGCCCCGAGACCCAGTTCTTCTCAGGCACCAGCCCCGCCCTCCCTGGCCTTGAGGCTTTGAGGACAGCCCAAGTGTCAGCCTTGCTCCTCAGCTGCCCCACTTCTCTACTCTCCTTTCTCTTCTTCATTCCAAGAGAAGCCCTCTGATCTGTCTTCTCCCCAGCCTGCCTCTAGTCCTAAGGCTCCAAGGCTGTACTTTCTGCTCCTTCTCAATCTCTCACAGACCTCTGTCTTAGTCAATTCATTCTAAACTCTCCAAATCAGGGCTGGACACCTTCCAGCCTTCCGAGATGCCCAGCTGTTCCTCAGGCTCTTCCTCACCCCTGGGCCAAGGAAAGGGTGGGGACCACCACACTTAATTCAGCCAGGCTGGCTTGAGGGCCCATAATAAGAAAATGGGAATTGGATCCCAAACTGCTTGGAGGCAGCTGACACTGTCAGGATCATCCCATGAAAATCAAAGTACTAGGATTTCTCTGTCAGCCTTGACCACAGAAATCCAAGTCAGAGCCTTCCCCCATCCAGGCCCTAGGCTCACCCTAGCATGTAAGAGCGGGCAGTTAAAGGCCCATGGCTCCACAGCGTTCAGACGGGAACTGAGTCCCATGGGGGTGGCCTGGCCCTGCCAGCAGAGCCTCTCAAAGGCCCCATGTCTCAGGTTCTAGAAGTCTGTGGCCATTGGCCTACTGATCATTTTGCTGCCACAGCTGTTCAAACAAAACAGAAGAACTTCTTCCAGCGGCAGCGGGAGAGAGTGCGCACACCTTTGGCGTTCAGTTTCTTCTCCAGCCGGGCTTTGTGCTCAATGGCACTGAGAATGGCCGAGTCAAACACCTCTTTCAAGTTCTTCTGCGTCAAGGCAGAGCACTCCAGGTAGCAGCAGGCCCGGATCTTCTCGGCCAGACCCTGAGCCTGGGGTTGAGGCACCGGGCCTTCCCGGCCCCCCTGGTCCAGCTGAATCAGTACATTGACATCATCCCTCAGGTCGGCCTGGGTACCCACCAGCAGCACGGGAGCCTGGGGATTGTGAGTACGAATCTCTGGCAGCCATTTCTCTGTGATGTTTTGGAAGGAGCTGGGCTGCACCACACTGAAGCAGGCCAGGAAGACATCTGTATCCGGGTAGCAGAGGGAGCGAAGGCGGTCAAGGTCTTCCTAGGATGGAAAGTTCAGGCCATTATTCCTTGCCACAGGATGCAGGGAATCCCTTGCCACCTGGGTTTTAGAGACTGAGACTCATAACTAAGTGCCCAAGGCCTTCTCCATTCCTGATGGACCTGGGATCCTCCCAGCCTCCAACCCACCTCACCCCAGACCAGTAGAGGATGCTCCTACTTCTCACCTGTCCCGCTGTGTCCCAGAGCTCAATGCGCACTGGGGCTCCATCAACCAGGACTTGCACTGCAGGGGAGAGGCAGGCGAAAGACTGAGTTAGAAAGAGCGTTCTGAGATTAGGTTTGACGTATTTACACTACCATGTATAAAATAGATAGCTAGTGGGAACCTACAGTACAGCCCAGAGAGCTCAGCTCTGTGCTCTGTGATGGGTGGTATGGGGGGAGGCGAGTGTTCAAGAGGGAGGCATACGTGTATATATATAGCTGATTCACTTCGTTGCAGGGCAGAAACTAACACAACTTTGTAAAGAAATTATACTCGAATAAAGAAAAGAAAAAGAGGTTTCCCTGGTGGCTCAGTGGTAAAGAATCCATCTGCCAATGCAGGAGACACTGGTTCGAGCCTTGGTCCAGGAAGATCCCACATGCCTCAGAGCAACTGAGCCCATGACCACAACTATTGAGCCTGTGCTCCAGAGCCCTGGAACCGAAACGAAACATGAGGTAACTACTGAAGCCGGGACGCTCTAGAGCCGGTGCTCCGCAACAAGTGAAGCCGCCGCAGTGAGAAGCAGCGAACTACAATTTACAGTAGTCCCCGCTCGCCGCAACTAGAGAAAAACCCGCGCAGCAACGAAGACCCAGCACAGCCAAAGATAAATGAAAAAAAAATTTTTTTAAGAAAAAGAAAGAGCGTACTTGATCCCACCAAGCCTCAGCAGCGCCACCTTGGGGCCTGCTCCAGCCAGCCTCCCGGGGGGGTTCGGTGCACTGGTTCCTCTGCTCCAGCCGCAGCCCCTGAGTGCACAACCCCACCCCCAGCCACGCGGCCGCCGCGGCCGTTGAACGTACCGGAGAAGGTGTCCAGCGCTGTGGGCCGGTAGCGCGCGGGGTACCCATTGCAGGTGTAGCTGACGATGAGGCTGCTCTTGCCCACCGCGCCGTCGCCCACCAGCACGCACTTTATGCCCAGCTCGGGGGAGGCGCTGCCCCGTCCCGGGGGAGGGGTCGGGGATCGGAGCGGGGACGACTCGGCTTCGCTTAGCTCCCGCGGGGGCATGACCCGCTCCGGGGACAGCCGAGGACCAGGCTCCGCTGTGATCGGTGAAGCACGTTCCGTAGGTTGCCTCTGACTGAATCCGCGGAAACCCAGCTCAACCGCCAGCCGCTACCCTTGGGTTTATGTGGACCCCGCCCACCTCATCTGCATACCCCAAGCGGCCTCGGACCCCGCCCACCCTCCGAGCCTCCTCTAGGACCTCCCTCTACAGCACGCCCCAAGAGGTCAGGCAGTCTCTAACATCAGGAGGTAGAGACGCGGGCCGAAAACTGACGCTCAAGGAATCACACAAGTTCGAGAACAAAGAATTGCCCAGATGAGGCAGATCTCGGTATCCTGGCAGAGACAGATATCCAGGATTTATTGTTAGGAAGAAGAAGCAAATTGCAGAACACATAATGCAACATTTTCAAATTAAACGTTTATTCAAATCAAAACAATAAAAAAGACATGTTTGAGTATTAAAAAGTCTGGATAATAATTTTATTAATGAATTACTTTTTAAAAATAAAGAGATCATGAAGAGGCAGAAGATAAGCTCAAGAGGGAACACGGCAGGCAAGAATGTATTGTACCTCTTCCACGGAAGAGCTTCCTCTAGATTCAGCCTGAAGGCAGGCTTTAAACACCTTCACTCTGCTCCTTTAAAGGATCTCGGGATGCTGGAGAAGCTAGCTGGGGAGGATCTTCAAGGACAATTCTCCAATTGAATATTTTCTGTATCCCCATAGTCTCTAATATTATCTTCATCATCATCAAAAGCACATAATAATTACCTGTTTGCTGATGCTGTCCTGGGTCACCCATTGTCCTTGCCCTAGAAGATGTTTATAGATAGATACATGATATCTCATGTAACTCTAGGAAGGTCACCAAGAGAGCAAGTGAAGAATAGCCTGATGCTAATTTCATCTCTTTATTGTAGCCACACCAGGTGACAACAGGCCCAGAATCCTTTCTCTGAATTCCAAGCCTGTACGAAGATCTCAGCCTATATAAAGATCATTGAAAACACCTCCTTCACGAGTTGTTGAAGGGAGAGTGTTGGGAGTAGGTCAGTGAAAATTGAAGAAAAGAAATCATTGTATTTTTCAAGCAGTAGGTAGTATAAAAATCCCTAAGTCCAAATCTCAAAATCTCTTGAAAAAATGTTTCAAGATTTCTGATTTTTATTCCTTACCCCACCCCCACCACCAACTGTTGATCAAATGTTGAGGACAACAACTAGAAAGTTGCCGACTTAATCATTAAAAACTTGACTGTGCGGAAATGGTAGGATTCCCAGTATTGACTTCTGTATCCCAGTGTCTACATCCTACATTCCTTACCTCCAAGTATCTGTGGATGCTAATAACCCCTAATTATAGCCCCTATGACTCCTCAGACACATCCACACAAGACATCCGGCAAGTGAAAGAAGCCTGAAAGTGCTGCCTTCACACTGTGTCGCCCAGAAGGTCTGAAAGCTATTCTTTTCGCTGTCCTGGAAAGGGAGGCAAGAATGGGGATTTGAAAAGACCTAGACATCAAGAGACCTGCCCCAGTATTCCCACTTCTTCAACTCATTAGCTGTGTAATTCCTGAGAGATCACTTGCTCCATCTCAGCTATAACATGCTAGGTGAAGCTTCCTTATTTCATATTTATTTCTTAAATATTTCTTATTTCTGGTGCTAGCAATCTGTGATTCAGGGAACCTAGGGAAATTGCCCCAGTCTGGGTGTCTGGGACAAAATTACTACACACACACTCTTCTTCACCATGCTCTTATCCTTTTACCCAAACTATTATTAAAAAAACTTTTATTGTAGCTGTAAATTTGAGAGTAATCATGTTTAATTCTTTCTGCAGGTAGAAGGGAATAGAAATAATACAAATGGGGGAGGTATCAGCTGGTCATGGTTAAACCCCACTTGGCCTGCAACAGGCCATTCTTTGCTGGCCCTGTGGGTGGGGACACTTTCTAACCTGGGTCTCTCTGTCTGAGCTGGTTTAGGGACAGACTTGTCAGCAAGAGGGGGGAAGGAGGAGACAACCTGGGGAGCTGGTGAGTCATCTATTTCTCACTAAAGACTTGCAATTCTGGTTGCTGCTGTTGCTGGGAAAGTCCCCTCCTGAGGGTGGCCTGAGTCTTGTTCCTGTCCACCTGAGAAATTGTCCCAACTTCCAGTCAGATACACATTTGCTAAGATTAAAATGTTGCCTTGACTTTCTCCTTGGAGGGATGATCGAATTTAGGACTGGAGCAGGAAACATACAAGATGAGCCTGGAACATTTTGTAGTACAGAAAGTAAGGAAGTGCCAAACAAACAAAGCAACAGGAAGCTGGAGATACATTAGAGGACCCAGGAGCCAACTGAAAGAGCTTCCACAGGCCAAATCTGGGACAGTTTGAGCAATAAAATAAACCAGCATTGGATTATAACCCAAAATATAAAATAAATAGCATATCTATTCTGATATAAATAGGGGATAATATACAAACTTCCCATGAATGATCTTGTGAATGATTCTACTGTATGTAGATGCGCTACCCTTAAAGAAGAGAGTAAACCACCACTCCTGTGGGCCATGCATAGTGACTTCCTTGCAAAGATTGAAAAGGATAGGGGAGAAAACAACTTTACAGTGGAAAATCCAGACAAACACCACCTCAAGCAGGTGATCAAGATTAAGATCAACATTGATAAGTCAAGTTGATGGTATGTACCTTTGATGTGATGCAAAGAGAATGACATTTTACCTCTGTGGCCTTCCTCTCAAGAATTCCAGTCTAATCGTGAGAAAAACAGGAAAAGTTCCAACTGAGAGACTCTACCAAAAGGTGGTCCAGTACTTCTCAAAACTGTCAAGGTCATCAAACAAGATAAGTATGGAAAACGGCCCCAGACAAGAGGAGCCCAAGGAGACATGACAATTAAACGTAATGTGGTATTCTGGGTGGGACTTTGGAAGAGAAAGAGGACATTAGGTAAAAACTAAGGAATTCTGAATAAAATGTAAACCTGAGTTAATAATAATGGACTAATTCTGGTTCATTAATTGTGATAAGCGGTGACATCAAAATGTACAATCAGTTCAGTTCAGTCACTCAGTCATGTCTGACTCTTTGAGACCCCATGGACTGCAGCATGCCAGGCCTCCCTGTTCATCACCAACTCCCGGAGTTTACTCAAACTCATGTCCGTTGAGTCGGTGATGCCATCCAACCATCTCATCCTCTGTCGTCCCCTTCTCCTCCCGCCTTCAATCTTTCCCAGCATCAGGGTCTTTTCAAATGAGTCAGCTCTTCACATCAGGTGGCCAAAGTATTGGAGTTTCAGCTTCAACATCAGTCCTTTCAATGAACACCCAGGACTGATCTTCTTTAGGATGGACTGGCTGGATCTCCTTGCAGTCCAAGGGACTCTCAAGAGTCTTCTCCAACACCACAGTTCAAAAACATCAATTCTTCAGGGCTCAGCTTTCTTTATAGTCCAACTCTCACATCCATACATGACTACTGGAAAATATGTACAATATAATGTAAAATATTTATAATAGGGGAACCTGAGCGTGAAAGACAGGGAAACGTTGTGCTATCTTCTTGATTTTTCTGTAAGTCTAAACTGTTCTAAAGTTTATTTAAAAAACAAACAAAAGACCCTAATGTATGGTATTAACACACAAAAAGACACATAGATCAATGGAACAGAATATAGAACCCAGAAATAAACCCACACTAATATGATCAATTAATCTACAATAAAGGAGGCAAGAATATAGAATGGGGAAAAGATAGGCTCTTCAATAAATGCTGTTGGTAACACTGGACAGCTACATGCAAAAGAATCAAACCTGGACTACTTTCTCACACCATATCCCAAAATAAACTCAAAATGGATTAAGACTTAAATGTAAGACCCGAAACCATAAAACTCCTAGAAGAATACATAAGCAATGTGCTCTCTGACATGATGTTAGCAATATTTTTTGGGGGGGTCTGTCTCCTAGAAAGGGAAATAAAAGCAAAAATAAGCAAACAGGACTACATCAAACTAAAAAGATTTTGCACATTGAAAGAAACTATCAACAAAACAAAAAGACAGCCTACTGAATGGGGAAGATATTTGCAAACAATATATTCAATAAAGGGACTATATTGAAAGTATATCCAAAATACACAAAGAACTCATACAGTTCAATAACAACAACAACAAAACACCTGATTTAAAAATGGTCAGAGGACCTGACTAGACATTTTTCTAAACAAGACACACAGATGGCCAACAGGCATATGAAAAGATGCTCAGTATCAGTCGTCATCAGGGAAAAGCAAATTAAAAGCACAACTGTGAGAATGGCTATCATCAAAAAGAACAATGTGTTGGTGAGAATGTGGAGAAAAGAGAACACTTGCACATTATTGGTGGGACTGTAAATTGATGCAGTCACTATGGAAAAGAGTATGAAGTTTCGTCAAAAAATTAAAAATAGAACTACCGGGTGTTAGTCACTCAGTCACGTCCAACTCTTTGCTACCTCATGGACTGTAACCTGCCAGGCTCCCCTGTCCATGGAATGCCCCAGGCGAGAATACTGGAGCAGGTAGCCATTCCCTTCTCCAGGGGATCTTCGTGGCCCAAGGATCAAACCCAGGTGTCCTGCATTTCTGCTTCCCTGGTGGCTCAGACGGTAAAGAAGAGCTACCATATGATCCAGCAATTTCACTTCTGGGTATTTATCTGAAGAAAACAAAAAACAGTAATTCAAAAAGATACATGTACTCCAGTATTCATTGTAGCATTATTTACAATAGCCAGGAAACAACTTAAGTGTCCATCAATAGATGAATGGAAAAAGATGTTGTATACATGTACCAAGGAATATTACTCAGCCATAAAAGTGAAATTTTGCCATTTGTTACAACATGGATGGATCTAGAGGGTATTATGTTAAGTGAACTAAATCTGACAAAGAAAGACAAATACTCTATGACCTGACTCGTGTAGACTCTAAAAAACAAAACAATTAGGGACGCCTCAGGCAATTCCATGGTTAAGACTCCACCTTTCCACTGCAGGGGGTTCAGGTTCAGTCCTTGGTTGGGGGACTAAGATCTCAGATGCTGTGTGGTACAGCCTAAAAAAATTAATTAAAATGTTTAAAAAACAAAACAAAATAAAAACAGGCACATCTATGAGAACAAACAGGTAGATGCCAGAAGGAAGGAGGATGGGGGTGAAATACTTAGGAGGTTAAGAGGTACAAACCTCAAGTTATAAAATAAACCATGAGGATGTAATATACAGTGTAGCATAAGGTATATGGTCAATAATATTGTAATAACTTTGTGTGGTGACAGATGGTTACCAGACTTATGGTGATCATCTCATAATGTATGCAAATGTCAAATCACTATGTAGTACATCTAAAACTAATTTAATATTTTAAGTCAACTATATTAAAAAAAACTAAACCTTAAGTTAAAAAAAATTTTAGCTAGCTTAGGCAGAGTGTAAGATTAATAAAATAGTTTTATTTAGTGGAAAAACAAACACACACAAAAACTGAAACGTGGTCCTGACATTGAATCATGGCAGTCATAACATTTTGTTTCCAAAGTGTCCAACACAAGGTGTATGGAGCTTTAGACTTGTGAAGCTTCTTTAGTTTGCTCTATCTCATATGATATCCAAGTGCGATTGCTGAGCGGTTGAGGGATGTGGGGGGAGTATACGGGGAGTCCAGCAAAGTTAGGAAACTAGCCTCAAGATCAAAGAGGCTCCTAAGTGGCAGACCATCCCAAAACTAGCAATCAATAGATTCACCAAAAGGCAATGGCACCCCACTCCAGTACACTTTTGCTTGGAAAATCCCATGGATGGAGGAGCCTGACAGGCTTCAGTCCATGGGGTCGCTAAGAGTCGGACACGACTGAGCGACTTCACTTTCACTTTTCACTTTGATGCATTGGAGAAGGAAATGGCAACCCACTCCAGTGTTCTTGCCTGGAGAATCCCAGGGACAGGGGAGACTGGTGGGCTGCCATCTATGGGGTCACACAGAGTTGGACACAACTGAAGTGACTTAGCAGCAACAGTAGCAGGTGTGGTCAATTTCCTAGGCATTTCTGTTAAGCCCTGATCTTATTTAAAATTACTGCATACATTGGAATACCTCCAGCAAAACCTCAACTCAATAAACCAAAAGAAATCTACCCATACCCACCACCTGGATTCTCCTATTGTTGAAAAAAAGATTAGCACAAAAGGAAGAGTTTACCAAAAAAGTTCAGTGCTGAGGCCCTTTGTCAGTGAAACGTGCCTCTTGTAATCTTTTTCTATATCCTCTGCATACTCCATTCCGAGACTTCTGAATCAGGCCTGCTGCTCAAAAGGAGCTCGGAGACTCAATGAGTAGGTCAGAAAGCTTTGAAATAAAAAGAGGATGAAATAAAAAGAATTTTATATCCAACACTTAATAAACCTGGAAAAAACTACTTATTTACCAACATACTGATGATAATAAGTCAATAATTGGATTTTTCTCTACTCCCTGTGCTGCATCCTGGGAGGGTGTCAGAAGCAAAATTCAGTGGCCTGGACTGAGTTAGCCTCCTGGTACCAGGGGAACAGATCTTGTTCATCTCCCCTCCAGCCTCTCTATGCCATTTGTCCCAAGGATCTGGCTACTTCCTTAGCTTCTGCCCAGCCCTGCCCTCCTCCCAACATCCAGCCTTAGTCTTTTCTTCTCCCTGCCTTTCTCTCCACCTCATCTCTACCCACGTGATCTCACTGCTTCTACCTCCTCAAACCTCTCACTTATGCCCAGACTTTGCTTTTAAGCCCTGCCCAGTATTTTTATTTGTTTGTTTTTAACCTCCTGCAGGAGTTCCAGCTAAAAATGTTCATATAAAAGTACTCTTCTCTCATTTCATTAATAGAGCTCTCCTCCTAACTTCCTCATTTCTGAAAACGCTAACGCAATTCTCTCCATCTAATAAATTGGAAAGAGTTGGAGCCGACTAGTCTTCAAACCTCACCATGTGCTTGGACTCCTTCCTCTCCATCTTCAGTCCTTTTTGTGAAGTACTTGACACTCCTCTTCCTTTTGGCATCCCTTGCCCAAAGAATCACCTCCTGCCTGCCTCCCTGACTTTGTTCTGCTCATTTCTAGTGGACTCAAGCTTCCTAAGACAACAAGTTTATTCTGTTACTCTCCCACTCAAAACACTACAGTGAATTCCTATTCACTGCCGGATAGTATATGAATCTCTGCTGTCATCCACAGCTTCTGATTACAGTACACTCCCAGGATGGGATAAACAGCCACTAAAATAATCCTTAAGAGAACTTCCAATGATGTAGGAAAGTGTTTTAAAAAATAATGTAAAATGATACAGAAGTATATAAACAGTTTGAGCCAAGTATTTTTTTTTAAGTGTACAGTTAGAATAAAAAAGTCCTATAAGAAGGATTTAGACCAAAATGTAGAGAGTCATTGTCACTGGCTGGGAAGCAGATTTTGCCTGATATATAATGAACACTAAGCACAAGTTAGCTATTAATATTATGTTGCTTTATCATCATTTTATCTCCCTTTTCTACAATGAACATGTTACTTCTATGCAAAAAAAAATACTGAAATAAAAAATACACGTTCAGGGACTTCCCTGGTGGTCCAGTGGCTAAGAATCCAAGTTCCCAACACATGGGGCCCAGGTTTGATCCCTGGTCAGGGAACTAGATCCCATATGCCACAACTAAAACTGAGAAGAGCCAAATAAATAAATATTTTTAAAAATACACATTCATTGTATATTTAGAAAAAAAGGAAACACGCCAACATGTCAACAATGTCAGAATGGCAGGATCATGAATTATGATTATGTTCTCATTCATCCCTTCATTCCATGAGGTTCTTTGCAAACCCACTGTGGGGTAAGCACTGTGGAAAGTGCTCAGTGCACAGCGATGAACAAATCCGGGCTCATGTGTTCCTCCACCTTGCTTATCCTATGTTAACCCTCCTTCTCTGAACTCAAGGTGTGTCTCACTCATTTTGAGAACACTCCGTGTTTCCTGTGTGCACGTCTTATACACAGGATAGGGGACAAGGAGGGTATCATACAACTTCTGGCTCTTACTGCCCTAGCCCAGTGGCATCCCACTTAAAGAGGAGCTTATTAACTCTTTGTGGAATAAATAAATGAATGGTGAGGCGTGATTTACCAAATGATAAAGAGACTACCCCCAAGTTCCTTGATGTCACAAGCACTTGTCCAAATGGCTCAGCTAATCCTCAAAGACTGGCTCCGCTGGCCCAAAGTCTCCGTGGATAGAAATTGGGGCCTGAGACCACCAAGGTCCACTCGACCTTCTGCGATTAACCCTAGAGCATGTGTTTTCCTTTGATGATTAAGATGAACATTAGCAGCTTTACAAAAAAGAGGACCCAATAAAGAAGTATTCAGTTAGTAATGATATCCAAATCCTCTCCTTGGCATTGCTTATACAAACTGCATTTTATATAGTTTGAACCAAGGATGACATTTACATTATTTAACAACTGGTTTGGCCCACAGAGAGATGGTGGTCCTTGGGCTGGAGCAGCTTTTTAGAAAATCTCTAGTATGCCAGAGATTAAACCTTTAATGGCTGGCTCCTAGGGAAGAGTGATGGTGAGAGACACACACTCAGGGAAGTGGATATTTTAACCGCTGGCGTGACCACATAGGTGTGTACCTGCCGAATTTCATCAGTCTGGTTGGGTTTGGGAATGAGTGTGAACCAAGCAAAGAGGGTTTGGAAACAGCCTGAAGGAATAGCAGGAATCCGGCCCAGAAGGGAAAGACTCTGGTCCATTGTGTAACTAAAACTAGCTCAGCTCACCAAGGAAGTGAGTGGGAGAAATGAGTTGGGAAGGGAGGCGAGAGCCCAATCCAGGTCACGTCACAGCTTTCATTTCCTTCAGGGTTATTTCAGCAGGGAACAGCTAGACCTAGGGATACCTCCCCAGGATACAGAACTTCAGCTCTAAAACCATGAGGGCTGGTTTCCCTAACCCTGTTAGTAGGGTAGACTGCTCTTTAGCTGCTGCTGCCAAGTCGCTTCAGTTGTGTCCGACTCTGTGCAACCCCAGAGACGGCAGCCCACCAGACTTCCCCGCCCCTGGCATTCTCCAGGCAAGAACACTAGAGTAGGTTGCCATTTCCTTCTCCAGCTCTTTAGCTCTTTAGCTGAACCATAGCAATTGAAACTAGAAACAGAGCAGAATTTTCCACACCAACATAAAATTAGCTTTCACTATTTTTTATAAAAGTGTTGATATGAAAGGTACTGCATTTTGTTCACATTTGTTTGTATAAAGTTAGTATTTCTAAATCAAGTTCTTTTCCCCGACTTTATCACAAATTATGCTTTTGTCAACAAGAGATAAGTTAACTTGATGGTTAAGAGCACAGATTCTGGGTCAAAGCACCTGGATTGGTATCCAGGTTGCATCCCTTACTAGCTGTTGCCTTTTTTTCTGGGCCTCAGTTTGCTTGTCTATAAAATGGGATTAAGATAGTGCCTGCCTCATAGAATGTTGTGAGGATTAAATGAATTATAGAGAATGCTTGGAATAGTGTTGTGCAGAGAAAGTATTCTGCAAGGGTGCACTAGTATTATAATTATCTTCCCCTGGGTCAGGTCAAGTTTTTTTTCAGATGAAGTCATAGCGCGGCCTAAGAGTGAACACACATTTGTCAGATAAGATAGGTTCGGGGGCTTCCCTGGTGGTCCAGTGGTTAAGAATCCACCTGTCAATGCAGAGAACACAGTTTAAATCCCTGGTATGGGATGATCCCACACGCCTGGGAGTAACTAAGGCCCTGGGCCACAACAACTGAGCCCATGCTCTAGAGCCCATGAGCCTCAACTACTGAAGCCTGTGCACCTAGAGCCTGTGCTCTGCAGCAGGAGAAGCCACTGTAATGGGAAGCTTGAACACCGCAACTAGAGAGTAGCTCCAGCTCACCTCAACCAGAGAAAGCCCTCAGGCAGCAGCAGTGAAGAACTGGCGCAGCGGAAAACATATAAATAAATATTAATTAAAAAAACAGGTTCAGAATTTTGTCTTCTGTGACCCAGATAGGGAACACAAAGTCATCATTCTAATATACTGGTATTGTTATTATCTTTACTTTACAGATGGGGAAACTGAGTCTTCGTAGAAGTTACATGACTTGCCCAAGGCCTCACAGCTAAGATACAGCCAGGATTGCAGAGCCCCATTTGTTGCTCCACCAACACCTACTTTTCAGTCTACCCTTAAGGATGATGGGCTATCCCATCAAGAGATACGGTTTAGGAAAACACAATATATAGATATAGACATCACACACAGAATGGAATATTACTCAGCCATAAAAAATGAAATATTGCCATTTGCAGCAGCATTGATGAACCTAGAGAATATTATACTTGGTGAAGGAAGTCAGATATTATACGGTATCACTTATATCTGGAATCTAAAAAATAGTACAGATGAATCTATATACAAAACAGAAACAGACACAGACACAGAAAACAGGCTTACAGTTATGAAAAGGGAAGGTGAGGGAAGGGATAAATTAGGAATATGGGATTAACAGATACGAACTATTATGCCTAAAATAGATAAGCAACAAGGACTTATTGTATAACATAGGGAAATATATTCAATATCTTACAATAACCTATAATGGAAGATAATCTGAAGATTATCTTCAGAAATATATGAAAAATATATATAACTGAATCACTTTGCTATCTGCCTGAAACTAACACATTATTGTAAACCAACTATACTTCAGTGTTTTTAAAAATGTAAATAAAAATAATTATGGGCTACAAAGCATGTTATCTTTTGTCTTATAAACTCTAATATCCATTCTGACATTTGGGCAAAGATCTTTTTAAAATTTGCTATTGCAGGGTGGCTCAGTGGTAAAGAATCTGCCTGCCAATGCAAGAGACACGGGTTTGATCCCTGATCCAAGAAAATCCCACATGCTGAGAAGCAACTTAGCCTGAGCACCACAACTATTGAGCCTGTGCTCTTGAGTCCAGGAGTCACATCTACTGAGCCCACAGTCCACAACTACTGAAGCCCACACAGTGCCCACGCCCCACAGCATGAGAAGCCAGCACAGTGAGAAGTCTGTGCATCACAATGAGAGTAGCATTGTGAAGAGCAGCCCTCACTCTCTGCAGCTAGAGCAATGTTTGCATGGCAACGAAGATCCTGCACAGCCAGAAATAAATAAGAAAAATAAATAAATAAAATTATTAAAAAATAAAATAACATTTGCTATAACAATAACCTCTATTGAGATATCATTTACATCTAAGATACACCCATTTTAACTGTATAGTTTAAGGAGTTTCAACCAATGTATTCACCGCCACCACAATCAAGATACTAAACATTTCCATTTCCTCTATAAAGTTCCTTCTTGCTTCTTTCTAGTCAACCCTCCGCCTCTAAGCCAGTTCCCAAGCAAACTGAACAGTTTTCTGTTGATAAAGTTTTATTTTTGCCTATTATAATTTTAAATAAACAGAATCAGGCTCTGTCTACTGTCTTATGTCTGACCTCTTAAAACTCAGCATGCTTTTGAGATTTATTCATGCTGTTGTATGTAAGGGTTGTTGTTATTTAGTAACTAAGTCGTGTCTGATTCTTTTGGACTGTAGCCCTCCAGGCTCCTCTGTCCATGAGATTTTCCAGGCAAGAATACTAAAGTGGGTTGCCATTTCTTTCTCCAGGGGATCTTCCTGACCCAGGGATGGAACATGCATCTCCTGAACTTCAGGCTGCTTCTTCACCACTGAGCTACTAGGGAAGCCCCGTGTGTAAGGATAATTTTTTCTTTTTTAATTCTGAATAGTATTGAATGGATGTACTACTACTTGTGTATTCTCTTATTGATAGACATTTGAGTTGTTTCCAGTTTGGGGCTATTATGAATAAAGCTGCTATAAACATTCGGTCCAAATCTTTAAGTGGGTATATATTTTCTTTCTCTCAGGTAAATACCCAGGTATGGAAGTGCTGAGTCATAAAGTCAGTGCATGTTAAGTGGCTAGGAACGGTTGCACCATTTTACATTCCCACAAGCAATGAGTTCCAGTTGCTTCACAGCCTCACAACACTACATATTAGTGGTCTTTTTGAACAATTTGGATTTTACTGTTTTTGTTGTGTTATTATTTTTATTCTTAATACAAAGATCTCATTATTTTTAAGTTTGAAACAGTTTCTGCAAGAGGACGTGTGGGTGAATACATAGACATACGTAGTGTGATGGTAGGCATGTAAACACACATTTATGTGTCAAGCCATGCATTAATACAGCAGACTCTTCTCAAGTGCTTACAGTGTATCAGGTCTTATGACCTAAAAGATTGGAGGCAGGATGAGGACTGGTTGTTAGATTTTATTTGGTTTCACATAATCAGAGAAGGCTTCCTGGCTGAGGCATCTTCTAAAATGTATCCTAGACTAAGGGATAGATAAGAAGCATAGAAACCAGCTTGGAGGCAGTCGCGTGAAAACCATTATTCCCTGGGAGCTGTCCCCACGTGTCTCCAAACGGACTGTGAGAAAGGTTTGGGTTTCAGAGAACCACAGACTGTTAAGAGATACTCTAGTTCTACCTTCACCATTTACAGTTGAGGAAATGAGAGGCGTTCAGAGGGGCCAGGAGACTTGTCCAGCAGCATCTGACTGAGTTAGGTTCCACATTCTGAGAAGAAGAGCTTCTGGAGAAACAGCGCAGGAGGGTGGTGGTAGGAAGAGCAACAGCCAGCCTGGGAGTGGCACCTGGCAAGGTGGTGCTGGGACAAAGCATCTACCTCCCCCCTAAGACTCCCAAACTCCCTAAAAATGAATAAAACTATAGGTGCCTGCGTGCTAAGTCGCTTCAGTAGTGTCTGACTCTTTGCGACCTTACGGGCTGCAGCCCACCAGGCTCCTCTGTCCTCTTACTCTCCAGGCAAGAATACTGAAGTGGGTTGCCGTGTCCTCCTCCAGGGGATCTTCCTGACCCAGGGATCAAACCCGTATCTGTTATGTCTCCTGCATTGGCAGGCAGGTTCTTTACTACTAGTGCCACCTGGGAAGCCCCCAGACTATAGGTACTGACAACCAAAACTCTTCACCTTAAGACCAAGCAGCTGCAGAGAATGCCACTTCTAGTACACTGTGAATACTGACATTTAAATAAAACTCTGACCTCACTCTTTTACATACGCACGTTGGAAACTAAAATACCAAACTCGTTTGATATCCTACCACATCCATTTAAAATAATGTGGGGGGCACTCTCCCATCCCCCTTCTGATGTCTATGTCAGAAGCTTTCTCTGTCCCTTTTTCACTTTAATAAAACTCTGCAACACACACACACACACAAGAATAATGTAAACAAGCTCCACTTTAACAGTTGGAAAATTTATGTTATTCATTTTCTCTTTCAATATTTCAGTCTTCCTCCCATGTATGTTATGATTGGAAGTTTTATTGGTATTGTATCCTAACTGGGTGTAATTAGTATATATATGTTTTTTAACATTATGTTATATATCTTGTGACTGTGAGGCTCTAAGTCTACTTGTTTTCTTTTAAATTTGAATTAAATTATCATTACAATCATTCAACATCAAAGCACAAATATATTACACATTTTGATAAAGTTATACATGAAAAGTAAAATTATACTAGAAATACATCTTTTGATGAAATGCATCAGGCTTTTTGGGGGTTCGTTTTCAATTAGGTTATGTATTCATGGATAGAATGCTTGAACGTGACAAAATTCATCATCAGTTCTCTTACTGTTTTGCTTTGTTTAATGTAAATGCAGAGAAGCCTTGTTTACACACATCTCCGTTCACAATAGTTATTTATTATTTTTGGCTGTGTCGGGTCTGAGTTGCAGCACGTGGGCTCTTCGTAGAGGTGTACGCACTTCTCTCTAGGTGCCCAGCCTCAGTGGTTGAGGCACAGGGGCTTAGTTGCCTCACAGCATGTGAGAGGTTAGGTACCTGACCCAGGATTGAACCCATGTCCACGGCATTAGAAGGCAGATTCTTCACCATCGGACCACCAGGAAAGTCCTATTCACTGTTTTCTTGTCTTTATTCTCTTTGTGGGAGAACCAACAATTCCAGAGGTCTCTCTTCTGGGCTCCCTGCAGGTTTTTTAAGCTCTGAAGCAATGCACCAAGGGATGGGGTTTCTGTTTCGCCATCCAGGTGGGTGTGTGGTGTGCTTTTCTTCTGAAGAGTCAGGAGCAGCAGAGGTGGAAGGGGACGTGACCTTGCTCCCAGGCACCTTCTCTCCTGCTGGTCACTTTTAGCCACAGATGCTCTGGGCACTGATTCTCATAAAATGACTTGGTGTGGTCTCCTTGGGAGAGACTTCCATACCCCATAAGGACCTGTGAACCCCAGTTTGAGGACCGCTGACCTAGGATGCCTTCATTTCCCACTTAGACAGTTGGGAAAAAATTTACCAACAATTCAAATATATGATTAAAATAAAAAGTTAAATTTATAAATAAATTCATAAATCTCCCATGTAAAAGAATTCCAAACCATTTGTATAATACTTAACCCCCAAGGAAGCAAAAATCTCCACTCGTTAGGTGTAGGCTGTGTATAGTGACTTCCATTCAAAGGGTACAGTCTAGAAAGGAGGATAAAAGCAGCTGCACAGTGGAGAAACCTGGCAAACCTCAGTCAGGGATCAATATCAACATCAACAGTGATAAGCAATGTTGATGGTATGCACCCTTGATATGAGGTGATGATAATGCGCCTTTACCTTTTAAAACTCAGCAAATTCAGTCTAATCATGAAAAAAAGATAACAGACAAATTCCAATAGAGAGCATTCTACCTGCCCAGTGTTCCTCAAAATTGTCAAGGTCACCTAAAACAAGGAAAGTCAGAAAAAACTGCCACAGTCAAGAGGAGCCTAAGGAGAAATGATAACTAAATATAAGGTCAGGGACTTTCCTAGTGGTCCATTGGCTAAGACTCTGTGCTCCCAATGCTGGGGACCTGAGTTTGATCCCTGGTTGGGGAACTAGATCCCACAAGCCACAGCTAAAAGATCCTGCATGATGCAACAAGGATCGAAGATTCTGAATGCAACAATTAAGACTCAGCACAGGGAGGTGGGTGGGAGGTTCAGGAGGGAGGGGACATAGGCATACCTATGGCTGATTATGTTGATGTTTGGCAGAAACCAGCACAATATTGTAAAGCGATTATCCTCCAATTAAAAAAAAATAAAGGCAAAGGAGCAGATAAGTGGGTAGATGAGGCAATGGATCTTATATAAATCCTCTCCTGCTTCTTTCTTCTCAGGAAGATAGGACACAGATTTATTAGCTGAGAGTTAGGAGGAGGGGAAAGTTTTGAATGGTGTCAAGGAAGACAGAAAGATGTGAAATAGTTACCTAAGACAGTAGGTCAAAGATCAGAGTAGGGAAATGCCACAGAATCCTGGGGCAGGACTGAGAGCCCCCATGGAGTCAAGAGTCATCTCCTGGCTGCACATCTGAACACTGTGGTGAAGAGGGGGATGTCCACTGGGGTTCAGACTAAACAGGAGAGAAGTGGGCAGTAATTTTAAAGTCAGATAATTCATAAAGATTAAAGATAAAGAAGCAAACAGGTCCACAGTTCAAATATGAAAAGTGCCTGGAATCTTAAAGACAATTAGATGTAACTGAAACATATTCTTAGAAATAAAACCAGATAATTTTAGAGCTTAAAAATTACCCTAGTGAAAAAAAAGACCCAACACAGCCAAATAAATAAAAACAAACATTAAAAAAATCATTATAAAATAAATGCAAGGTCATCTGCCAAATGGGGTCCTGGAACAGAAAGGTTATTTGGTTAAACACTAAGGAAATCTGAATAAAGTATGGATTTCAGTGAATAAGAATATATCAATATTGGTTCACTAATTTTAACACAGAACACTGCAAGGTAGATTTTTCTCCTTTAACAAATGTAGAAACTAAAGCATGAGAAAACTCATTCATGCAATTGTTTAATAAATATTTATTAGTGAGTTAGGGAATGTCCAACAGGTGCTGGGTCTCTTGGAGTAAATGCCCTTCAGGGGCCTCAAATGCAATCATCCAGATTGAGCTCAATCATGTGACCTCTGCCCCACCCCAACCCAGCTCGTCCTCCTCCCAGACAAAGTTGTCACTGGACCATGTGCTAGGTCTCCTAGCAGCCGTCCTGCACGCTTCCTTGCCAGCTCTCTTCCCCCCCAGCCAGTGCCTAACTTGACACTAAGCCCAGTGGCCCTTCCTCAGAAATGTCTTCCCAGTCTACTCTCTCTTTTCCAGGCTGGGCCCTCTCCACTTCTCTGTTTCTGCCTCAGAGCTCATCCTCTCTGATATGGACTCCACCCAAGCCACCACCCATCTTTCCAGAACCCACATCAGGTGGTTTCATCCCCAGCCAAAACCTTCTGATGGCCCATCCAATAGCTTTCACAATCTGGCCACCACCAGTCCCATTTCACCCACTGCCCTACTCCCAGTGCTCCTCAGCCACCCCCTACCTCCCCCACCTCCCCCACCTCCCCACCAGCATCACTATTTACAGGTCTTTGCAGACCCAAAGCTGCTGCTTTCCCTTTTTGGCCCTTGGAAATCACACATGCACTTCAAGTCTTAGCTCAGATTCACTGGTTTTCATATATGAATCCTCTCTCTCCCCGGCCCAGCAGTCAGCCCTTACCTGTTTCATGGCAACAACTACCGTATTTCTTAATATTTATTTATTTGGTTGTACCACGTCTTAGTAGCAGCATGCAGGATCTTTTAGTTGAGGCATAAGAACTCTTAGCTGTAGAATGTGCAATCTACTTCCCTGACGAGGGATCGAACCTGGGCCCCCTGCATCAGGAGCTCAGTGTCTTAGCCACTAGACCACCAGGGAAGTTTCCCACAGGGGTTTTTTGGGTAGAAGTGAGTGGATCTGCATCTCCAGCTGTAAGTTCCCTAAGGCATTTCTGTATTCAGGTGCTCAGAAGTATTTGAGATATTCCCCATAATCAGCATCCGTTACATCAAAACCAAATGCCCATGCTTCATAAATAGGTGGCTGCTGCTGCTGCTCCTAAGTCGCTTCAGTCGCATCCGACTCTGCGCGACCCCATAGATGGCAGCCCACCAGGCTCCCCCGTCCCTGGGATTCTCCAGGCAAGAACACTGGAGTGGGTTGCCATTTCCTTCTCCAATGCATGAAAGTGAAAAGTGAAAGTGAAGTCGCTCAGTCTGTGTCTGATTCTTTGCGACCCCATGGACTGCAGCCTACCAGGCTCCTCTGTCCATGGGATTTTCTAGGCAAGAGTACTGGAGTGGGGTGAAATAGGCGGCAGTAGAGGTCAATACAAGGAAATCCATAGCAGTTCTGAGGGAGACATTGTGATGCAGGGAGACTTCATGGGGGAGGTGGACTTGAGAGACTCTCAGGTTAAAGCCACATTTAGAGTTTATCGAGCACATGCTCTACGTTGAACATTGTGCTATCACAATGAGCTTTCACCTAGATCACCTCATTTACTCTTCCACATAGACCTACTAGGTATCATTATACCTATTTCTGTAGATGAGAAGATCAACACTAAGAGCATCAAATGTACACAGTGTCACAGCTACCAAGTGACTAGGCATGAATAAGAAGGCTGGTCTCTGACTCTTACTCCAAAGTCCAGCCTAAGGTTGAAGACGCAGT
>NW_011494831.1:3181220-3182742 GCF_000754665.1 Bison bison bison
GTATTGAGTGTGTAGGCCCACTTAGGCTCCACCCCATACATCCCAGAGAGCAGTGGAACTGAGAGGGAGGCTCTGGGGACAGTGAGGTGGCTGGAAGAGCTCTGTTTCCCTGAGACACCAGCTCCATGCAGGGCATACACTCTCCCTGCACAGTCCAGACCTGAGGATTCAGCTGTGTCACCCTCCCCTCAGCTTGTTCTGGGGTCATGGACGGTGCGGTGGTAAACTCTTAAGCATTTGCTTGCATTTGAATATTGCTTCCTGGTTTCCTCACTTGCTGGCCACATGACCTTGGACAAAATGCTCCACCATGCTGAATTTCAGTTTTCGCTTTCCTAACATGGGGAAAAGAGCAGTACCTATTTTATATCATTAGTGTGAGGTAAGATGAAATAACACCGAATATTAGGAACTTAGTGTGGTTTTTGGCGCATCTGTAGGAAATGTACCTTTTCTGGTTATTTGACCTTCGTCTGGACCTATGTGTGTTTATCAAAATGCAGCCGGCAGGTGATCTGGGGTGGAGCCTTACATAGGAGTAGCTTCGGGGCTGGGATCACTTTTCTCCCGGCGGAAACCTCCCTACTTCGTAGCTTGGGCACCTTCCCTCCTGGGACCTAACCTGCTGCTCAGCACCCCTGGCGGCGTAGCCACGTCGCAGCTGCAGGTTTCAGGTGGGAGAGACCGGCCCAGGAGCTCTGGGAAGTTATTTAATATGTTGGACCGTGAAGCAGTCAGGGACACTCCAGGCCCAGAGAACCTTCAGTGAGGGCCGATGAGGGTCCAGTCCTCTGTGCCTACTAGGAAAGTTAAGCTAGAGAAGCATAACCACACCATGTACGTTGTACATCTGGAAGTTTTTGAGAACAAAGAGGGCACTCTTAGTCATTAATACAGGGCTGTGGGTTAAAGCCAGGACATTGGTAATCCTGCCTAGAGTCTTCCACTTTAGCAAGGTAGCAAGGCCCATGACCCCAAAGAAAGGAAGAGATTCTTTCTGGGTTGCCCCGGCAGGTGGAAGAGGGAAAACCAAGAGCAGTTGCACCCAAATCCTCACTGTTTCATTGCTCTGGACTCCCCATCCGCCTCCAACATCCCTCATCCCTTGTTCCAGCCAGGCTTTTCAGGCACTTGTGCTTCAACAGCGCTGTGGCCATGTCCCTTGTACATGTCTGGAGGGCAGACTTTTTCTGTTCTGTTCTGTGTGGTGTCCCCAGAGCCAGGAACAGAGTGTATGTGTGTGTGTGTTCACTTGCTTGCTTGCATGCTCATTTGTGGAATGAGTGCGCTGCTGAACAAATCATAAATTGCTTTTCTAGCATTAATTAGGGCTTCTCTGGTGGCTCAGACCGGAAAGAAAAACACCAATACAGTATACTAGCACATATATATGGAATTTAGAAAGATGGTAACAATAACCCTGTGTACGAGACAGCAAAAGAGACACTGATGTATAGAACAGTCTTATGAACTCTGTGGGAGAGGGAGAGGGTGGGAAGATTTGGGAGAATGGCACTGAAGC
>NW_011494831.1:3182842-3190661 GCF_000754665.1 Bison bison bison
TGAAACGAGTCGCCAGTCCAGGTTCGATGCACGATACTGGATGCTTGGGGCTGGTGCACTGGGACGACCCAGAGGGATGGTATGGGGAGGGAGGAGGGAGGAGGGTTCAGGATGGGGAACACATGTATACCTGTGGCGGATTCATTTCGATATTTGGCAAAACTAACACAATATTGTAAAGTTTAAAAATTAAAAAAAAAAAAAAGAATCCGCCTGCAATGCAGGAGACCTGGGTTTAATCCCTGGGTTGGGAAGATCCCCTGGAGAAAGGAACAGCTATACCCACTCAAGTGTTCTGGCCTGGAGAATTCCCTGGACAGAGGAGATTGACAGGCTACAGTCCACGGGGTCACAAAGAGTAGGACAAGAGTGACTTTCACTTCACAATCAGCATTAACTACCTATTTATGGGCCCATTGCCCCTCTGGATTATGATCTTCCAGGACGGTTGTTGTACTTATCTCTGTGACCCCAGCACCTAACTCAAGGCCAGACAGAGAGTAAGTGCTCAACACGGAGGAGCCACTACGAACCAGAGAAAGAGACTGGATAGCACATAGCTTCCTATTGGCCGAGCCACCATCTCTGCCACTTTCTGGAAACTGGTGGGTCCCTGGATGTGGGAGAAGAGAGCCCAGGACCGCTTGCCTGTGCCGTGTGAAGGCAGGATTTAGGTGGCGTTTAGATTGAAGAAAGGAATGTTCTCCTGGGGACCTAGTGTGTGTGTTAGTCGCTTAGTCGTGTCCGACTCTTTGCGACCTCATGGACTGCAGCCCTCCAGGCTCCTCTGTCCATGGAATTCTCCAGGCAAGGGTACTGGAGTGGGTAGTCATTCCCTTCACTGGGGACCTAGGGCAACGGACTATTTTTAAATGTGCGAGCGGGAGCTGACCAGAGAGGTTGAGTGGTCTTCTGCCGGAGGGAAGCCTGGGCGTGAAAAATGCTGGGGACCTTCTCAGAGGCTGAGGCTGGATTGCGCTGGGCGGGTCTGGGAAGGCGACTGAGAAAGCCAGGATTGCCTCCTGGTGTCAAAGTCTAGAACTGCAGCAGAGTCCAGGAGGGTGGGGCTTGTGTTCTGCGGGGCCCGTCCACCACCTAGGGGCTTCCTTGGTAGCTCAGTCGGTAAAGAAACTGCCTGCAGTGCAGGAGACCTGGGTTCAATCCCTGGGTCAGGAAGACCCCTGGAGAAGGAAATGGCAACCCACTCCAGTATCCTTGCCTGGAGAATCCCATGGACAGAGGAGCCTGGCGGGCTACATACAGTCCATGGGGTCACAAGAGTCGAACACGGTTTAGTGACTAAACCACCACCACCAGCTCGGACTCTCCGCAGCAGAGAACGGAGAACTCCGCTGGAGAGCCAGCTAGGCCATATCCCCGCCCGTCCGCCACCCGACCCCGCCCCTACCACCATCCGGCCCCGCCCACCGCAGCCCTCACTGCACCTCCCAAAGGGCCGGCTCCGCGACGTTCCTGCGCCAGCAAACGTGGGCCTCTGAGAACCCGGAAGTTACGTTATAGGCGTGCGTCCCAGGGGCGGGAGTCAGCTGAGCTGCTCGGGCGACGCTGGGATCACCTGAGATCGGCTAAGGGGAACCGGTGCTCTCTTGGGGGCGTGAGTTGGGTGCAGGACTGCGTCAAATAAAGGAGGCGGGCTCTCTGGTCTTCTCGCTCTATAAGGCGAGAGTGAAAAGATTCTTAGGATTTTAAAGAGGAGGAGTTGGCGGTGGCGGATTGCCAGGATCTGTCAGATTCCTGTCGAGGCTGGGGAGTCGCAGCTTCCAATCCGGGGAGACGGGGATCCCTGGGGGGAGCCCTGTTGTAATCCCTGGGACGGAGGACCCAGAGGCCGGGCACCATGGCGTCTATCTTGGATGAATACGAGGACTCCCTGTCCCGCTCGACCGTCTTGCAGCCCGGCTGCCCCAGCGTGGGCATCCCCCACTCGGGTAAGGGAAGTGAAGGCGCCGCTGCACCTCTCGGCTGTCCTGGCATCTGCATGGGAGGAGCGGAGCAGGTGGCTCCAGGAGCTCGGGTTCACCTCCTGGACCTGCAGTCTGGATTTAGGCCCTTGGTTCTCCTCAGGTTCTTATGGCCTCTAGGCGGTGGATGGTCGAAGTTTGTAAGAGCAGCAAGCACAGCCGCGTGATCTAGGCCATGCCACTAGAGTCCTTCTAAGAGGGAACTGGGACTCGGATAAGGAAGTGACTTGCTTAGAGGGCAGCAGTTGGGAAAACTGAGAATAGGTTCAGATGAGAATAGGCTTCATCTGATTCAGTGTTTTTCCCATCAGTCCCCTTGTGGAGGTAAGAGAAAGAATGAGTAAAGAACTGGTGAAAGGGGAGTGTTGTAGTGGAAGGAGGGATGAGCCTAGAGGGAACTCTGTCACTGAACAGGGGAAAATGAAGTATCTTAAGCTTTTGGTAGAGCTGTTTGCAGCTGGATGGTGAGGGGAACTTTTTGTAGAAAGTAGTACAGAGTTGGCAGAGGCATCTGAAGTGCTGGAATATTTTGAGTAGTGATAGAGAAATGAAAGTAAAGGCTAGAGAGAAAGTACCAGCAGTTTGTTAACCAACTGATTGGAAGGGTTTCTCAGGGATCCCTCTGCCCTCATTCTTCTGGAGATTCATTGAGAGCATTATTGCATGGGCAGGGAGGAGGGAAGAAAGTGGAACTAGACGACTTTAGTTGAGCTCGGATTGCTTGACCAAAGACTGATAAGGGAGAACACTCAAACTTTACCTCATTACCACCAGGAGCAGGTACATAGTGGTTTAATAGCATCCCAAGGGTTCAAAGAATCAACCCCTTACTGCTTTCAGAGGTGTGGGAAGAGCCCAGAACCTATAATGTAGCGTAGGACTAATGTAGAGGTGATTAGTAAAGTGCTTGATATATTGATATTTAAAGTGTCACTAACCAACATCCTGGGGTAGGAATATGTTAGAAGAAGGTGTAGAGGAGCAATCTGCCTCTTCTTGCCCTTCCTCTGTTTCATAGTTAACCTTTCTTTTGCTTCTTGCCTAGGATATGTGAATGCTCAGCTAGAGAAGGAAGCGCCCATCTTCACGAAGCAGCGCATTGACTTTACCCCTTCCGAGCGCATCACCAGTCTTGTCGTCTCCTGCAATCAGCTCTGCATGAGCCTTGGCAAGGATACACTACTCCGGTAAATGAAGACCCAGAAGGTTTACGAGTGTAGGAAGTGGATTGGTGGTATTTTGGAACTGTTGATTGACCAGGCCTTTCTTCCATTCTGGGCAGGTGAAACAGTGATTTGGGATTTGGGGGAAATATCCTATCCTTTGCAGAGAGAACTGATGTAGTGCAGTAGACCTGGACTCAGAGCTCAGCTCTGCCACTTACAGCAATGGAATCTTGAGCAAGTCACCTGGTCTCTCTGAACACGTCCCTTCATCTGTTACAGACTCTGTGTGTGTGTTTAGTCACCAAGTCATGTCCAACTCTTTGTGACCCCATGGACTGTAGGCTTCTCTGTCCCCAGGCTTCTCTGTCCATGAGATTTCCCAGGCAAAAATACTAGAGTAGGTTGCTATTTCCTTCTCCAAGGGATTTTCTCAACCTAGGGATTGAGCCCCTGTCTCCTGTATTGCGGGCAAATTCTTTACCACTGGGCCACCAAGGAAGCCCATTATAGACAGTACCAACCCACAAAGTTAGTCATGTAGATAAGTGGAACTGTCTAGAGTCCTGAAATAAATTCACTATAAGTAGAAATAAAATATCTCAATAAAACTGGAAATATCTCAAGTAAATGGAAATAATACATGACAAAAGGTGTTAGCAAAATTTTTTTATCTATTCAGAATAACCATCTGAGATGAAACAGAGCTAAATCTCTGTATCACAAAAATGAATTCTAAGTAGAATAATTATTTAAATATAAAAAAATAAGCAGTGTGAATATTAAAGAATATTTAATAAATTTCTGTGCCCTTGGGCTTAAGGGAGACCTTCTTACTCAAGCTAGAAAATCAAGAATCCACAAAGGAAAAGGTAGATTTGACTATGTAATTTCTGTTATGACAGAATAAAAATAGAAAAGCATATGAGGCAGGTCAGGACAAAAGACAGTGGGAAAATAATGTTTTTCCATATATGACTAAAGATTTACATTCCTGTTCCTTAAAAAACCCTTTGAAATTAATAAGAAAAAGTTCAGTAGAAGAGGAAAGGTAAACAATATAAACAAGCAGTTCACAGAAGAGGAACTCCAAATTTCCAGTAAACATCTGAAAATAGTTTAAACCTGTGGGAAATGCACATTAAAATAACAGTAAGGGACTTCCCTGGTGGTCCGGTGATTAAGGCTCTGTGCTTCCAATGCAGGGGACGTGGGTTCAATCCCTGATTGGGGAACTAAGATCCCTCATGTTGTGCGGTATGGCCAAAAAATTGAAAAAAAAAACAAAACAAAACAACTAAGATACTATTATTTTTAACCTGTAAGATTAGCAAGAGTTTAAAATGGCAATGTGTGATGCTGGTGAAGATATAGAGAGATGAACTTATATATTGCTGGAAAGAGCATAAATTGCCACCACCTTTTGGAAAAGTAATGTCTGTTAAACTTTAAAATATCTGTGACATTTCCTGGCAGTCCCACTTTGGGGAATTCAAGTAATAGAAAGAAAACTACGAGTTTGAAAGGTATATATACAAGGATGTTGATTGCAGCCATGTTTCTGGTAGGAAAAAACTAGACCCAAGCTGAGTGCCCATCAGTAGGAAAATGATTAAGTTATGATTCGGGCATAAAAGGAAATATTACGCAGTTATTAAAACAATGAGAGCTGTATCTGTTGACCCAGTGGAATGTTCATGATATCATTGAGAAAAGTAAGGTATAAATTATAAAAACAGTGATAAAATAACTTTATGTTGTGAACATGGAGAAAGACGTTAATATCACTTTTTTCTGCTGGGAATAACAGGAATTTGGAAGGAAAGTCATTAACTTTTTCTTCGTACATACTTACTTTTTGTTTTTAAATTTGATTGTGTGGGGTCTTAGTTGTGGCACATGGGATCTTCAGTGCGGGTCTCAGGCTCAGTTGCCCTGAGGTTTGTGGGATATTAGTTCCCTGACCAGGGATCAAACTCGCATTCCCTGCATTGCAAGGTGGATTCTTAACCACTGGACCACCAGGGAAGTTCCCCTTCATACAATTTTGCATTGATTCTTTGGTTAGAATGAGCGTATCATTTGAAAAGGTTTTAATAAGGGAAATACCTTAAATAGGGAATAACCTTAAGGAAATACCCCTCAAGATTACTGTGAAGATTAATTGAGGTCATACTAGCTCAAGCTCTTAGCATGCTGCTGGGTATCTAGAAAGTGCTCAATAACCATTAGCTACTATTTGTGGTTCCCTTTTTACCCCAGCATTCTGGGATGTCCCTGCCCATCTTCCTGGAGGCACTGGGGGTGTGTTGAGCAGAAGCAAAATACTTCTGCTTAGTGATTTCTCAAAATGAAGTAGATTCTCAGAGCTGAGGGTTCTGAAGGAGGACCCCATATGTGTTTCAGAGTTCCCTTGGGATTGTATTCAGAATTTTATGTGTCTGTGTAGATTTCAAGGAGGAAAGGTTGTGCCTTTCATCTGATTATAAAGAGGTCTGCTGCTGCTGCTGCTGCTAAGTCGCTGTAGTTGTGTCTGACTCTGTGCGACCCCATAGACGTTCCCCACCAGGCTCCCCCGTCCCTGGGATTCTCTAGGCAAGAACACTGGAGTGGGTTGCCATTTCCTTCTCCAATGCATGAAATTGAAAAGTGAAAGTGAAGTCGCTTAGTCGTGTCTGATTCTTAGTGACCCCATGGACTTTAGCCAACAAGGCTCCTCCATCCATGGGATTTTCCAGGCAAAGTACTGGAGTGGGGTGCCAGTGCTTTCTCCATAAAGAGGTCTGTGATTCAAAAAAAAGGCTCTGCCCTCCTCTGGAGTCATGCTCTGACTCTTGTCTTGACAGCATTGACTTGGGCAAAGCAAATGAACCCAACCACATGGAGCTGGGGCGCAAGGATGATGCCAAAGTTCACAAGATGTTCCTGGACCCCACTGGTGAGTGGTGCTAGAGTTCTGAGGTGGGGCTGGGGACTTTTGAGGGCAGGTCACTGCCAGGGTGGGTGGGACCTGAGGGTGGGAAAGGCAGCATCCTCTAGGGTGCCATGCTTTGCCCTCCTCCAGGTTCTCATCTGCTGATCGCTCTGAGCAGCACTGAGGTCCTCTATGTGAATCGTAATGGACAGAAGGTTCGGCCCCTGGCACGCTGGAAGGGGCAGCTGGTGGAGAGTGTGGGCTGGAATAAGGCCCTGGGCACTGAGAGCAGCACGGGTCCCATCCTGGTTGGCACCGCCCAAGGGCAGATCTTTGAAGCAGAGCTTTCGGCCAGCGAGGGTGGGCTTTTTGGCCCTGCCCCGGATCTCTACTTCCGTCCATTGTACATGCTAAATGAAGAAGGGGGCCCAGCACCTGTGTGCTCCCTTGAGGCTGAGCGGGGCCCTGAAGGGCGCGGTTTTGTCATTGCCACCACTCGGCAGCGCCTCTTCCAGTTCATAGGCCGAGTGGCGGAGGGAGCTGAGGCCCAGGGTTTCTCGGGGCTCTTTGCTGCCTATGCTGACCACCCACCCCCATTCCGTGAGTTCCCCAGCAGTCTGGGCTACAGCGAGCTGGCCTTCTACACCCCCAAGTTGCGCTCTGCACCCCGGGCCTTCGCCTGGATGATGGGAGATGGCGTGTTGTATGGATCGTTGGACTGCGGGCGTCCGGACTCCCTGCTGAGTGAGGAGCGGGTCTGGGAGTACCCAGAGGGGGTGGGTCCCGGGGCCAGCCCACCCCTGGCCATTGTCCTGACCCAGTTCCACTTCCTGCTGCTGCTGGCAGACCGGGTGGAGGCAGTGTGCACGCTGACGGGACAGGTAGTGCTGCGGGACCACTTCCTGGAGAAGTTTGGGCCGCTGAAGCACATGGTGAAGGACTCCTCCACGGGTCACCTGTGGGCCCACACCGAGCGGGCTGTCTTCCGCTACCACGTACAGCGGGAGGCACGGGATGTCTGGCGCACCTACCTAGACATGAACCGCTTCGACCTGGCCAAGGAGTATTGTCGAGAGCGGCCTGACTGCCTGGACACAGTCCTGGCCCGGGAGGCTGACTTCTGCTTCCGCCAGCGTCGCTACCTGGAGAGCGCTCGCTGCTATGCCCTGACTCAGAGCTACTTTGAAGAGATTGCCCTTAAGTTCTTGGAGGCCCGACAGGAGGAGGCGCTGGCCGAGTTCCTGCAGCGAAAACTGGCCAGTTTGAAGCCTGCCGAACGAACCCAGGCAACCCTGCTGACCGCGTGGCTGACGGAGCTCTACTTGAGCCGGCTCGGGGCCCTGCAGGGTGACCCCGACGCCCTGAACCTCTACCGGGAAACCCGTGAGCGCTTCCGCTCCTTCCTCAGCAGCCCTCGCCACAAGGAGTGGCTCTTTGCCAGCCGGGCCTCCATCCACGAGCTGTTGGCCAGCCACGGGGACACGGAGCACATGGTGTACTTTGCTGTGATCATGCAGGACTACGAGCGCGTGGTGGCTTACCACTGCCAGCATGAGGCCTACGAGGAGGCCTTGGCCGTGCTGGCCCGCCACCGTGATCCCCAGCTCTTCTACAAGTTTTCGCCCATCCTTATCCGTCACATCCCTCGCCAGCTGGTGGACGCCTGGATTGAGATGGGCAGCCGGCTGGATGCCCGGCAGCTCATCCCTGCCCTGGTGAACTATAGCCAAGGTGGCGAGGCCCAGCAGGTGAGCCAAGCC
>NW_011494831.1:3190761-3195109 GCF_000754665.1 Bison bison bison
CATGGAGTTCTGCGTGAATGTGCTGGGCGAGACCGAGCAGGCTATTCACAATTACCTGCTGTCGCTCTATGCCCGGGGCCAGCCAGCCTCACTGCTGGCCTACCTGGAGCAGGCCGGGGCCAGCCCACATCGCGTGCATTATGATCTCAAGTATGCGCTGCGGCTCTGTGCTGAACACGGCCACCACCGTGCTTGTGTCCACGTCTACAAGGTCCTGGAGCTGTATGAGGAGGCTGTGGACCTGGCCCTGCAGGTGAGCCGGTGATCCTTGACCCCATCTGGGAGAGAGGACTAGAAAGCAAGACATGCTGAAAGTTGGGGGGGTTGGACCGTGGCTAAGGGGTGCTGGCCTCTCTCGCAGAGGAGCTGTTGTATAGAGGTGAAGAACACGACTCAGAAGTCAGGGTTTGAATTCTGGCTCTGTCTCGTACTAGGCTGTGTGACCTCAGACTGGTTTCTGAACCTCTTTTTGCCTCAGGTTATTCAGCTGCAAAATGGGGTTAATATAATAAGCACTTCCCTCACAGGTGAGTTCTGCATACATGCTAGCCACAATTGCAGAATGGGAAGATGCTGAGTTGCATTGCTCAGATCATGAATTATCACCTATTTAGGATTATAGAAAGTGCTATTTAAAATTTGAGGGAATTTCCTAGTGGTCCAGTGGTTAGGACTGTGCATTTTCACTGCCAAGGGCGCAGGTTCAATCCCTGGTCAGGGAACTAATATCCTGCCAACCATGCATTGCAGTCAAAAGAAAAAAAAAAAATCAAATTCCTGGGTTTGAATCCAAGACTTACTGAATCAGAATGTCTGGGTGAGGGCCCAAAAATCTGTATTTTGGGTATTTCCTGAGGTGATTTTTAACTTCACTAATATTGCAGGCCCACCATTAATAAGTAGCATTTGCATAGCTCTGACAGGGACAGGCCCGTTACTGACAGGCCTTCCTGTTTCAGGTTCCTTCCTGTTTCATTAGCCCCTATTTCAGCTCCCAGAAGCCCGATCTTTCTCGTTGCCAGGAGTGCTGGGCATCTGTTCTCTTGGGCATCTGTCTTTCCCACAGACTCTGCCCTGAGTGGGGAGGGGACTTGACCCTAACACTCTCAGCTTCCCCACAGGTGGATGTGGACCTGGCCAAGCAGTGTGCTGACCTGCCTGAGGAAGACGAGGAGCTGCGCAAGAAGCTGTGGCTAAAGATTGCGCGGCACGTGGTGCAGGAGGAGGAAGATGTACAGACGGCCATGGCCTGCCTGGCCAGCTGCCCCCTGCTCAAGATTGAAGATGTGCTGCCTTTCTTTCCTGACTTCGTCACCATTGACCACTTCAAGGAGGCCATCTGCAGCTCACTGAAGGCCTACAACCACCACATCCAAGAGCTACAGCGAGAGATGGAAGAGGCCACAGCCAGTGCCCAGCGCATCCGGAGAGACCTGCAGGAGCTGCGGGGCCGCTATGGCACCGTAGAGCCCCAGGACAAATGTGCCACCTGCGACTTTCCCCTGCTTAACCGCCCCTTTTACCTCTTCCTCTGTGGCCACATGTTCCATGCTGACTGCCTGCTGCAGGCTGTGCGGCCTGGCCTGCCGGCCTACAAGCAGGCCCGGCTCGAGGAGCTGCAGCGAAAGCTAGGGGCTGCTCCACCCCCCGCCCAGGGGTCTCCCCGGGCTAAGGAGGCTGAGGGGGGCACTGCTGCTGGGGGGCCCAGCCGGGAACAGCTCAAGGCTGACCTGGATGAACTTGTGGCCGCTGAGTGCGTGTACTGTGGGGAGCTGATGATCCGCTCTATTGACCGGCCCTTCATCGACCCCCAGCGCTACGAGGAGGAGCACCTCAGTTGGTTGTAGGAAGATGTCAACCCCAATAGGCGGGCAGGCAGTTGAGGGGCTGTCCCTTCTTGGGAAAGCCACAGCATTATCTGTGCTCAATCTCCTGGAGGCTGCTGGGCTGGGACGGTGGTGAGGGGACTGCAACTATCCCTGTTGCCCTCGGGTATCAGCTGATGCTTTCTGCCAGCTGCCTGTGCTGGTCTTCAGAGCTGCCTCAGAGCTGCTGTTTTGCCCAGGCCATAAGCCTGCTTCCCAGTAGAGGGCCATAGCCTGGAGAAGTCAGAATTGTGACCCCATCACTATCCCCATGCGTGTAACAGCTCTTTTCCTTTTCACTCTCCACACACCTGTTCTCCTGGAGCATTACCTCCTATCCTAGCCTTCCCTTTCACTGTGGCTTGTCTCTCTCAGAAGCGCTCTCTTCTGTCTGCCTCTCGGTCCCACAGGTGAAAAGGCCAGCCCCCCAAACCC
Organism: Bison bison bison; assembly: GCF_000754665.1. NCBI lineage: Eukaryota > Metazoa > Chordata > Mammalia > Artiodactyla > Bovidae > Bison > Bison bison. The sequence goes on from NW_011494831.1 coordinate 3,193,062, forward strand.
TGGGCATGGGTTGCGGTGAGAGGTGGGGCTGATGGTGGGCCTGCCCTTGTGCACACACTGTCTGGGGCTCCAGTGTGAGGGGTGCTCTGGGGCAGAGAGCCTCCTGGAGGACAGTGGGAGATGGTGATGAGGTGGAGAGCATTAAACTGTCTGCATTGCCCTGGTACTCTGGAGTTGGTGCCTTTGTGTTGATGCTGGGGAGAGCAGTGTGTGAGTGATCTCCAAGACGGGCTGGGGTGCCACAGGAAGCTGCCAAGGCCCTGTATACTTTCAAGCCTTGGCCCTTTTTCCTCCTGGAGATGTGACAGGATGATTTTTTGATTCTTTGCCTTCACTCTGTTCTTTCTGACTCCAAGCTTGGGTTGGGCTTTAAGGCCTACCCTCCCAAGTCTGGGCTTCCCTGGTAACTCAGCTGGTAAAGAATCCACCTGCAATGCAGGAGATCCCAGTTCGATTCCTAGGTCAGGAAGATCTCCTGGAGAAAGGATAGGCTACCCACTCTAGTATTCATGGGCTTCCCTGCTGGCTCAGATGGTAAAGAATCTGCCTGCAATGCGGGAGACCTGGGTTCGATCCCTGGGTCGGGAAGATCCCCTGGAGGAGGGCATGGCAACCCACTCCAGTATTCTTGCCTGGAGAATCCCATGGACAGAGGAGCCTGGCGGGCTACACACCTTGGGGTTGCAAAGAGTCTCAACTGAGCAACTCAGCACAGCACTCCCAAGTCTAGGAGCAGGGTCTGTTCTTCCCCTTGGCCAGCAGATGGTGCTGCTCCCCACAGAACTCTCCACACTCAGGCAGCTGGGGGCGCTGACTTCTCAAGTCTTGGTCTGTTCCCTCCCTGGTTGTCCCAGGAGTTTTCTGCTAATCTCAATGCCTAATCATAAATCTAAGCCCCTCATTCTTCCTACCTCCACTGGCTCATGTTAGATTTTGTTAGAATTTGCTTGCCTGTCTCTTCACCAGCCTGGAACCCTGCCTTCTCAACTTCTGCCCAATTTTGATACTGCCCTACAATCGATGTTTGTTTCATTTTTTTCATGGAGTCTTAACCACTGGACCACCAGGGAAGTCCCTTAACCGTAATGCAGAGGTCCACCATGGAGGTGAGACTGCTGCTGCTGCCATCCATAGCATTTGGCAGATATGTTTTCTCCCTATCTAGCTCCTATGACCTACCCATCCCCCCCAACTTATACTTCTTTAGTTGTGGCTTGAGGCTAAGCCCTAGGAAGTCCTGAAGCAGGGCATTCCTGTGACATCAGCTGAGCACCCTTTGCTCCATGGACTAGTGTTCACAGTCCACTGCCCAGCTTTATGGGTGTGGTCAGTCAGCTGCCCAGACTGAGACGAAATAACTAGTGAGTGTTCCTGGAATCAGGCTGGGGTCAAGTCACCTGGCTGGTGATGGCAGGCTTCTCTCTCTTGCCCGGGCAGCCTAATCCTCTCCCAAGACATTTATCCTCTGCAGTTCTGGGAGAATCTTGTCCTGCTGATTTCTTCCCCAACCACTAGAACAACAGGGTTTGTTCATGGCCCCTGCCAAGGGATAGGGCCAGAAGCTGTCCATCTTTGATGAGCCTCAGACTCTCCATCTTCCCCCTGAAACAAGAATGGAAACAAAGGGGACCCTACCCATCCTAATCCTGTTCGATTTCCAGTGCCCCAGGAAGATTTGGGGGGCCTCCTGCTCCCTTCCTCTCCATGTGGCCTAAGGCTCCCCTCACACCTAGACATGACCAGTCCAGGGCTCAGGGTAATGCTCCCCACTGTCTGCTAGGTAAATCTTGGCCTACCACTGGCCTGGTCACTTGCTTACTTGGAACAGCTTGAGGCTTCTGTTTTTGCACATAATGTGTGCCTAATAACATGTTAGTTAAAGGCTGCCCTACTGTTCCCTCCTCCCAGAAGACTTGGCTAAGACAACCTGGGACACCCCTGCCCCTTCTGTCCTTTCTTAAGCCTGCCCATCTGGTCCTAGGCTGCTTCCTCTTTCCTGGAAAAAGGCCCCAATCTTCTCTGGCACCAACAGAATGGGGTTCCGTTGA
>NW_011494831.1:3195282-3196030 GCF_000754665.1 Bison bison bison
AATGAGCTGCTTCTGGAGCGGTCACTGGAAATAGGAGGAGTGGCCACAGTCAGTGACGCTGGGATCAGGGCAGGAGGCCTGTAAACAAGGAAGCCACCTGGGGGAGATGCAGGGCGGCCACTGGTCCTGGGGAGCAGGTGCTTCCTGAGGCCCGCCCTTGAGAGGGCCCTTGTGGGGGGGCTGCGGGGGGCGCCTGGCTGAGTCAGCAGCGGGCACTAGGGGGCGCTGTCTACTGGCTTCCCTAACCCACCAGCTCCTTTCCTCTGCCCCAGGGGGAGTGGCCCCGAGGGTGTGCCCGCCCCATGTCTGAGGCTCGGCCGACTGCCCACCGCCCTTCTCCTGGCCAAAGCCAACCCTGGCAGGGAGGGTGCAGGGCTCAGAGCCCGGACAGCCCGGGAGTGAGTTCATTCCCCAGGGACCACCGCCTCCCAGCAGTTCCTGCTCAGCCCCCTCTTGCCCCGCTGCGCCCAACTCCTGTCGCAGGCGGGACACCCTAACCCCATTGGTTGGGAGGGGGCCACCAGGCTCCAGGCTGCCCTTGGCGCTGCCCCCCTGGCGCCAGGGAAACAAAAGGTTAGGGGGCCCAGAGGGAGTTATCTGGCCCCACTACTAACACCGGGAGAGGGGGCAGGGAAGGGGGCCAAGAGGGGCACTCCTCCTCCTCACTCCCTCAACTCTGCAGATTCTTCGAGACACTTTCACAGGCGGAAATTCCCAGAGGTCAGAGGAGGGAAACGGTTAATTCCTT
>NW_011494831.1:3196130-3198393 GCF_000754665.1 Bison bison bison
GAGGAAAAGGCTTTGAGCAGTGCAGCTGGGAGCAGGAGGCAGGGAGTGGGCGGCAGGCTTAGTGCCAGCCCTGCCCCTCACGGTTACTTGCTGGAGGGCCAGACCCACTGTGGTCTGGGAAAGAACCTGCAGTCCCGCGGGCGGGTGGCAGCAGAGCCGGGAAACAGCCTTGAGTGCGAGCGCCCTTCCCTCAGCCTGCTTCCAGGTCAGAGGCTGTTGCACCGAGGGTGCAAAGCGTCCTCGGCCGAGACCCAGCTGCCCTTGCCACTGCAGCCCCACCCCCACTGCAGGCTGGGCATCCCGAGGCTGGCAGGCATCTCTTCAGGCAGCCGCCGGTCCTGGCACCGGCTCCAGCCACTCAGCCCCTTGGCCCTGCCAGTTCTTTGAAGCTCATGCAGCGCTTCCTGTTTGGGGCAGGCGATGCCAGGGCCCCTCCCCCACCATTGTTCTGTAGAGACCATAGGTCCATCTGTTGCCCCATGGTGGGGCCCCTAGGCAGTGCCACAGGGGAGCAGCCCCACAAAGGACCCTGCTGGCAAGCTTTGCTTACATGGAGTGAGGCTGGGCCCTGCAGCAGGTTGAGGGTGAATGGTGGTCAGAGGCAGGGCCAGGATGAGCAGTGGGACAGAAGGAGAATGCTAGATAGTTCTAGGGCCACCCTCTGCTTCCTCCTTCACCTAGAGCATGGAGACTACACATGCTGGGAGCTATGCATGCTGAAGCCACCAGGAGAGGGACACCATTCTTACGCCCAGCTTCCAAAATGGAAAACGGAGGCACAGGGACAACTCTGTCTAGGGCTGGCCCATAAAGGAGCACCAAGTAGGGTCCTTCTTTCAAGGTGATTAGCCTTGCCCACTGAATGCCCTCTATTAGGGGCTTTCCTCTCTGTGAGCAGCTTTGCCTTTTCTCAGCTTTCACCTTGAAGTAGGCTGTGAACTGAGCAGCAGGAGCCAAGAGGTCATAGGAGGTTAGGGTGGTCCTTGGCTGGCGACCACAATTGATGTCCACTGAGAACAAGCCCAAGCAGGCCTGGAAGAAAAGGAGAAAGGGACATAAGTTTGACCCCCAGGAAGGTGGGTGCTACTTCTGGTTTCCAGGCTGCTGTGGCCAAAGGTCTATTTGTGTTTCCCGGGTGGAGAGGCAAGTGCCATGTGTCTCTAACTCACCTCCTCTGCCGAGGCCTGATCTCATGGCTCTGACCTTAACCTGCTTCCTGCCATAGGGCTAGGAGCCCAGACATGGCTTCCTGCATTTCCCTCACTAGATCCTCTGGCTTCTCTCCCCAGCCCAGGACCTGCCTTGATCACGGCTCCCAGAAGGTCAGAGTTGCAGGGACCTCAGGTGGAGGTCATAGAGTGCTGTGGGACCCTTATTCAAATAAAAGCGTCCCTTATGGATGTCCACTACCTTATATTGATATGCTGAGCTTCCCTGATGGGATCTGGGCTGGAAGAAGGCAGGGAACATCCCTACTCACCATCCTTTCTCCCCCATCCCAATTTCTATGAGATGCCAGGATGCCCAGAATCCAAGTTGGAAAAACCACTGAGCTGGCAACCCCACCTCCTGCTCTTATAGATGCTGAATCTAAGAGGAGAAATTTGTGATACACCAGGCTCCATCCAGGATCCAGTCCCTTCTCCGTGAGATTCAGCATCAGTCAGTAATGATCCCATACCTTCTGGGAGCCAGATGCGGTCCTAGACCCTTTATTGTGCTCGCTCTCCATCTCCAGTCAGGTGGGTTGAGCTGAGAGACAGGGAGGCGATCTGGAAAGAGCAAGTGCAAGTCTTGCTCTACTATTTACCAGCTGTCAGTTTAATCACACCCTCAGAACCTCAATTTATTCACCTGTTAAACTCAAACATAATAGACCTTGAGAGGCTCATGTGAGATTAAGGGAGAGCAGGGCAGCACATCTGTGGTTAACCCAGGGCCCAGCGCCCACACACCCCTGATGCTTGCTTCACCTCCACTCTCCTTGTGCCTGTTCCTCTAGAGCTGAGAGCCTGTGACCCCCTCTCATGGCTCTCTCCTCGTGAACCCTTCTGATCACGTCGGAAATCCGAGTAGAAATGGAAGAAAGACGCTTACTTGAGATTTTTCTGCTTCTCAAAAGATGGTGGTTCTGGGGAGGAGAGGTTCAGGATGAGTATTCGAGACGAAGCCCTCAAGCATATAGAGTGTGGCCAGTGAGGTGGGACGGGGTGCTGTTGGGGGGCGGGGTCTGATCTCCTGAAGGAGAGAGGGCACTACTCCA
>NW_011494831.1:3198503-3212266 GCF_000754665.1 Bison bison bison
GCACTACTCCAGCTCCAGGGAACAGATATGAGAGGCTGAGGGGACTAGGCCAGGCACGGCTCTTCTGCCAGCTTGCCCTTCTGGTTCAGCCCAGAGCTTGCACAACAGCCTGGCTGGCTGGCACTCCCCAGAGAGCCTCAGGAAGTCCCCCTTGTCCCCCCTTGACCTTTGACCTTTTGGGCCTGCTGCAGGCCAGAATTCCAGGCAGCTGTCCTTTCTTTACCTTCTGTTCCTGGCGATTTCCCTTTAAGGCTGGGACTCAGAGACACCCCAGACCCCCACCTTACAGTTCATCTTTTTACATGCTCCCAGTACAGACCAGCTGGAGCCTCCCCTAGGGCAACTCGCTCTGTGAGCCAATGGGGACCCCTGGCCACAAGCCAGGATCCTTGGCATCGGAACGGCCCTGTCTTTACAGGGGAGCCCCCCCAACAAGTGCTCCTGAACTCCAGACATCCGACTTTAGCCAGGCCCAACTTTTAGCCTTGTCTCAAAGTCCAGGGGGTAAAGCCAGAAACAGCAGACGGAACTCCTCTTCCTCCCCGTCATCCTCTGAGCACAGTCAGGAGAACCCTTGGTACTGTTCCACTTTAAACCATGTTCTACCTCACGGCACTTGGCTCCACAATCAAATAATTCCCTTTGGTTTTTCTAGCGGACTTTTTGCTTTTATTTTTTAGGGTTTCTAGGCCTTTTTTTTTTTTTTAAAGCAATCAGTCTAAATTTGTCATCACACATCCCCCATTTCCACCCCCAAGGGCCTCCTTTTCATCCCTTGGAATCTGGAAACCATATGTGTGGGCAGAAACCCCCCAGCATCCCCCAGGCACCCTGGCTAGGCTTGGCCTCCACAGGGGCAGCCTGATAGCTGGGGGAGAATCTAAGACCGGGCTGGGGCTGGAAAGGGAGTTTCTCTTTGGACCTTCCCAGCTCAGGCCATGGAGAAGCCGTGTGGTCTAGTGGTTAGGGCTGGAACACACGAGTTCTGTCCCCAGCCATCTCTTTGACTAATGCCAGAAGCCTGGGAAAGTCCCCTTGGTACCCAAGGGACTCAGTTTCCCCACCAGCTGACAGTCTCAGAGCTTCACTTGCTAGCTCATCTCCTATCTGCCTTGGTAAAGAGTTTTTGATCCAAAAATTTTTGCTCTGTCACAAGCTGTGTGATCTTGACAAATGGCTTCATCCTTCTGAACCTCAATTTCCTCTTCTGTTAATTAGAGAGTGTTATTCTGCCTGTCTCCTGGTTGTTTTTAGGCTTAAATAAGAAAACATACTCTCAAGGACCTAGCGTCAGGCCTGCTGTTAAAAAAAGCTCAATAAACAGTGGTTGTTATTGTTAGCAATAAGTAGAAATATGTAATGAGGTGGGAGTATGTTCTCAGCAGGCATGGCTCCGAGGCCCAACCTGCCCCTGCCCCTCCTGCCTAGGCTGTCCGTCTGGACCTTCCATGGGCCTTCTCAGCTCTAGAAGGCGCAGGGATGCGTTACCAGTAACTGTGGATCAGGGCCGAGGCCCTGCTGCTCTTCCCTGTCTCCATGACGACCCCAGCCCCTCCCCTCCTTCCTTCCTCGGGAGCTTTCTGTTTACTGTAAACAGCTGCCCCAGCTCTGCCCTAGCCGATCCGCCCAGGGCCAGCCAGACCCTCTCTGAAATGGGCACAGGCTAGATGTTTGAAGGTCTGGGCCCAGCATCTGGGCTCCACACAGCCTTGAACAGGCTCTGCTTGGCCACCTTGACCAAAGGGGAGGGAAGGAGGGGGAGAGGGGGTTACCTCAGACAGGGCAGCCAAAGCCTCAGAGACAAGGAGCAGATGGAGCATAACTGAAGAGAACCATGTTGAGAGCCTGACAGAGAGACCTCTGGCTTAGCCTTGGACTGACCTGCGTTCAAATGCTCACCTAGATTTGCTTACTGTGTGACCTCAGGCTGGTCATTTAGCTTTTCTCGATTTCACTCAGTTTATTGATTTGTAAAATGGCGATTATGATACCTTCCTCAGAGGATTGGTTGGTATTTAGATTGGTGATAATGCATGTACATTATCATGGTGTATTGCCAGCCTGCGCTGATGATATCTGAATTTATTATTTCACCTCTCAGATGCTCTCATGCTCAGGGACCTTGCACGAATCCCTGTCTCTTCCACCACCTCACATGCCTCAGTCACACTAACCTGCAGGCTTGGGTATGTATACATGCAGCAAACACATACAAGCCAGGCAACGAAGTGAAACTCACAAGTGTCTGAGGCACGAGAGAATCTTCATGAAAGTGGAGGAAGAGTCGAGCTGTTTCCTAAGCCATTATTGGGCCTAAGTGACCCGTCATTGGAGCTGGGGCGTCTGTGTGTAACACCATCACCAGGTCACCAAATTTGCCTAATTGTGTCTCCAATCAGCCCCCAGGATCACACCCACTCTCCTCACTCAGTTGACCACAGTGCGGGAAGAAAGGGGACGCTGTTAGGGCATGGCTCCCCTTTCCTGGGGTCAAGCTTTTGGGGCAAGATGTCTGGGACGTGAGGGTCCTGGCTCCCAGCTCCCAAGGGGCCCACATTGGCTCCATTGATTCTCCAGCGTCCTTGGAAGGACCAGCCAGTTAGTAGAGCCAAAAAGGGAAAAATACAGACCTGCCATTCCCCTGACCACCAGAACCAGGGCAGGCTGGGGTTAGGCAGGGGCATTCATTGATTTGAGTCATTCCCCACAGGACCATGAGTAAGTGTGGCTCTGGATTTCCAGGTCCTACTCCCCACCAAGAGGCCTGCCGGGGTCTTCCAGGACTGGGTCCCTGTTGGCCCCAGGTGTGGCCCTGGGGCTCCGCCTTGGACTTGGCTCATTATGGAACAGGGAGTCACAGCTGGGGAGACTTGCGGGCTTAGCTGACTCTGCCCCCACACCCCTTGGCCGACAACCGGGCCCAACTCTGGGGTTTCTGTCCTCACCAGGGCCTGGGCTGCATGAGGAAGGAGAGGAGCCCCCAGCACTAAGTCAGCCCATGGACAGGGCTGGAAATCCCCCACTTCTTACCTTGGCTGGTTGAGGAAACAGCCTCCCGGCAGAGGGCCGCCTCCCGCCAGGGACTTTTCTCTTGGGGTGACACAGCATCCAGGGCAGCTAGAGGGACCCCAGCCGCACTTCAGCCAGCCTGGGGTATAGGGACCATCACACACGACCACTTTCTCCCTGGTGGGAAGCATGGCAGCCAAAGGTCCTAGAACCCAACGGGAACATAGAGGGCCTGAGAGGGTGGGCAGGGAGAGGGGAGGCCACAGCGGGTAGTGATGGCCCGGAAAGTCCACAATGCTGGTGACGTACGGGCATCCGACCTGGCCCAAATGGTTCTGCACCCAGAGCTCACCAGCCCCTCCTCCACAGTTCCCTTCCCCCACCCAGTCTGGAAGCTCTCACTGATCTCCCAGAGTAGTGGTCTCCGAATTTTTTAGATTATAAATATCTCTGTATAGGTTATATTCCAGTCAAAACACATATTAAGTATTATTAAAGTTCAACTTATTTTTTAGATAAACAATTAATCTCAATAGAAATTCTATTTCCTCACCCCCTGGACAGATAGCCTTGCTCACCCCTGCACACAGCCCACTGTGGAGCTATCACACAGAGATAGGAGGGTCCTTTTCAGAGCTGACCATCCACTTTGCAGGAGGGTGCAGGGCATGGGAGGGGGCAGGCTAGTTTTCTAAATACATTTGCAAACCACAAACAATAGAGTAATCCACATCTAAAGCCCTTCCGTTTGTTGTTGTGAACCTTAAAAAAAAACCTGGTCATCTTAGGTAAGGCCTTATTGCTGCAATCCTGGTTATGCTAAAGCTCCCCGCCCCAAAAGCTCAGGCGGCCTCTCCCTAGAACCATAGCACCTCATGTAGAAAGTGAGCATTTATTGAGGAAGAATACAGAAGCCCAGGATGTATGTGTGTGTGTTGTATATCCACAAATGTGACTGTGCGCCTAGGATGTGCCATTCAGACAGAACTTACCCGATGGGCACTGCTGAGTGGCCTGCTCTTCCTGGCCCGCTAGAGGGAAGGCAGGCCCCAGATCCTCTCCCTGCCCTTGGGCATGTGACCCAGACCATGGATCAGCCCTCTTAGCAGGGAGCAGGGCCCCCTCAGGCAGAGGATAGGGGCCTGACTTTTCTCCCAAGGCCAGAGTTGTCACTGGCTCCAGCTGGCCTGGCTGGCTCTTGGGCCAGCGCTTCCTCCTTGGTTCAAAAGCCCTGCCCTGGAAGGGTGGCAGAGAGGGAGGGTGAAGGGAGGGCTCAACCTCCAGCCCCCTCCCCCCTCACTGACAGCTGTAATCTGCTTGGGAAAATCTCTTTTTTTTCCGCACAGGAAAAAATATTAGTTGTCCCGATAACAAGGAAAACAAAATCCAGCGCAGGGCATCAGAGACTTCCTGAGGCGGGAAACAATGTCCAGGGAGCTCAGTGGAGAAGCCCGAGCTGGGAGGCTGAGGGGGAGCCGAGAGAGGACACTGGTCCAGGCCTATCCGGCCAGCCGGCGGGGCGGGGAGGTGGGCGGGGGGTTGGGGAGTGGGATGACAGATCGAGGAACTTGGAAAAAAGATTTCCCCCTCAAAACCTTGAAGTCTGAGCTGTTGAGCTATATCCGGGAAATGATTCAGGACCAGCGCACGTCCCTGAACCGGGTCAGGCTCCATCAGCTCAGGTGCTCTGAGTCTATCTCTCTTCCCTCCTGCTCCCCTGTTCTCCTGGTGTTGTCTGGGGGGCTGGGGGTGAGGTAGGAGGGTCCCTTCCTGGGGGCCCGAAAAGGCCATGGGAACCTCCCCAGCCATCTTGCCTTGTCTGCCCAGAGCCGCTTCCCTGGGTAACTTTCCGCTGGGTGAGGGGGTTTCAAGAAGAGGAGGACTTTCCCAAAGTCCCCACCCCCAGGCCTAGGAGACTCTGTTGTCCATTTCCCTCTCCGCCCGGGGCACCTGCACTGTTTGGTCCAGTAGGCAAGACCTCTGATCGCGATGGGCTTGGGGGAGGGGGAGGTGAAGCCCTAGGGTTTAAAACAGGGCCCTGTGCTCCCAACAAGTGATAGTTCTCAACTCTGGCTGCACTCTGGGTCACTTAGGAATCTTTTGGAAAATACCAGTGCCTCCTAGGCCTCGTCCCAGATCGATTACATCAGAACCTCTAGGGAGCAGCTCAGGTGATTCTTATGTATAGTCAGGGCTGAGAACCCCTGCTCCATGAACCTGTGACCCTTTGGTCACTTGCTGGCTGATCCCCTTCACCTCTAGCATCAGCACTGGCCTCACAGGATTCTAGCCCCTCCGAATTTACCACCTTGCCGGTGGCTCCAGAGGTGCCCACAGAGTTCCCTGACCAGCTGGAGGCCAGCTGCCCAACCCAATAGCAGGTTCTGGGATACCCCGCCCCCTCCCTCTGCTCCTTCTCCTTCCCCCTGGGCAATGACGCCTGGGGCCTTTGTTCTCAGCCAACAGGAGTGTGACCAGAAACCTACCCGCAGCTTAATTACAGCCCCATTCACTGGCCATAGGCTGGCCACGGTCCATACTCAACCTGCCCAGCTCTCCCGCCCAGCATCCCCCACCCCACCCCACCCCCTACGGCCTGCAGCCCAGGCAAGCCCAGCACAGCTCCTCTCTACCTCCCAGGGTCATCTCCAGTTTTGTTCTCAGGATGACCAGAGGATCCTTCCCCACAATGCCCTTAGCCCTTGCTGTCCACAAAACTTAGGGTCCTCAGGGAGATCTCTGCTCTGAGCCTTTGTGACTTTCCCCAGCAACCGGGGGGCCCTGCCAGAGTGCTGCTGCTGTGCCATGCCAAATACTGAGCTTACTCTAAAGTTAGACTATTTCTGATTCTTTTTTTTTTTCTTGGTTCATTTTTAAATGTTCATAAGCATGTCCCAGTCTCCTAAGAGCTTTGTCTACAAGGGGATGTGCACACACAGAAAGCCACAGCCCCTCCTCTCAAAGGCTTTCTCAAAACAGAGGGAGGGACTGTAATGAGCTATCACAAGGTAACTACCATCTAAATTCCTTGAAACCTTCTCATGAATTCCCCACCAGCACAGTGCATGGAGTATTTTGAACACTTCAGAAATGTTTGTTGAATGACTATTTGTTTCTTAAGTGGAGCACAGTATGCACCTGCCCTAGCTGCTGCTGCTGCTAACCTCCCCTAGCAGTACACATAAAAGATCTCTCGGGGGTCTGGGACAAGGTGGGGTTCCAGTGGCATCAGATGGGGGAGAGTGGAGGGTAGAATGGGGCCTGGGGCCTGACTGAAGAGAACTCACTAGGGTATTTTTTTGCTTCTGGCCAGGCTTTTACCAGGTGAAGGGCTTACAGGTCCTCAAGGTCTGTCCAGAGGGCCAGTGGGTTACCATTCCTTCTGTCCAAGTTGTCTTGCCCACCTGCAGAATCACCAGAGATCTTGAAAGGCTGGACTACAGACCAGGATTCTCCCTTCTTGGCCTGGGATTCTCAGGGGTCTCCCCTTTCCCCCTGGAGAAGACCACCCCGGCTCCCAACCTTCATCATAGCCCTTTCCAAACAGGTGGAAAATGCTGTAGACAAGTGGCCACCTGGCTACAGGAAAGGGGAAGCCCCAGTGCAGGTCCCTGGGGCTTCATCCTCCCCCAGGGGGAAATGATTGGCCAAGAAGCCACTGCCTGCTCCCCAGAAGCTAAGGCTCTGACCCTTGGCCTGGGCAGCACGCAGCAGGCTTCAGGAGCTTGGGGTGAGTGGGCTTAGAAGGGAGGGGCTCCAGTCCCAGCTGCCTAGCTTTGGGTACTAACAGGCCACGCCGGGGGCAGCCGAGATTGGGGGGGGCACCACCACCTGCTTTTCCTTGTTTTGTTTTCAGGGCACTAATTACTGTGCTGAGCTCTGAGCTGCCTAATGAGGCCGTTTGGATTTCCTGTTGTTCTGGCTTCCCAAGACCCTTAAAGGGCCAGCATCACTCTAGGAGCGTGCCCGGTGGGACACCAAGTGCTCTGGTGAGGGTGAGCAAGAAGGGGCTATCCCCAGGCTTGGCCTGAATGCCAAGGGCAGTGAGGGGCTGATGCAGTAATTTCCCGGCCACCCTCACGCCTTCCATGAGGACCTGCTCAGAAGTGCCCTTGCCGGAAGCAGGAGCTTCAGAACGTGTAGCCTGGCCAGAGTGTGCGGTGGGGGAAGGGAGAGGCAAGGAGGCCAGGACCAAGGAGGAAAGGCTGGTGATGTCACCAGTGCCCAGACTGTGAGAACCACTGCAGCACCAGGCAGGAGGGAAACGCGGTGACGTCCTGTTCCCCTCACCCTGGAAAATAAACACTTGTTGTCTGAGCAGCCAGCGCCGCTTCCGAAGGGCCAGGCCTGCCGAGTTAGAGGCTCGGAAATGGGCCTGAGCCCAGCTTTGAGCAAAGGTCTTTGCCCAAGTTGCATCCAGAAAGGCCTGTGGGTCAGGCTGCCTCGAGCTCAGCACCTCTACAGCACATCACCCAAATGGGGCATACAGGGTACATTCACCCCCTTCTGCACCTTAGCTCTCATCTTTGCACAGGGAGGAGCTGCAGACAGCTAGAGATGCCAGGGACGCGCCTTCCATGCTTGCGGGCTGCAGATACACCAGCAGGGCATGCGGTGGCGGGGGGTCACCTGCCTCCTGAGTCCCCCTCAGATTTGAGGCACAGCCTCAGCCCTGAGACCTGTCCCGAGTGCTCCTCAGGTTGCCCTGAACTGTGGGTCCCATGGGCCCCAAGAGGCCTGGCCCACAATGCCCTCCCCCCACAGACGGGGTGACGACATTGTTGTTCTTATACGGGGCCTTCCGCCTGGAGTTCCGGCTCCGCTAAATGGTGGGAATGAGGGTCCCAGAGACAAAGCCAGCCTGGTTCCCGCAGCCACCTCAGAATGGACGGAATCCCCATTGTGTGCGGGCGCCCCGTGCCCGCCCTCCCCTTGCCCGCGCCGGACATGCCAACAAACAGCTCATTGAGCCCGGGGGAGGGGCCCAGGAGACAACAATGTCCCCCAGCGGGCCAGGGCAGTGAGCTCAGCTGGGGGTGGGGGCTGCCATGGAGGCCGGAGGGCGATGATCTCAGCCTGGGGAGGGCCGGCCTTTGCGACAGCCTGACCCTAGCCTGGCCTCCCGGTGAGGCTGACAAGGCTGACGGGGCTGGCCTGGCCTCGCCCTTGCTGCCCCACCTCCGGAGCCGAGCTGGGAATTGACTGGCACTTCTCACGGTTAACCTGCCCCAGCCCAGGGCGCCAGGCAGGCGCAGCAGGGAGGCCCTCAAGACCCAGCAGAGCCACCTTAGACCCAAGAGGCTGGTGGACCCTCCCTCTGGCAGTGCCACTCCAGAAGCCCCTCAGCGAGGCCCAAACAGAGCTCTCCCACACCACCAGTCTCTGATCACAGCAGGACTTTTGGATCAACCAGAGGATGTACTTTCTATAACCAGAACCACCTAAGGAGCAGGATCAGCCTGAGGAGGAGGTGAGGGTCCTGTCTCTAGAGGTATTCAAGCACATGGGTATAGAGTGTGGGGTGGGCCTAGGTGCTCTTGAGAGCTTACCTCATCCTGAGTTTCTAGATATAAGGCCCCAGCTCATTCCCTTGAGACACCTGTAGATTCCTGCAGTGGGTTTCAGGCCTGAAGATGGATGAACCCAGGCTTGACCCAACCCTTTACCCTCTTTCAGGCAGGCTGCCAGGAAGGGCCTCAGGCCTCTGAGGGAAAAAGGAGGAAAGGGGGCGGGATGGGTGCGAGAGGTGGCTTAGACAAAGCAGTCCCCATGCTCAGTATAGGAGTCAGGGATGCTCTGTCTAAGTTGGGGTGGAAGGAGAGAGCAGCTGCTGGCAAGGAAAGTATGGGGCCTCTCCCAGCAGGTCATCAGGGGTCTGGCAACCTCAGGTGCCCAGACATCTCAAGGACAGGACCCAGGCATTGGTGTATACCTGGCCACCAGCCACAGATGCAGAAAGGCTCGTAGCTGTCTCTGGCCCTCCCTCTGCACCTCCCTATTCCAGACCACCTGCGCACCACTGCCAGATAATGGCTGAACACCCTCCTCGGCTCAAGAACCCAAAGGCTCCCCGTTGTTGTCGTTCAGTTGCTAAGTCGTGTACGGCTCTTTGCAACCCCATGAACTTCAGCACGCTTTATTCAGTTCAGCAGGCTTCCCTGTCCTTCATTATCTCCTGGAGCTTGTTCAAACTCAATATCCATTGAGTTAGTGATGCCATCCAACCATCTCATCCTCTGTCGTCCCTTCTCTTCCTGCCTTCAATGTTTCATAGCATCAGAGTCTTTACTAATAAGTTGGTTCTTCACATCAGGTGGCCAAACTATTGGAGCCTCAGCTTCAGCATCAGTCCTTCCAATAAATATTCAGGGTTCGTTTCCTTTAGTATTGACTGGTTTGATCTCCTTGGTCTCCAAGGGACTCTCAAGAATCTTCTCTAGCACCACAATTCGAAAGCCCATTGATCAAGGCTGAATTAATCTGCCTGATAGATCTCCATATTCTGTCCAATGTCACGTCCAACCCTCCACATACAAAGTCCACTCCAGCCATACCTACTTCGTTTCTACCTGATCCTTTTCCTCCCTCCACCCTCCTTGGCAGGAATACCCTCTCTTCTCTTTTTCTATGTCCTGCTCTTTTTCTCCAGGTTCAGTGTGTTTCCCCAGTCCACCCAGAAAGCCTCCCTTGACTTGGGGTCCCCCATGCCTCTCTGAACCCTGGTTCCTCAGGACATCACATTCCTTTTCAGGACCGTCAATGTTATCTGCATGTCCCATAGGCATCAGCAACTGAATCTGATGTTCCTTTTAGCCTCACTGACCACAGCCCAGTGCTAGACACATAGTCAACCTCATTCACAACTGGTTTACTAATGGACCAAACTCTGAGTGTACATGTACCACATGCATAGGCCCTGACCCAGGAGGACCCATTATGGGGGTGCACAGAGCCATGCTGCAAATGGAGCAGGTCTTTTGCCTGCATTCTTTTGATGCCCACTTGATAGACCCATCCCAGGTCTTCCCAGCTTCCTCCTTACCTAGAGAAGGGTGGTGGTAATGGAGGTAGGGGATCAAGCCTCTTAGGAGAGGAAGGGAAGCAAGAGACAAGGGTGTCGACCATAGCCACGGGGCGACACACACAGGGATCTCAGTGCAGGATGACTCCAGCAGTGGAAATGTTCGTGCTGCCTGAGCAGGACTCATGAGAGTTGGGTGAATGGGCACAGAACCAAGCTAAAGCCTGTCTATTTCTAAACTTATAGAAATAGCTAAGGCTGGTGCTGAAGCCCCTGGTGGTGGAGATCCTAGGTATTCACCATTGCTTTGGAAATTCTCTGTGAGTTCCCAGACCTTAAAGTAAGCCTGCCCCTTTGCTGCAAAGTTCAGGTGGCTGGACAGCTCCACAGGGCTGGACCTAAGAGCAGCAGCCAGAGGACTGGGGGCAGGAGAGGCAGAGGACATTGACCCACAGTGGTCTAACACTGTCCCCAAACCCCTCAGGGCTGAGAGGAGGCCCAGGTCCTAGTGCCTCTCAGGCTTCCCTGGACTTCTTTCTGGACAAGGAAAATCCTCTGGGTTGGCAGTTCTTGACTAATCACAGGCAAGACAAGTTACTCATTAGCAGCATCAACATGCATTTCTCATCAACTCCAGGCGAGAGTTCAACGTGGATTAACGACTGGGATACATAGTGTAGACACTGTCACAGGAAGTTCTCCCATATGTCTAACCTAAATCCTTCCTGCCACGATTGAAGCCCATTTCCTCTCATTCTGACTGTGGTGGGAGACGGAGTCAGTTGGTCACCATTCTCTGCTTAAGACCCATCACCTACTTAACCATGGCAGTCAGATTGCTCCTCAGCCTTCCTCAGGGAGCTGTTCCTCAGGGACCTGCTCAGGCCGCTGTTCATGGAGCTGGCACCTGCCCCTGGCTTCTTTCTCTGTGTGTGAGAATATGTGAAGCACAGCACTTCCTGGTTCTAGCCTGACCTTTCCCCCCAGGGAGGCTGGAGGGGACCCTGGCCCATCTGAGGAGTCCCCACTCCCAGGCTCTGGGGCTGCAGAGAGGGAGAGCTGTGACCCCAGCACCTATCTCTTCCTCGCTTCAAGTCCTGGGTGGAGGCTGGGCCCAGAGATCAGAGGTCATGTGGAGAAATGAAGAGAGGTCAGAGTTTCTTCCAGGAGATGAGTTGTTGCTCAGCAGAGCAAGGTGAAGTGCACACGAGGACACGGAGGGGTCAGGTGCAATGTTGGGCCTTGATGCTAAACAGAGGCCAGGGCCAGGAGAGGAAAGTGAGGGCTGAGCAGGCGGGTGGGGCTGGCGAGAGCTTCCCACCTGTCAACGTTTACTGAAAAGAGAGGTTTCAGGGACAGGTGAGCTGTATGCTGGGGAGGGGACAAGAGCAGAGGACATGGAGGCTAGCACACTCAGGGCGGGGGCTAGTGAGTGAGAGGGAAGAAAGTCCTTGGGGCAGAGAAACTGGTCCCAGATAGAGGGCTGAGGAGGCACCTGAACCTTTACCTTCAACTCAGGCTCTGCTCCCCATCCCATTCTGTCCTTCAGCACGGTTGACAGAAGGTTCCCTGTTCTCAGCAATGCCTTTGTCCCATGCCCTCTGTTCTCTAGCCCTGTGAGCCCTCTCAGAGTCCCCTCTGTCCTGAGAGACCCAGCAGGAGGCAAGGGCAGGCTGGGCAAGGCCTGCAGCCTGAGGGTCTCCACGAAGCGCCTTCCCTCCCTTCCCCGGGGCCTCCCTCCTAATTTGTAGGGTGGGGACAGGAAGGAGCTAGGGAAGGGGAAGCCAGGGGATCTGGGAAAGTTGCCGTGGAGGCTGCCATAAACCCTGGACTCATCTGTGGCTGGAAATACCCGCGGCATGGCTCCTGGCCCTAGCTCTCCAGGCTTCCCCTGGGTTTGGCAAATGAAGCTGGGGCAGCTGCCAGGTCACCACCAATGAAGGCCCTTGCTTCCAGCCAGCAGGTCTCTGCCCTGCCTTCCTCTCTCTCCTTCTTTCCTTCTAACTAGCACACAGGAAGCCTAGGGAGCGCTTCCTTCCTACACAGTCAGAAGAGGCTTCCCAGGTCAGGGACGAAGAGGTTTCTCAGGTCAGGGACGGACCCTCAGCTGCTTCTCTCTTGGGCCCATTGTCTCTTCAGGCCAAAGCTGTTCTTGTTGAGAAGGAGAGGGCTCAGTCCAGAGCAGTTGCCCCAGCCCTAGGCACCATCTGCCCCAGTCTTCTGAGAAGGTAAAGGAGACAGAGAATGGGGCTAGCCCAGGCCTGCAGGCTTCTGGGAGCCTGGCAAAGAGAAGGTGGGAAGCCCTCCTGGTCTTATGGAGAGCCAGAGCAGGCACTCTGACTCATGTGTAATGGCCTCACCCACTTGGACATCCTTTCCTTGGGACATTTGGGTCATCAGTCACGAGCCATAAACCAGCGGACAGCCCAGCCCAGTCTGTGTGCCCTCTTGCTGATGCACGGAGGGCTGAGACCCCTCAATAAGCAGGGCTGTCCAGAAGTTGACTTCTCCTCCCAATGCCTCTGCTGTGAAACCCCACTGTGAAGGAGGAAGGGTGAGAGCTTGAGACCTACATTGGGCCCTGGCTGGAGGGTCATGTGGTCATGGGCAATTGGTTCTTCCAAACCATCTCTAAACCCATTCTCTAAGCTCCAGACTTCTGCTTTCAGTTGAGAACCTTCTGGTCCTCTTCTCACAAAAGACCCGCACAGGGCCTTTTCCAGTGGAGGTTGTGCAGTCTCCCTTCCAAGCCCCACCTAGCTTTCCTCGCTTTGTTTCCATCCTCTGCTCCTTTGCCTCATCCTTTATAACTGCCTTCAGCTCTCCTTTTTTTCTGCTCTTTTCTCCTGGAACTCATTTGCAAATGCATACTCAGTTGCCCTCCCATCCTTTATCCCCATTGCACAAATAGGAAAACTAAGGTGTAGAGCCATAGTTGAATCACACGCCCAAGACCATATGGTTGAGAAGTGCCAAGAGTCAGGTCTGCATCATGCTTATTCACCCCACTCAGGCAGAGGTGGAGGAGAGGCCCCACTCCAACTCAACCCTCCCGGGCTCTGCCATGGAGATTCTTCAGAACCCAGTGGCTATCAGCACAAGTGTCCCAGGTGCTACCCCTTCCTCCTTCTCACAGGGGCTCTCACGTCTTATCATCAGCCACTGCATTGTCTTCCCCCTGTGAAGCCCCCAAGTAAGTCTTGAAGGCCACCACCAAGTCATCATCTTCCTCTCTCCTCCACCAGCTTCAGGCCTGTCCTATGGGAAACCCGCTCTGTCCCGCGGGAAAGACCCAGAGCAGGCAGTTCCTTGTAGGGACTCCAGAGAGAGGTGACAGAGGCCCCGCGGGGCGCCGCCTGCCGAGCGGGAATCCCGGCCCTAACCGCTGGCGCCCCTCGAGGGGAGGGGCGAGGGCGGAGGTGGTTCTGCGGCGGCATCTGTCCCAGGCGGGCGGGAAGCTGCTGCATTAAATTGTAAAATCGATTTATTGACCGGCAGGTGCGAGCAGCGGCAGATGGAGAGTAGCGCTGCTGGGGCGCATCTGCGGGGAGCGGCGGCATCGATCCCGGCCCCCCTCCGAAACCCGTCGGTCCTGGTCCTTTCACGTCGGCTCGCTCCCAACTGCAGGGCCAAGGTCCGCGAAACTGCGGCGCCTGAGCGGCTAGGGTAGCTCGGCCCCCCTCCCCCACCCGCCGCCTGGCCTCGGGGCTCGGGCTGCGCCCCCACGGCTGCC
>NW_011494831.1:3212485-3227376 GCF_000754665.1 Bison bison bison
GCGCCGGCCTCATTTCAATGTGAATGGATCGAATGGAGCAGCCATGTGGCAGCAACAGTTTGCAAATCTCCCCGCCTTCTGTGCAGCTCCCGGGCCGCCGCTCCCTGCACGTGGCCCCTTCTCCGCAGCGACCGCAGCGGCGCCCCTTAAGGCTTAAGCGCCCCGCCCAAGCCAGACTAGCTCCCCCACCCCTGGACCCCCTCGGCGGGCGCTGTCCCCTGCCCCTATCGCGCTCCTACCTGGGCGCAGGTCTTCCCGCAGAGAAGGCTGTCTCGGGGGTGGGTGTGCAATCCGGCGCTGAAAGCCGGGACGACGCGCCGCCCCCTCCCACCGGGTGGGGGCGCGAAGGCTACCGAGTAGGGGAAGGGGCCTGAGGCTCTACTCGGTCCCGGTCGCACCCTAATCACTGGGGGTCATCTTGGGGGCAAGGCTTCAAGACAACTTTGCCCCCTCCGGGCCCCAGGTGCGGGTCTTGCCTGTTGGGGTCACTGTGTACAGCGGCCAAACGGAGAGGACAGCAGAAGCCAAAGGTTCTTGGGGTGGAGGCTGTGGGGCTTGCTTGAAGCCAGGCCTCGACCCTCCTTGGGCTCCAGACGTTGGGCAGTGTTGTGGATGCTGGTGGAGATGAGAAGCCGTGGACCCTCGAAGGCCCACAGTCAGTCCAAGGAAGCCCAGGTCCTTGGGGCCTTGCTTCCATGCCCTCTCTCCAGAGCCTGGCCCAGGGTCTGCATAGGAGCAGGGTCCACACACGTCCTCGTGGGTCCCACCCCACTGTGATTTTCATCCTCTGACACCCTCACAGCCTCTTGCTCCTGGGAGCCCGCGGACACGTTTTGGGCCACAAGTCACAAGTGGGAGGAAAGTGGAGGAGCTCCAGTTGTGAAGTCTTCACATTTCTATTTCTTGCCCACAAAGCGACCCTCTCCTGCTCAGCAAATGTGAGCAAAGCTGGACCCCAGAACACTGGAGTGGGTATTTAGGGCCAAAGACCACATCCTAGAGTCCTAGGGGAGTAAATGAACTTCTGAGACAGCATCCCTTAGCAAATAGGTGCTTCCTGAATGCCTTTTGATGGGGAAGATAATTTAACCCTTTCCTCTAGAGGTCAGAGGATTTCTATTTCTTGGATCCCTTGCAAGAATTCTTGATTCTGAGGATAATGATGTTTGTGTTTGGTCCTTGACTATTTGCAAAGTGCTTATAGGCGCATTAGTACGGATGTGTAGAGGGATGGAGAGTGTTCCAGTTCTTCCAATACTGAGAAAGATGTCTCCAGTGGGACTGGATGTTTCCCTTGAGTGTCAGGCTAAAGCCAGAGCCAGATAAGGAGCCAGGTTTTTGGGTTTGTTTGTTTTTCTTATTAATGAACTCTCACGCTAGGATTTTTGGGTTGAAAAGGACAGAACTAGATAGGGTTGGATACCACCTCAGAGGAAAGTGAGGGGCACTCTTTGGCACCCTAGGCAGGACTAAGGGACCCGTAGGGTATGGGCGGAGAACCCACTTGTCAAGATCGCTGGGAGGCCAACCCTGGGCTCCCCCTCCCTCTGGCCTGGGGACTCCGCCTGTCCATAACCTACATTAACTCTGGAGCGCAGCCTGGGCCCATCTGCCGGCCCCCGCCCCACCTCGGTTCCCCACGCCAACCCGCTCGCGCCAGATGGTGGCTGGGAGGGGTGGCCGTGCGTGGGGGACCCCGGAGCCCGTCTCCTCACCTCGCCCCTCCCCCAACCCACGCTCCCAACCTCTTGTTTCTCATCCTTCTCCTCCAGTCCACACTACCACCCTCAAGTTAAAAAAAAAAAAATACAGATCATACTCGATCTAGGCAGCTGTTGAGCTCTGCGCCGTGCCCCTCCAAGACTCCCCCGGGCCCGCGCCGCGTCCCTGCTCCCCCCGCACCGATCTTATCGCCCGACGACAGCCATAGCTGTGCGGGCGGGCTGACAGCTGAAGCCACAGGGCCCCGCCGCCCTCAGCGTCTCAGAGGGAGAGCTCTCCTGCACCCCCCGACACTGGGAGAAGCCGGCCCTCCGGGGTCTAAAGCCTCCGGGGATCACGCGGGTTCCGGGAAAGCAGCTGCACTGCCGCCGCTCTGAGAAGTGGGGCCACCCAGGGAAGACGCTAAGGAAAGACGGGGGAAGCCGCCTGAAACTCAAACGAGTCCGCGCGCTTCCAGTTCCAACCTACATGTCACCCAAGGAGGAGAGGACCCGGGTCTGCCGGACCTCGGCCCCTCACCCGGACTCTGATGGCTTGAGCCAACTCTGGAGCCAGGAGAGTTCCTCCTTGCCCCAACGGAGCGACAGGACGCGGGGGCCAGGGCTTGAGGCTGTTGGGGTGGGGGGAGAAGGTAGGCGCTGGAGCTGAAGCTAAACCCAGGTGAGAAGAGGCGCTGAAGGCGGAACCAGACCCTTATTACCATACAGCTGAGGACGCGCCCCCCTTCTTCTATGTTGGGGACCACGCCCCCTTACCCCCAGCACGGGGACCACGCGTCTTGGGACTGGCACGCGCCGAGCCCAGGCGGGAAGCAGAAGGGAGGAGGCACGCGCTGGACACGCCCCCTGCAACTGGGGAGGGAGATGCCCATCAGGTGGAGGAACCGAGCCCCCGAGCCTTGGACACTTGGCCCCTCGCCTAGTCTGCACTGGCCATAGAGATGTTAATGCGTCCGCTGGCTTCCCTGCTGCGCAGGGTGGTGGTAGGGTGGTAGGGTGCGGGGCAGATGGACGCTCACAGGTTGGGGGCCGACGACGTCAGGGCTCCCGAAGCTCCGGGAGGGTAAAGGAGATCCGAGTCCTTCAGCGCTGGTTTCGCTTTCTGAGCTTAAGTTCCCTTTACCTGCTCGAGGGCTGCAGGTAACTAACGCCGGCCGTGGACACTCCGCCCACGGGGACTCCCCAGTGTCTCCGCCCCCTCTACCATCCGGGAACCACTAGCTCATCTTTCGCCCCATTCCCGCTGGTGCTCCCCCTAGTCCTCCCGAGGCCCATGTCTCCTCCTGTAACCCCGCAATTGCGGAGAACTGGTCACCTCGGCACGCTCTGAGCTGGGGGACCCAGGAGCTGAGTGAGAGCGGCCCAGAGGGGCGGAGACCTGTGCCTGACTGGCTGGCGGGGAGGGGGGAAGGCGGGGGCGGAGGCCCCTCCGGGCGGCGCTGGGACTGTAGCAGCTAGAGGCCGGAGGGGAGGGGAGAGTGACCACGAGTCTGAGTGACAGGCGGGTGAAGAGAGGAGCCAATATATATAAGGAAAGCTCGGGAGAGCGCAGGTTTCAGTAGCGGCGCTGAGCGCGGTCAGTGAACGCAAGGCCAAGAGCCGCAGCTCAAGCCGCCTCAGTGCCGCGTAGCCGGACACTAGCCTGCTTACAGCACCAGGATTAACCCGAGGACACGTCCTCAGAGCGGCTGCCACCCAGCCGCCCTCACCTGGATTACCTACCGCGGCAGTTGGAGCGCAGTTAGCGCGAAGGAGAGGCGGAAGGAAAGCCCCGAGCGGAGCCTGGCTTTTCAGGGACCCCTCCGGCGGTGGGACGCGCGGGAAAGCTTCCTAGCCCGCGGGTGGAGAGAGCGACGCCCCAGGGGATGGCAGTCGCGTCCCGTCGCGCCTCGGGCTGGGCGCTACTGCTGCTGGTGGCACTTTGGCAGCAGGTAACATCCCCACCACTCCCTCCCACCGCGCCCGGGGCCTGAGCCCCGGGCGTCCACCGAGCTGACCGCTCCCCTTCTTCTTTCTCTTGGTCCCTGTGCAATAGCCCGCGGCCGGCTCCGGAGTCTTCCAGTTGCAGCTGCAGGAGTTTGCCAACGAGCGCGGCGTACTAGCTAGCGGGCGGCCGTGCGAACCCGGCTGCCGAACCTTCTTCCGCGTCTGCCTTAAGCACTTCCAGGCGGTCGTCTCTCCCGGGCCCTGCACCTTCGGCAGCGTCTCCACGCCTGTGCTGGGCACCAACTCCTTCGCCGTCGGAGACAACAGTAGCGGCGGGGGACGCAACCCTCTCCAACTACCCTTCAATTTCACCTGGCCGGTGAGTACAGCGTTGGGCGCACTGGGAGATCACGAGAGAAGGGGGCTCTCCTGGGAACAAACCCTCTCTCTAGATTTCCTCACTCCCTCCAAAAAAAGGGGGGGCACTCTTTTCTGACCCTTCTTTCCGACTCTTTCCTGGGACCTCACCCTCCTGTAGGCTCTCACCAGTCTCTCTTTTCCCAGTTCTACGTCCCATCTTTTCCTAGACCTTGGGATACAATTTTCATCACCTGCCACCCCGGCTATTCCTCACCTCCGAAAGACTCCCCCGTACATTACCCCTTCTTCAACTCTCCTCCTACCCGGGATTCTCTCGCCTTCCCTGCTCGCGCGCGCTTCTGAGCACAGACCCGTTATGTTGACCCGGGTGCTGTAACTGTATCCTGCAATTAGATTAATTAAACCGGCTGCCGAAAGGCACCCCCACCATCCCCTGTTCATCTCGCCATCTCTCTGTCTTCCCCCGCCCCCTCCTTTCTGTTCCCAGGGTACCTTCTCACTCATTATTGAAGCTTGGCACGCACCAGGAGATGACCTGCGGCCAGGTGAGTAGCTCGCTTCGCGGCCACAGGGGGGCGACACGGCGCAGCGCCGAAAGAGTTAATCTGTAATAGGCGGGGGAAGTGCAGGGTGGGGGGTGGGGGGCAGGATGCTCAGCTAGGCTGGGAGCTGCGCCCCGCGCTGGACGCTCGGATTCCGCCCGCTGCCTGGACTCTGAGCACAATTGCGTTTCCTGCGGGTTATTTTTGGCGTGGGAACGCGGGGAGCACGGCGGTGAGAAAGGCCGAAGCTGCCAGCGCCGCTGACGGGCCCCTTCCTGTATTTTACACCTTTCGCGAATTCCGCTCCTTTGGAAAGGGAATAATGGCTTTGGGATGTTGTTCTGACACAGAGGAAGAGGATATTTCAGCAGCACAACAATTCTCACTTTGAAAAGGAAAAAGAAAAGCATTACCCATCTTTAAGGGCAGAACCCCTGAATGGGCACCAGAGGACCCTTTGCTCCCAGGGTCCTCAAAGGCCTGGAGAACTTTTCTTTTTTTTTTTCTTTTATCCCCTCATTTTGACCTCTTTTCCTCTTTCCCCTGCCTATCTGCCTCCAGAACACTGGGATATCTTAACATCCTTCTATTGTCCCCTTTTTGAATGGTATCAGGCTCTCTGCACATGCACATACAGAGCAGCTAAGCAGTGGGACGCTTGGGTTCCTGTGGCCCGTGCTTGCTGGCAGGTGGGGGTCATCTGGACAACTGGTTTGATCCAGCAGTTGCTGGCACTACTGGGGACTGGCTGCCCTTCCTTGACCCGGCCCTCTGCCCCTTCAGAGGCCTTGCCACCAGACGCGCTCATCAGCAAGATCGCCATCCAGGGCTCCCTAGCTGTGGGCCAGAACTGGTTACTGGATGAGCAGACCAGCCCTCTCACAAGGCTGCGCTACTCTTACCGGGTCATCTGCAGTGACAACTACTATGGGGACAGCTGCTCGCGTCTATGCAAGAAGCGCAATGACCACTTCGGCCACTACGTGTGTCAGCCAGATGGCAGCCTGTCTTGCCTGCCCGGCTGGACGGGGGAGTACTGCGAACAGCGTAAGCAGCCAAGCTCCCACCTGCCTGGAGGGGGGTCCCCGGAACAAGCACAGTGGCATCTTGTCGTCTGCAGTCTGCCTCCCTTGGAGAGCGGTCTGGGCTGTCCACTAACTGGGCCTCAGGAACAGCTGGGGATGCTTAGGACGGGCTTGGACTCTGCCCTCTCTCTTCTTAGCGTTCCTCCCCATCATGCTAAGTCCACAAACACCCCGTTATTGCACTGGATTCTCCTTCCCTGTGCCATTATTTCTCTTTAAGTCATCCATGGCTCCCTTGGGAGGCCAGGAGTGGGAAGTAAGCCCAGGAGAGCTGGGGGCACCCCCAGGGCAGGAGAGGAAGAATAGGACTTCAGAGTCATTGGCATCCCGCCCTCACCCAGCCCTGTTTTCTTCCCTCAGCTATCTGTCTTTCTGGCTGTCATGAACAGAATGGCTACTGCAGCAAGCCTGCAGAGTGCATGTGAGTAGGGGACCGGAAGCTGTGAGGGGGGAGCCGTCCCCTGGCCAGGCCTTCACCTCACCCCCAGCTTGTCTTTTGTTCTACAGCTGGCGCCCGGGTTGGCAGGGCCGCCTGTGCAACGAATGCATCCCCCACAATGGCTGTCGCCATGGCACCTGCAGCACCCCCTGGCAATGCACTTGTGATGAGGGCTGGGGAGGCCTGTTCTGTGACCAAGGTGAGTCAGGGCAGAGAGAAGGGATGGGCTGGGGGTGGAAACCAGAGCTGTCACCTGGACCTTTCCTACTTGATGACTGATGAACTTTCCCATTATCCTTCAAGGAGCTTGGGACTTGGAAGGATCTTAACAACTGGCTTAACGTGAGCTGGTGGGTCCTTCTTCCTCAGGTGCTAGGGAAAGAGGGTGGCTGGAGGAGCCAGGAGGGTGACAAGTTGGCAGCCTGAAGGTGGCCTCATAAATTCCAACAAGGCCAGAGAGAGGGGTGCCAGGCTCAGTTCCTCTTTCGACCTTGTAGTTACCTATTAACCCCCTAAGTGTTTGCTTACCTGCCAGGGCTGTTTGAGCAGCTCTCCCCTAAACAGCTGTCTGGTGGGGTGTGCCCACGGGCTGCCCCGAGGCTGTGGGTGCGGGGGACCTCTGGGCGGAGTGACATCTAACCGCCTTCTCGGTGAGGCAGAAACAGCCTCCCTTGTTCTCCCCAGTAGCACTTGCCAGGCAGCTGCCTGAGCCCACAGTCTTCCTGGTGTTTGGGGGGCTGGTCACTCTTCTGGCTGTATGGGGGTCTGCCAGCCTCAGTGGTGGGGGAGGGAGCCTTTTCTCCTTCATCCTCATAGCCAGCTGCAGCGCGTTCCTCCCATTTTCAGGGTCAAATGGGGTGGCTGCTGCCATGGAGACACCAGCACAGGCCTGGGTAGGGTGGGCAGGACGCTTGCCAGGATAGAAGGAACTTGCCTGGGCCCTGACTTGCTGGCAACAAGGGGCTTGGAATTCAGCCCCTGTATTCTTTGTGCGTGTGTCTGTGTGTCACTTTGTCCCCCCTCCACGCCCCTCAAACACACACACACACACACCTGGTTCCTGCCATGTCTCTTTCCTCGCCCCACATTTGCTCCCAGGTGACACAGTCATATACTCGTCTTATTCAAACATAGCCCTTACAGTCCCTGTATTTGCTCTGTCTGGTTCTCCCTCTCTGTCCTCCCTGAATAAGAAAACAAAGACTTATATTTCAAAATACCCCCGTAACACATTCCGCTTTTAAAAAATGCCTGGTAACCACCTATGATGGCTCTAGCCTTCCCACTACTCTTCCCACCTGTTAAAATTGCATCCTCCTTCCAGGCTTACCTCAGCTGCCCCTCCCCCGTGAAGCCTTTTCTGACTTCCTCCTCAGTATGTGGCCTTGCTGTCGCCTTCTCTTCCTTACCTTTATGTGTTTGTGAGCTTACCTTCAGGCAGGTGTCCAACTGTGTTTTTTCAACTTTGATTGATTGCACTCCTCAGATGTGGTTCTAGGTACTTCGATATACATAATTTCACTGGGGGAAGAAGAAGGGTATTTGGACCTGGAAGACTTTGGGTTGAAGCGCCAGGTCTGACCATGGACAGTGAACTTGCACTCCATGGAGCCTGGAAGTGGAGACCATTTTTTGGCTCTGCTCAGTTGGTTCCTGTCTCCACAGATCTCAACTACTGCACGCACCATTCCCCGTGCAAGAATGGGGCAACATGCTCCAACAGTGGGCAGCGGAGCTATACCTGCACCTGTCGCCCAGGCTACACTGGCGTAGACTGCGAGCTGGAGCTCAGCGAGTGTGATAGCAACCCCTGTCGCAACGGAGGCAGCTGTAAGGTGAGGCCTAGGCCAGCCCAGAAAGGCAGAGCTCTGGCCAGGTGGTACCCGGGCATCCCCACCCCAGGTGGCCAGTGAATGTGCAGCCATGGGCAGGCACTATGGGCAGGTGGGAGCTAGGTCCCAGCCATGAATCCCTGCTCCCCATGGTTTGACTTTGGCCCCTTTATGCTCTCATTCCAGGACCAGGAGGATGGCTACCACTGCCTGTGTCCCCCGGGCTACTATGGCCTGCACTGCGAACACAGCACCTTGAGTTGTGCTGACTCCCCCTGCTTCAATGGTGGCTCCTGTCGGGAGCGCAACCAGGGGACCAGCTACGCCTGTGAATGCCCCCCCAACTTCACTGGCTCCAACTGTGAGAAGAAAGTGGACAGGTGTACCAGCAACCCATGTGCCAATGGTGCGTCCTGTTGCCTTGCTAACATGCTGGATTGGCCCTGGGGCCCAGAGAACTTTCTGGTGAGGGAGGGTCACAAGAGGAGGAGAGAGGCCTTGTGTGTCACTCTGGGCAGGCTGAGATGGATCTGCATCTGCTCTGGATGCTGAAGAGCTTGTTTGATTATCTGGGTGGCTTTGGAAGAAGAGCAGGTTAGCAGTGGGTGCAGGCCATTGGAGAGGAAGTAATATGCACACTGCCTGGCTTCCATTCCTATTCTCATGTCCTGATCTGGCTAGGGTGGCCTCTGACCCTCCCCAAGAAGTCCTGGCTAGAGAAAGGGACTTTGAAGGCCTCATGTCCCTCTTTGAAGGTGGCTAGCAGGTGAGGGCCCGGCTCATGGAGGCCTCACCTTGCCCCATGGCTATGGGGAACCCGGAACCTTAAGGTGTCTGGAATGTTCAGCATTTTGGGGGACACCACGTATGTTGTCTTTGGTCTTTGTCTCCTTGCTCCACTGGTGACCATCTGGGAGACAGACAGACAGCTGTGCCGGGGAGAAGGCTGGAGAGGGACCAGAAGGGCTGAGATGGAATCTGTTCTCTGGCTAGTCACTAGTTAACTCCCCGGAGCCATAGTTTCTTCATCACCAAGTGGGAAAATGTACTACCTGTCCTCTTTCATGTGGTTGTGATGCTTAAGTGAAACAATAATTTATTTGAGCGTTTACTATACACCAGGCACGGGCTCGTGTCTTCATGCATTATTTTACCTGACCTTCAAAAGACAGCCTATAGCATTCTTCTCCAATTTAACATATGAGGAAACTGAGGCTTAGAAATAAAATAAAGCAGCAGGTGCCAGATCCTTAGTTAGAGAGAGACAGCTGAGATTCAAACCCAAGCATATCTGCTTGATTCTACTGTAAAGCTCTGTAAGCAGCCAGTGGTTTTTCTACATGAGCCCACTGAGGCATAGAGGACCAGGGTCATCCTTAACTCAGGGTCTCCTGACTCTTCATGCAAAGAACTCTGTAGTGGGATCTGTACATGCTGGTTGTGTTCTGGAGGCAGGAGGACCTGAGCTCGGAGCTGGTTCCCGGGATGGGGCACCCTCTGCTCCAGGGAGCGTTCCCTGGAGATGGCTGACTTGTGGCCTGTGTGTACCCCACAGGGGGCCAGTGCCTGAACCGAGGTCCGAACCGCGTGTGCCGCTGCCGTCCTGGATTCACTGGCGCCCACTGTGAGATCAACATCAGCGACTGTGCCCGCAGCCCTTGTGTCCATGGTGGCACGTGCCACGACCTGGAGAATGGGTTTGTGTGCACCTGTCCAGCTGGCTTCTCTGGCCGGCGCTGCGAGGTGCGGATGCCTGCCGAAGCCTGTGCCTCGGGACCCTGCTTCAATGGGGCCACGTGCTACCCTGGCCTCCCTCCTGACAACTTCGTCTGCAACTGCCCCTATGGCTTCGTGGGCAGCCGCTGCGAGTTTCGCATGAGCATGCCCCCCACCTTCCCCTGGGTGGCCGTGTCCCTGGGCGTGGGGCTGGTGGTGGTGCTCGTGTTACTGTGCATGGTGGCAGTGGCGGTACGGCAGCTGCGGCTCAGGCGGCCCGACGGCGGCAGCAGGGAGGCCATGAACAATTTGTCGGACTTCCAAAAGGACAACCTGATCCCCACTGCCCAGCTCAAGAACACAAACCAGAAGAAGGAGCTGGAAGTAGACTGTGGCCTGGACAAGTCCAACTGTGGCAAACAGCAGAACCACACATTGGACTATAATCTGGCCCCAGGGCTCCTGGGGCGGGGGATCCTGCCCGGGAAGTATTCCCACAGTGATAAGAGCTTAGGGGAGAAGGCGCCACTGCGGATACACAGGTAAGCAGCACCTGGAGGCCCAGGGGCTTCCCAGGGTCACACCTATGGTCCTGCCTGGGCTCTCCCAGGACAGGTGGGAGGCTGGCCCCAGGCCCTTGACTGCTTTTAAGCAAATAGGGGCTCTTACCGCTGACAGGCTACAAATCCAATAAGATTTCTTCCAGGCTCTTTTTATCCCTCCTTCCCATTCACTCATTCATTCATTCAAATATCCACACTATGTCACTTGTGACTCCAATTTTCCCCCAGCATGGCTTGCCTCCAGTGGCAAACTGGCCTTTTCCAGGCCTGAGACCCTCTGTGGCTCTCTCAAGGCCTGTTCCCAACTGCCTACCAGGCTAGCACTGAGTATCCCTAATCCCTGTGTCTTCTCCCGGAGCCACCTTGGCCAGTTCCCTTTGGCTCTCCAGGGTCCAGCTTAGCGCCCCACCTCCTCCAGCCCTCTGCTCATCTCTCCCTCACCGGCCTGTCTTGTGTTCCCTCAGTGAAAAGCCAGAGTGTCGGATATCAGCCATATGCTCCCCCAGGGACTCCATGTACCAGTCTGTGTGTTTGATATCAGAAGAGAGGAATGAATGTGTCATTGCCACAGAGGTGAGTGATGGGCCCGCCTTCCCGTCTCGCATGTGCCCTCCTACCTTTAGGGAATGAGAAAGTGGCCCGGTTACTTTTAACCCCAGCGGCCGCTCCTGAAGGGTGGGTCGGAACCGCTCCTTGGCAGGCCTGGTTCAGTGGCTCTTGGATCTCTGCTGGCCTCGTTGCCACAGAGGGTGTGAAACAGGAGCCGCAGTGGTGAACCAGCCCGGTCTCTTCCTGCTGTGTTAGTGCTGGGCTGGGCGGCCGTGGCACCTGGCCAGCTCCCGGGAGCTGCTTCCCAGCTGCTGGTGGGTGAGGGTGGTTGCCTTGGGCCCCTCCTGTCCCTACTCACTGGCTTCCTTCACTGGCCCCCTCATGGGCACAGACTTCCAGGCATGGGTATGTGTTGGGCCGGAAGACCAGGAGGGCTGCCCCACTTCCTCTTCATACCACCTGCCTCACTGGCTTCTCCCAGGGAGGCCCAGGGCAGCCGTGGAGGGAGTGCTGGTACCCCAGGGTAACCCACTTTTTCCCTTTCCACATGCCACCCAGGTATAAGGCAGGAGCCTCCCCAGGACATCCCAGCTCCACCCCAGCAGCTGGACCTTCCTTCTGCATTGTTTACATTGCATCCTGGATGGGACATTTTTAATATGCAACGTGCTGCTCTCAGGAGGAAGAGGGAATGGCATGAACTGGACAGACTGTGAACCTGCCAAGAGATGCAGTACCCTTCCACATCTTTGGGTGTCTGTCTGGCATCAGATTGGCAGCCGCACCAGCCAGGGGAACAGAGGAGAGGAGAGGTGCCACTTGGACCCACCCTGCCGGCAGCGGCCTTCAGAGGGCTCCTTGGGGCTCCAGCCTATTTTCCAGAGGGAGGGGCAGTGGTCCCATGGGGCCTGGAGCTGCTCTGGCTTCCACTGGCATCTGTGTTTCCAAAAGTGCCTTGGCCCGGGCTCCATGGCGACATCTGGGTCCAAATCAGAGAGGAGAGAGGAGGCCAGTAAGGGCAGGGCCATCCGCCAGCCAGGAAGCCACCTGGTGCAGCTCTTGGCAGGAGTGTCCCTGCAGGTGAGGTGAGCTCCCGGAGCGGAGAGGAGGAGCGCTTTCTGCCCCATGCTTCCAACGACTGCATGTGGGCCTTGCTCCTGACACCACCCCATCCTCTCCCTGGCCTGGGCTCTCTGGGTAAGGATATTGGTAAGCCTTCCCAGGCTTCCATAGCCTCTGGCCCTGGATGTCTCAGGCTCCTGTGAGCAGATGGGGGAGGGCCTGCCCCTCTTCCCAGCCAGGGGCACCAGGCCTAACTGGGGAGCTCTGGACAGAGATGATGGAAATTCTGGTGAGGGAGAAACTGGGTGCTGTGGACACCCAGATCCTTCCCTCCTTGAAGCCCATTCCAACGGCTTCGAGCCTGGGCTCTGCCCACACCCACTACTGCCCCCGGACTACCCTTGAAGCCGATCTTCAGAAATCAATAATATGAGTTTTTATTTTTTTTTGTAGTTTATTTTGGAGTCTAGTATTTCAATAATTTAAGAATCAGAAGCACTGACCTTTCTACATTTTATAACATTATTTTGTATATAATGTGTATTTATAATATGGAACAGATGTGTACAGGAGTTTATTACTTCTTGGGTCCTGTCTTTGTGATGACAGAGTGGGAATCCTTCTGAATCCCCTTCTCATATTTCTGCCGGCTTCCCCCCACATCCCCCGCAGAACTCCTGGGACCTGTGCATGCACTTGGGATTGGCCTCCTGTGCTCTGGGCCCTCGTCTTCTTCTAGTCCTTGGTGAACCTGGCTTCACCCATCTAGTCCCCAGCCTGGGCCAGCCTTCTCTACCCGATGGCTTGAGGTTGGCTGCAACCCCCTCTTGCTCCTACCATTCCTTGGGGGATATGTCCCCTGACCTGATTTTACCCCTCTTTTCTCTCTTAGTCTGAAAAGGCTTATGGACACCCTAGTCAGCCCGGGAGATACAGGAATTCAGGGGAAGGAGACAATCCAGCCACTCTTGCTCTTTTCAAAAGGAGTCTCTTGTCAGAGCACGGGGTCTCTAAACCATGATAATGTCTGGGCCCTTCTTCCTGCTGCTGCAGGGTTTTAGATGGACTGGCACCCTGCTCTTTTTTTAAGCCGTGGCCAGGCACTGGTCTTTGTGCCAGGGGATTTGCCTTGGGTCTGTCCTCCTTGCAGCTGGGCAAGAGAGCTGGTGCACTGTGCCTGTTCTGCCCGGAGCTGCTAGAGTTTCCTGAAGACTGTAGAGAGGGGATGAGGAAGAGGAGGGAGGCTTCCCTGAGTCTGGGTTTCTCTGGCTGAGGCACTATTTTTTTGATGGAGTTTCCAGTCTCGACTTCATGGCTAGCTTCCTCTAAGGCTCAAGATGGTCCCTAGGGTGCCACAGTCTTCTTGCTACAGCCACAAACATATCCCCTGGAGAGCAAGTGATGAAAAATGAGCCACTGACAAAAAGCTGAGCAGATGCTCCTAGCTCTCATTCTGTCCAGTAAAGCAAAATAGACCCAGCAGATGCTCCCAGTGGAGACCAAGCACATGCAGCACTTCGTGCTTCCCTTGTCTCCTTCTCCCTGACATACACAGCATACTCAGCCCTAATCTGGGTAGTTATGCCCAACACAAGGGAGCAAGAGACCGAGGCTCGTGCACACTCACCCAAGTGCACACATTCCACGCCTTGCCACTTCTCTCTGTTCCCCTCACCGCACACACAGGGTATCAAACAGGAAAGCATTCAGGGAACCGTTCCCACAGCCTGAGCCGGCAGCAGGGGGAAGAACAACACGACCTCACTCTTCCTGCCCAAAATGAAACAGGAAAGCAGCTCCCGGGCCCTGGGGGGCGGGGGGAACTGGGCTGGGACACGAAGGCGAGATGACGAGGCTCCCATGTGGGGGACAGGTAGGACACCCGCGGGCCTGCACGTCCACACCACCGTGTTGTGCTGGGCTGCACGGGCTGCCAGGTCCTGAGGAGAGAGTCCTGAGGAGAGAGTCCTGAGGAGAGAGTCCTGAGGGGAGCTGGCTGGTCAAACCCCCTCACCTGATCTGATACCAAGCCCGCTTTCTGGGGGAAGAGAGGGTCTCCTCATGCACTTGGTCTGGGCAGCTTCACCCCGTAGCTTGTGCCAGGTTCCACCTCTACTGCCATGCACCAGGCACTAAGGGTGTGAACAGGCCACAGTGGAAGCCCTTCTTTCTCTGGGATGTCCAGGTCACTCCCTGAGGGTTTGGCCTCTTCTCATAGGTAAGGTACCCAAGTTTTTCCTGATGGAGTGTTCAGGTGTACAGGAGAGGCCCCAGGCTTGGCAGACACAAAGCCAGATGATAGCTGTGGACTCGCTGTGAAGTGTTCCTCATGGCTTATCAAAACACCCATGCTTAATCTGCACTGGCATTTCACAAGAGAATTCAGAGCTTAGCAGTTCCTTAGCCTGGAGGCAGTGACCCATCTAAAGGAAAGCCTAACCCACGGTGACTTCCAGTTCCGAGGACAATGGCTTTTCCAGGGCTTACTGGCTGGTAACCACCTGGATATTACCTTGGGAGGTGAGGTAGGGAGAGGCTGTGAAGAAGGGTGGTTCAGCTAGGGTTCCCTCTCCTGCCTCAGAGCCAGATTGGTCAGGGGATAGAAAAAAAGGAGAGTGGCTCTTACCTCGCCCTCCTTCCCCACCTCCTCCCCCGCCCCGTCCCGGGCTAGATGAGGCCACTAGAGAACTCAGGTTGTGCGGTTGTTCCACTTCTTACGAGGACCCACAAGGGTCCTCCTCCCTGCCACTCTCTCCCCGCGGGTCCGCAGGATGACGACCCAGCCCTCCGCCCCACGTGGCCAGCTGCATTCCGGGAAGGGATGGAAGTGATTCACTGACTCAGGGAACTGTGAGTGTCCCTTCCCGGGGAGAGGATGCGCCTGGGAGGTCCCAGTGGCCTTCCCCAAGCGGCCGTGCCCTCCCTCGCGCCCAGGGCGCACGGCACTGCTGGATCCCGGCCGGCCTGGAGCCTCGAGCGGCGGCGGAAGAGGCAGGTGCGGCGCGGGCGCACCTGCCGCCCCGGGCGCCCCGGAGGTCCAGCGGCTCCGCGCCCCCCGCCCCCTCGAGCTCTTTG
>NW_011494831.1:3227843-3228624 GCF_000754665.1 Bison bison bison
ACCAGGAGGAGCCGGAGGAGGGGGCAGCCCGACGCGAGTTCCGTGTCATCTTTGTCGCGCAGAGCTCCCTCCAGGCCTCGGCTCCCTAAGCAGAGAGAGCAGAGGAGAAAGCTCAGCGCGATGCTTTCCCCTAACTATGCTTCAGCTGTGCCTGAGAAGCGAGCCCATCCCCAAACTCTGAGTTGTTTTCTCAGCCAGCGCCCTCCCCACCTCACGGACCTCTGGGCCATCCCTGCCCGCATCTTGAGTGGAAGGAAACGGGGACCGGCCAGAAAGGACACCAGGTTTGAGCTGGGAGGCTGAAGCTTCTTCCAGGACCACCTGTCATTGCCAGGTGACCTGGGACAATCCATGCATTTCTTCATTCCTTCTACACTAACTGAGTACCTTTTATATGCCAGGCATTGGCGATAAAACATGATCTGTACCTAGGAAGCTAGGCGTCTAGTTAATTATCTTTAACCTCTCAGAGAATGGCAATACCTTGTGTACATTACTATGAGGTTGAAATGAGTTAGTGTATGAAAATATTTGTGAGCAACAAGTCTGTTCCCCCTCCCCCGCCGCCCCAGGTAGGTTCAGTTCAGTTCAGTTGCTCAGTCGTGTCCGACTCTTTGCGACCCCATGAATCACAGCACGGCCAGGCCTCCCTGTCCATCACCAACTCCCAGAGTCTACCCAAACTCATGTCCATCTAGTTGGTGATGCCATCCAGCCATCTCATCCTCTGTTGTCCCCTTCTCCTCCTGCCCCCAATCCCTCCTGCATCAGGGTCTTTCCA
>NW_011494831.1:3228874-3237266 GCF_000754665.1 Bison bison bison
CTGTTTCCCATGAAGTGATGGGACCAGATGCCATGATCTTAGTTTTCTGAATTTTGAGCTTTAAGCCAACTTTTTCACTCTCCTCTTTCACTTTCATCAAGAGGCTCTTTAGTTCTTCTTCACTTTCTGCCATAAGGGTGGTGTCATCTGCATATCTGAGGTTATTGATATTTCTCCCAGGTAGGTTAATCTTTTTTAAATTTATGCCAGCAAACCACTTTGGGAGCTTTCACCATCCCAGTCCACAGGATGGAGGAGAGGTGCTAGTGAGGAGCTAGGAATCTGGTTGGATAGTCCCCAGCAGTAGCCCTGGACCAAGGAGGCAGCTGAGATGCCAGGCTGCCTCCACCATTTCTTCTCTTTGTGTCCCTGTCTTTAAGGAGCATCACTAGTCTAGGTCAACCTCCTCTGTCGTGGGGAGTAACGGAAGAGAGACCTGGGCTGTGGGAAATGACGGCAGGACCCCGAGTCCTCTAGAGTCCCATTCCCCTTGGAGATCTACCACAAGTGGCTTTTAGCCCTGCACTTGCTAGTATTCTGGCCAAGAGTGGGCTCAGCATGTTCCCTTCATCCCAAAGACCCTCTAAGGCCATGACGCAGGGTCCAAAAAAAGCCAGCTGCAGCTACAGTCATAGCCAGCAGTCTGGATTTAGCCCTGGGCCCATGGCTGTCCTGTGTCATGGCACCCCCTGCAGGGCAGAGCCAAAACCCTGCCAGGCAGGGCGAACCGTCTGTCTCCAGTGATGCCGCCTCCTGACTCATGCTGGAGGCAAAGCAGGCCCTGGCGGTTAGCAGACAGGTGTGTGCCCTTGACCTGTGCTAGGACTGCTTTCCCTTCCCCACAGAGGCAGATATCTGGGCGAGGCCTATCCTACGACTGTAGGACGTTCAGTTTCACTTCCATCAGTGACTCCCTTCCCTCAGTGCTTCCTCTTCTAGCTCTCTGATAAAAGAGAACTAAAATGTTCTGGGATCTCCTGCCCCTTTGCAGTAGGCCCCTCAGGTTGTCATCCCAGCTGCTGTCATTTAAGGCCTTACTTCCCTGGCTCTCAAGAGTCTGCTCCCACAGTCAGGCCCATTTTGCGTAGGGCTGCTTTTCTAGGTTCACTTCTGAAGCCTGGTGCCACCACAGCCCAGCATTTCTGTGGGATCTGATGTTTGCCTCTGACCCTACAGTCTCCCCTCTTTGCAGCTCTGTCACTCCACTGAAGTGGGCCCCACTGTTGTTCTCCTCAGCCCTGAGCCAACCACTTCCTGCCCCCACAAACTACACCTTTCTTTTTCCTTGGAATTGGAAGAGAGACCCCACCATCTCAGTCCTCTGCTGGAGCCCTGGCCCCTCCCCTTCCAGGACTAAGCCCCACATCTGAATCTCCCAGGGTATCCTATCAGCTGTGTCTTCCCCGCTCCTTGGCAACTAGAAATGGGCAGGGAGCCAGGTTTTCCCACTTACCCATGCACCCCTCTGCCAGGGCATGAGTGACCCCTGACAGTCCCTGATTTTGTGGGCAGGGGACCAAGTGGCCTAGCTGCCCTTGGCTTTGGATTCAGTTGGTATAACCAGCAGAGCAGCTGTCTTCTCCACTTCTCTCTGTCTTCTGAGGTGGACTGTATCAAGGGTTTCAGCTCCTCCTTCCCATCCTGCCTGAGAGTTGGCTGGAGCACATGGGCCAAGGGCCTGAGGATACATTTATCACTCACAGGTTTGCAGGAGATATAGCCCCTAGTGGAATGTGGATTATTTAATTTATTTCTTCATTCATTTATTTAAGCATTACCCCGCTTCCCCCAAGCACACAAAGATAATCTCCCTCTTTGGTCGAGAAACTATTCTGTTAATAGCATGCTTGGATTTATTTACACTAACAATGAAATATCAGAAAGAGAAAGCAAACAAACAAACAAAAATCTTGTGTAAAATTGTGTCCAAAAGAAATACCTAGGAATAAACTTAATCAAGGAGGTGAAAGACCTAAATGCTGAAAACTTTAAAACACCGATAAAGGAAATTAAAGATGGTTCAAAGAAATGGAAAGATATCCCATGTGCTTGGATTGGAAGAATTAATATTATTAAACTGACTGTACTACTTAAAGCAATCTACAGATTTAATGCAATCATAATCAAAATACCCATGATATTTTTCACAGAACTAGAATGAATAATCCTAAAATTTATATGGAACCACAAAGCAACTGCTAAAGCAATCCTGAAGAAAAAGAACACAGTGGGATGCATAACCCTCCCAAGCTTCAGAAAATACTACAAAGCTACAGTAATCAAAACAGCATAGAACTGGCACAAAAACAGACATGAAGATCAATGGAACAGAAAAGAAAGGTCAGAAATAAACCCATATACCTACAATAAATTAACGTATGACAAAAGAGGCAAGAATATACGATGGAAAAAAGACAGTCTCTTCAGTGAGTGGTGCTGGGAATGCTGGACAACAACAACCAAGGAAATTAGAACACTCCCTCACACCATACACAAGAATAACCTCTAAATGGTTTACAGACTTAAATCTAAAACAAGACATCATAACACTCCTAGAAGAGAACATAGGCAAAACATTCTGGACATAAATCACAGGAATATTTTCCCAAGGCTAAAAGAAATAAAAGCAAACATAAATAAATGGGTCCTAAGCAAACTTAACGGAAAAGGCGATGGCACCCCACTCCAGTACTCTTGCCTAGAAAATCCCATGGATGGAGGAGCCTGGTGGTCTGCAGTCCATGGGGTCGCTAAGAGTCGGACACGACTGAGCGACTTCACTTTCACGTTTCACTTTCCTGCACTGGAGAAGGAAATGGCAACCCACTCCAGTGTTCTTGCCTGGAGAATCCCAGGGACGGGGCAGCCTGGTGGGCTGCCATCTATGGGGTCGCACAGAGTCGGACACGACTGAAGCAACTTAGCAGCAGCAGCAGCAGCAGCAGCAAGCAAGCAAACTTAAAAGCGTTTGCATAGCAAAGGAAAACATCAACAAAATGAAAAGAGAACTCAATCAATAAAAGGGCAGAAGATCTAAATAGACCTTTCTCCAAAGAAGATATACAAATGGCCCACCAGCACACGAGAAGATGCTCAACATCACTAATTGTTAGAGAAATGCAAAGCAAAACTACAATGAGGTGTCACCTCACACTGGTCAGAATGACCATCATCAAAAAGTCTATAAATAATAAAGGCTGGAGAGGGTGTGGAGTAAAAGGAGCACTTTTACAGTATTGATGGGGAAGTAAATTGGTGCAGGCACTATGGAAAACAATATGGAGGTTCCTTACAAAACTAAAAATAGAGCTACCATATGATCCAGCCATCCCATTCCCGGACATATAACTGGAAAAAACAAAAACTTTCTTTTGAAAGGATACATGCACCCCCATGTAAATAGTAGCACTATATACAGTAGCCAAGACATGGAAACAACCCAATTGCTGATCAACAGATAACTAGTTTAAGAAGATGTGAGATATATATATCAATTCAGTTCAGTCACTCAGTCGTGTCTGACTCTTTGAGACCTCATGGACTGCAGCACGCCAGGCAGGCCTCTCTGTCCAGCACCAACTCCCAGAGTTTACTCAAACTCATGTTCATTGAGTTGGTGATGCCATCCAACCATCTCATCCTCTGTCGTCCCCTTCTCTCACCTTCAATCTTTCCCAGAATCAGGATCTTTTCAAATGAGTCAGTTTTTCACATCAGGTGGCCAATTCTTGGGCGCTCAGATCTTTATAGTCTAACTCTCACATCCATATGACTACTGGAAAAACCATAGCTTTGACTAGATGGACCTTTGTTGGCAAAGTAATGTCTCTGCTTTTTAATATGCAGTCTAGGTTGGTCATAACTTTTCTTCCAAGGAGCAAGCATTTTCTAATTTCAGGCCACCATAGTGCCTGTGGTCACCCAGATGGTAAATGGTGGAACTAGGCTCAAATCTGGACAAGCTAGTATTAGAGCTCATGTATGGGAAGATTTTTCATTCCTCTGGAATCAGCAGCTTCATAAAGCAACTTCATCATTTAGCATAATAAATTTGCACAATCCCCAGGCTCCTAAGGTACAGCCTTCCCTCGTTTCAGATAATGGTGCCCACTAACACCAGGAGTTGATTACAGTGACTGGAACGAGGAGAAGGAAATTAGAAGTGACCGCTTGGAAGAACAATAAGGAAGGATTAATTTGGGAAAGATTCAGAGAAGGAAGCCACCATGAATGCATCATGTGCGACTCTGCAAGGTGGAGGCAATACCCTCTCATCAGCTGTTGTGAGCTGGCATCTCTGTGGGTATGACGTCTGTAGCCCCACCCTGAAGGGATTTTAGGAGGAAAGATGGGATTATTGCTGCCAGTGCTGGAGAGGAACTGGATGAGGTGGGCAGTTTACTGCCTGGGAGTGTCCCACTGGGAGGGAAAGAGACAGATGTTGGCAAGGATAAGCAAGGAAGAAACAGGTGAGACAACTTCCTGGGAAGGTGGTCAAGACCTCTGGGCCAACTTTTGTGGGGGTTCCTATTTTGAAATGGCAACCCACTCCAGTATTCTTGCCTGGAAAATTCCACGGACAAAGCAGCCTAGTAGGCTACAGTCCATAGGGTCGCAAGAGTCAGACACGACTGAGTGACTGACACTTTTACACACTATTTTAAGAGGGTCAAAGTTAAACCTGTGTCTCACAGGATTCCTCCTCCTCTGAACTCCATGGTGCCCTGGACTTTTCTAAGAGCTTCTACCTCCCTTTGCAGAGAACCTTCCATGAGCCAGGACTGTGCTGGTTCTCCTGGGCCTTCAAAAATGACGTCTGCTCTCTGGGAGCTCTCAAGTTCATAGGAGACAGGGTGTCAAAAGTTCATTAACAAGAAGTCTCTGGGGTTGGACTGCCTGCCTTGGGCTCCAGGCTATACTTTGCTATTGTGTCACTGTAGCGGGTTACCTAACTTTCCTATGTTCCAGACTGCTCATCTGTGAAATGATATTTACCTCACAAAGCAGCAGAGCAAAATCACTTAGCAAACTGCCTAGCTCAAGATAAGCACTCGATTACACGGTTCTGTTATAAGCATGAAGTGGATGGGACAGAACTGAGGTAAGGGGTCTGGGAACACAGAGGAGGGAGTGACTAACTCTGCTTGGAGCAAGAGCTGGTCACTGATAAACTCTTCAAAGGTGACAGTCGCTCAGTCATGTTACCCCACACACTGTGGCTTAACCAAGCTCCTCCGTCCATGGGATTTTCCAGGCAAGAATACTGGAGTGGGTTGCCTTCTCCAGAGGATCTTCCGGACGCCGGGTTCGAACCCAGGTCTCCCGCATTGTAGGCAGACGCTTTACCGTCTGAGCCACCAGGAATGTTATTAAAGCCTGGGACTTTTAGAAGAAAGTCATGGAGAGTTTAGGAGAGTGAGCATCATGAAGATATTGCCCAGGTGATTCTGATATGCTATATCAGAGAACCATTAACTACTTAGCCAACAGAGAACCATTAACTACTCTTTAAAAGTAACTTTGTATTGTTAAAACGTACATTTCATAAGCCTTGCAAAATAGAGAAAAGAATCACCTATACTCTTAATACCCCAAATCCACCCAACATTAGTATATGGTGTCCCCATCTTTTTCCTCATGAATCTTGTTTTTGTTGTTTTAATGGTTTTAATTATAGTACATGTAATAGTTCCTATTTTTGCCTTACTATGCAATAATAAGTATTTTTACTACATTGTTTTCCTATTTTAAACTTCTTTTTCTAAACATAAGTAATTTATGTTCTCTTGAGAAATTCCCAATCTCAATCGGTATAAAAAAGGAAGTGCAGATCTCAGTAGTCCTACTACTAAGAGATAATCACTGAGCATTTTTATGTTCTTCTAGATTTTTTCCTATGGAAATGAACACATATAGACTTTTTAGGTTAAGAAAGTTATTTTAGGTTATTTTATAACCTGCTTTTCACTTAATTACATAAGTGTAGTCATACATAATTGTTCCCAATGACTGCAGATTTAATTTCATGTCTATATCAAATTTATGTAACTAATCATCTATTGCAGGATTTTAAGTCATTTTCTGTCTGTGTGTGCATTTCTCCACCTGTGGATTGACCATAATTTACTTTAACATTCAACTATTTTTGGATATTTAAGTAGCTTTACTTCTTTTGCTTTTGCTATAATAAGGAACAATGCACTGAAAAACCTTGAGGAATATGGCTTTCCACATATTTTTAATAATTTCCTGGAGTTGAAGTAATGGGTCAAAGGGCAGGCTATTTTATGATTCTTGATTTGTATCATGAAGCTGCTTTCAAAGGGTTGTCTGTATCAATTTAGATACTTTCAGCAATGTATTAATATCAGATTTTCACCTTCCACCCAACTACCAAAGGAGATAGATGGAGGGGGGATATTTTCCCTGAGCAGCAAACGAGGCGCTCATATGGACCAAAGAGGACAGGATAGAGAGGAGAAGAGAAGAGGGGAGGGTGCACATGGCAAATGGAGGGAAGGAGGAAGGAAGAACCAGAAACAAATGTAAATATTTATGGAAAAGTTTGGATTTTCTTCGAGGAACATGAATTACTTTTCCAGAAAAATACAGACGAATGGTTAATATGAAAATCCTCCTCTGGTGACAGTCTCCGCTAACAGTTTAAATATATTATTCCATATTATTTCTTTTACTAATATTAATGTATAACTTATTTTGTTTTTAAAGATCTAGCTTCATACTATACACACCACAGTGCATTCCTACCGGAGATTTTATCTTAGGCACCTTCGGTGAGCAGATCATTTTTAGTTTAACCGTCTAATTGCTTTGCCCCCTTTCCCTGCCGGAGGACTCACCCTGCCCCTCATCAGCAGTTCCCCGACCTCGGCAGCAGTCCTTTGGAGCAGTTCTGCCAAGTGCAGGCCTTCTGCTGCCTCTGTTTGCCTTTGACCCTGGCCGCTGCTTAGGGGGTCAACTCCAGGCGGCCTGAAGACAATCCCTGGGTCGTGAAGACAGTAGCCAAGGGCGAAGGCTGGTAGCTGCTTACAGTCCTCTGGGGACCTCACCTGGGCCCTCCTTGCCTTCCACTTCCAGAACCTCCATGCCTACGATTAACCCCACCGTTGTTGCCAAAATCTCCTGTCCGAACAAAACTAAACCCATTGCCTTGGGGCAAGATTGGTCTGGCTTTGCTGGCTTTATGGCTTCTCTCCGCAGGTCTGGCCACCACCACTAGACTGCTGTTGCAAGCGCTCTGACCGGCTTTTCCCAGACCTTATTTTGGGCTTGGAGCGTCTCACATCTGGCCTGAGGCATAGCCCCCACGTGCTGCCCGCAAGCCCTGGCCGCCTGGTCTGACTCAGTCTCGAAACTTCTGCAGAACCCCTTGGCAGCCTCGTGACTCAGTTTCTCCATTTGCTCACGCGCGCCAATAGCATGAGGCACTTATGCGGAATGCGGAGGTGCCTCCGATAGCTTCTCCAGAGTACGTGCTCCCAGGCGAGGCACCAGAGATGCGCGTCTACACCGCCCAGAGCTCTCGTTCTGGACGTGTCCTGCACTGACCCTGGTAATGAATCCGTGCTGCCTGGGGTGGCAGTGACTCGGCCAGGCGCACTGGCAGGAGTGCTTGAGAGGCATCCTCCGGAGACCCGCCCATCATGGTTCTTGAAGGGACCAAGGCATAAAGGGGCTGCCGGGGAGACAACCAGTGCCCGCGTCCGTGCCCACTGCCGGCCCCTGACGCAATCTGAAGCGCCCTTGCTGCATGCTTGATCTGGGAAAACCTCCTCCGCCGTTGCATCACTCCTGCCAGGTTTGCTACAGAGGTGGAGTCGAACCAATCAGCGGACGCGCTGGGCCCTGGGCAGGTCACGTAGTTACCCACTCAGAGGGCGGCGCGGTTAACTGAACAGGAAAATCCGAAGGTGATTGGCCAAAAGGGAATTTGCCCCGCCCCAATAAACGCGAAAGCCGGCTGCGAGGGGTAGGGCTTCCCGGCTGGAGGGTTTAAAGAGCGCCTCTGACGGGGCCGCGCAGCTGGAGCGACCAGGCGGAGCCAGGCCAGGTGTGCGCGTCGGTCGGTCCTTCCGTGCCCGCGCCGGAGACCAGCCCCGGAGGCCGCCCGGGCCCGTCCCTGTGCCCGGCACCATGAAGCAGGAGCCTGCAGCCCAGACCCCCCTCCCGCCTCTCCGCCCTCCTCACAACCCCTCTCCGAAGACGACGACCCCCAAACGTTGTGGATTTTTGGGTACGGCTCTCTGGTGTGGAGGCCCGACTTCGCCTACAGTGACAGCCGCGTGGGCTTCGTGCGCGGCTACAGCCGCCGCTTCTGGCAGGGAGACACCTTCCATCGTGGCAGTGACAAGATGGTGAGCATCGACCCTGC
>NW_011494831.1:3237366-3278104 GCF_000754665.1 Bison bison bison
CCGGGTGAATGACGGGGGTTGGGGCAGGATAGTGGGCGCTGCCCTGGTGCCCTGGAGTATCCGGGCCTATCTGGGCTGACAGTGACTCCGTCCAGATGGGGGAAATGGGAGAACCTTTCAGGGCGTTGTGACTTAAATTTGTGTACCTAGTGGGTCATTGTGTGATGGCTAGAGCCTGATCCTGTGGATCACCGTGTTGATGAATATTTCTGATGACCAATCTGGGCCACTGCCATATGTCTACTCTTACATACATACATCACTCCCTCCACTCCTCCGCCCCCCACCCCGCCCGCCAAGAGTGGGGCTATTTGAGGCCTGGGATAGAAGGGTTACTAAGGGTTTTCTCTACCAGTGATGGCTGAACTCATTTCTAACTTGTTTTCTTTTTCAAAATCTCTCTTCCCTCCCTAGCCTGGTCGTGTGGTGACCCTCCTTGAAGATCATGAGGTAAGTGCCAGAGTCAAGAAAGAGATCCAGCATGGAGGGGTGCAGACAGGCAGAGCTCATGGACCCTTGGCCTCAGGCTAGATTAGATAGATACCCCTCTGATTGAGAGGAAGGTTGAGTCTTGATAAGTGCTTCTCACAAGAATCACCTGAGGATCTTTTTAAAACATAGATTTTAATATAAGATTTAGAGTGGCCTGAAACGCATTCCTAACAAGCTTACAGGTGATGGCCACTGTTTCTCAGACCAAACTCTGAGCTGAATTTTTGTTCTCCCTGGGGCTAGTCCACCTTCTCAACCCTAGTTAAGGGAGGGTGAGGGTTTGCTATATTGATAGTAGAGGGCTCATCAGCAGTCTGCCCACTTCCCTTATCGAGTACAGTCCTGGATGGGATCAGAAGGAACTTCGTGACTGACTCCGGTACCCATATTTTCTCCCAGGGCTGCACTTGGGGTGTGGCATACCAGGTGCAAGGAGAGCAGGTGAGCGAGGCCCTGAAGTACCTGAACGTGCGGGAGGCGGTGCTCGGCGGCTACGATACCAAGGAGGTCACCTTCTACCCTCAAGATACCCCTGACCAACCACTCAAGGCATTGGCCTACGTGGCCACTCCGCAGAACCCTGGCTACCTGGGTCCTGCCCCCGAGGAGGCCATTGCTACACAGATCTTGGCCTGCAGAGGCTTCTCCGGGCACAACCTTGAGTACTTGCTGCGCCTGGCGGACTTCATGCAGCTCTGTGGGCCCCAGGCTCAGGACGAGCACCTGGCTGCCATCGTGGACGCTGTAGGCACTATGCTGCCCTGCTTCTGTCCCACTGAGCAGGCTTTGGCACTGGTCTGAGGGGCTGAGCCCCTGCAGGGAGTGCCTACATGGACATGGGGGCCAGGTCCCCACTCCAATGCACACAGACAGACTTGATACAGCTGGAGCTCACTGAAAGGACTCGGTGGGCCGACAGGGGCCTCTCTTAAGCCCCTGCCTGTCCACCAGCCCCTAGATCTCCTGCTTGACACCGATTTACTACTTGAAACTTTATTTATTGCACCATGTTGGTGTGGTGGGCAGGGTGGGGGGCCTGCCCTAGATTTAGGGGAACTGCTGAGCAGTGCCCCACCCCAGGTGCCTGGTGCCTGGCTGGAATCCCCCCAGTGCTGCTACTGTCTCCATGCTACCCAGGCCTCCATCTTCCCAGGGAGCCTCCAAGAGCCCTGTCTGCCCGCCCCCTCCAGACCAACCATTTCCCAGCCCCAGAAACACCACCTGCCAAGGGTCCCAGCCTGCTGGTGAGGGTGTAGAAGGGAGTGAGGAGAGGGAGCCCTATAGGATCTGAGGCCCTGCAGCCTCACAGCTGCTGAGGCTGAGCCCAGGCCTCTTCCCCATTTGGCTTTGTTTCCCTGGTCCTCTGTCTTGTCTGTCTGGGCTACTTCTGTCTGTCGGTCTATTCCTGGGAAGCTTCTCACTGTAGGTAGGCCCTGGCCCCTTCCTAATCTGTCCCATACTGTAATCCATAAACTGACCTCATTATCTGTGCTGTGCTGGAATATGGTTCTTTCTTCAGATGGGGGTTTGGGATGAGTGAGGGGGTGTGGCCCCGAAAGACTCATTAGAGGGGGAAGGGCTCCCTCTTCACCCCCGTGGCTCTCCCAGAGAGGGAC
The DNA here is from genome assembly GCF_000754665.1 of Bison bison bison. Lineage (NCBI taxonomy): Eukaryota > Metazoa > Chordata > Mammalia > Artiodactyla > Bovidae > Bison > Bison bison. The sequence goes on from NW_011494831.1 coordinate 3,239,475, forward strand.
TGCTGAGCAGGCAGGACTGCAGGGTTCTTAGTGCACATGAAGAATGCCCCCCAAGGTATGCAGATTCTGCCTGGGCTGCTCCACTTGGCAGCCCTGCGAGTAGTCCTTGCCAGTGGCCTGGTCGCCTGCATCTCCCCCCAGCTGCTCTGAAGAGGTGGACAGGTGTGGAGTTCACATCAGGTCTTCCTCCAGTTGCAGGGTCAGCTGCTGCCTCTTCTTGACAGGGAGGCTAGACCTCTGGCTTCCTGATGAAGGAGCCATGTGGGTTCAAAGGGCTTCAAGGGCAAGGTGATGACAACTTGTGAGACAGTGCTGCCAGTGCAGGCCTGGAGGACCCGCTGGCCCTTTGACTTCTGAGGTTCAGGAGTTCGTTCTTGCCTCCTGGGCCTTGGTGTGGGCTGTGCCTTCCCTGTCACCCTGACCTACCTGCCAGGACTCAAATCCAAAAGGGAGGGGTGGCTGGGCACCCCTGGTCTGCTGTTTGTTTGCAAACATCTGCCTGCCTCTGGCTACTCTTCCCTCCCCCAGCCCTCCCCGCCGCCCCATGCAAGTCCCAGACCCCAAGATCTCAGCCTGGCCCTGGGCTCCTCAACTGGAAATGGCCCCTCAGTGGATTGACCCTTTACTCCTGGACCTGTGGAATGGGTGCAGGGGCCAGATAAGGCTTTTGCAGCAGAAGCACCTGGCTGTAACCCAGCCTCTCCCTCACTTGCTCAGTGGCCTCCAGAAAAGCCACCTCTGAGCCTCTGTTTACCCTGGGGTGCTGTGTGGTGGGTGTTGCCGCCACTCTTGTTACAGCTGGTGCCCTGGTTTGGTCTTGGTGTCCTCAGCAGGGTCAGCTCCGACCAAGCTGGGCAGCCGTTGTGCCTGGGAAGGGTGCCCATGTCTTGGCAGCCTCATGTCTTGGCCATTGATGGGAAAAGGAGTCCAGCCAAGTTCTTCTGGGAGCTTGGTCAGGACAGCACAACAGGAGGAGGTGACGGGAGGCAGGGAACCCTGGGCAGCTGCCTTCCGTGGCAGGGCAGGGCCAGACAGCCAATCCTGGTACTCACATCAGACCCTGCTCTATATGAATGAGTGTAAGGGTGTGGAGAAGGCAATGGCAACCCACTCCAGTACTCTTGCCTGGACAGTTCCATGGACGGAGGAGGCTGGTGGGCTGCAGTCCATTGGGTCGCTAAGAGTCAGACACGACTGAGTGTCTTCACTTTCACTTTTCACTTTCATGCATTGGAGAAGGAAATGGCAACCCACTCCAGTGTTCTTGCCTGGAGAATCCCAGGGATGGGGGAGCCTGGTGTGCTGCCGTCCATGGGGTCACACAAAGTTGACATGACTGAAGCGACTTAGCAGCAAGGGTGGGGAAGGTCACTTGCCTGCTGCACGTGGTCTCACATAGTTCAAGTCAGTCATTCATCAAGTATTTATTAAGGTGCTGCTACATGCTACGCACCAATTTAGACACTGGAGATACAACAGAGAAGAAATCCTACTCCTCAAAGACCTCTGAATGGTGACCATTCAGCCTGAAATGTGTCATGATGGGAACAGGGCACTCAGTGTAGAAAGGGCTCTTGACCCTGAGGTCGAGAGGAGGTCAGGGAAGGCTTTCTGGAGAAATTATGAGCTTGAGAAGGTGACTCTAGCAAACAGAGGCAGGAACAGCTTGTACCAGAGGGGTGCAAGATCAGCCCTGCTGGGACAGTGTGGTGGGGAAGAGGGCATGGGGCAGGATGAGTGACAAGACCTCATTTCACTGGCTGCTCTGGTGAGCTGTGCTGTGGAGGTGGGATTCCTTCTGGGTTAGTGGGGGCCCCCTGTGGATTCTGAGTGGGGAAGAGGCTACTAAAAAAGGAACACTGGCTGCTGTGTCAGACTGAAGGAGGAAGGTCAAAGGCCAGTGAGAGGGGAGGTGGCTGGAGCTGTGGGGTACGGTGGGAAAAGACAGGAGGGTAGATTCGAGAGCCATTTGGATAGTGAGGTCAGCGGGATTGCATGTGGCTGGCTGATGAGAGAGTAGAGGGCCAGGGTTCTCCGTGCAGTGGCAGCGTTGGAAAGGGTGGGGGTGGAGATCTGCCCGATGTTTGCCTTGGGGGCGCCTGTGGGGCAGTGGCATGCACATGGCATCCCTGGCAGCTGGATATGTGGGGTTGGGACTCAGGAAAGTCACATGGGTAGAGATTTAGGAGCTCCACCTATCAAGACAGTGCTTGAAGCAAAGAGAAAAGAGAACAAGCCCCAAGCCAACCCTGAGGCCTCCGGCCCTGGTAGGGTGAGCAAAGCAAAAAGGGTTGGGAACGAGCAGCTGGAGAGGCAGGAGGAGAACCAGGAGAGCGTGGTTTTCTGAGAGCCAGGGTCACACTGCTGGGATGTCAAGGGAAATGAGACCAGAGGAATGTCCACTGGATGAAATGCCAGGGGGTCCTCAGTGGTGTCAGTGGTGGGGAACCATAGGGTGCGGCTGAGAAGCTAGTGGGAGGGAAGTAGACAGCTCTGCAAAAAGTTGACTCTTGAGAGAAGAGAGAAGCTGAGGGGTGACCGAGAGTATGGAGAAGGCATGGAAGTCCGAGGACCCCAAGAGCTTCTGTTGATATAGCAATTGACAACATTTAGTGTATTAGGAATTGAGAAGTGTAAAACATATTTTATCAAATAAGAAAAACCCATTATATGTTAACATTTTAAGGAAAAATGATTCTACTTTTTTAATGGAAGCAGCTGAATTCTCATCCAAATTCACATATAGCTGTTGAAAACTCTCCTGTACCCTTGTGAGAAAATTAGAGTGAAAGGCTAATAACCTCTCAGTAGTGTTATAAAAATCGTTTTGACCTCACAGACCTCCTGAGAGGGGTTTGAGAACTCCCAGGAGTCCCTGAGCCATTTTTATTTATTTATCTTTTTATTTTCTTTTTTAGTTGAAGGGATTTAAGCAGGATGGGTGCCCAACCATAGACCACTGGCATTCTGGGATTCAGGAGTTAGCAGGGATCTCGGAAATCATGGCTCAGCGGTAAAGAATATGCCTGCAGTGCAGGAGACATAGGAGACATCGATTCCATCCCTGAGTTGGGAAAATCCCCTGGAGAAGGAAATGGCAACCCACTCCAGTATTGCCTGGAAAATTCCATGGACAGAGGAGCCTGGCAGGCTACAGTCCATAGCACCGCAGAGTCCCATAGGGTCTCAAAGAGTCCAACACGACTGAGCGACTGAATACACACACAGAGAAATCATCATTTTGTCCATCATCCCTCAAGGGCATCCTTCTGAACAGGGGATGAGTAGGAAGGATCAGTCAATTTACTCGAAGTTTATTGTGTCTACAGCAGGCTGAGGGGCCCTGGACCTCCAGCTGCGGGGGAGACGGACTAGCAGAGTCTCTCTCACACCTAGCCTGGGGCAACTCCAAGCTCAGGGAATGGGGCAGAGGCAGCCGGGTCAGGGATGGCCTTAAGGAAGCTGCTGGAATCCACGGAGAGGAGGCGCACTCCAGGTTTGTGGGGATGGCGTCAGCAAATGAGGGAGGGACAGCGAGGAGGAAGCCTGCGGGTGTTGGGGACAAGGTGGCAAGCTACCTTGGAGTCAGTCCTTAGAGCAAGTGTTAGACTTTATCTTGCAGGGAAGTAGAGTTCTGTGGTGATGTTTTTGTTTTTCCTCCCACAGAAGGGTCTTTGTTTGTTTTTGTTCTTTTTGTTTTGTCTGCTTGTCAAGCAGACCAAGTGTTGTGTTCGGGTCGGGGCTTAAGGAGGCTTGTGCTGTGGCAGGGGAAGGCCATGAGGCGGGCAGGGGCTGGGGAGGGCTGAGTTAAAACCAGGAGCAGGGAATGTGGGGACACCTCCTGGCAGCCAGTTGAAACGGGGGATAAGCAGGAGGGGATCCCAGGGTTTTGCTGCGCGATACAAGGGCACGTGAGCAAACACGACTCCCACCTACAGGCACCTTTCTAGGGCTGACAGGCTCTGGGGGTGCTCCAGGTGGCCCCCACACTGGGTCCCAGGAGGGAGATTGTTCCTCTTAGGGCTGTCATTTCTCTGAAGACAGTGATGGCAGAGACGCAAAAGGAGCTGGACCTCGAATGGGGAACACCTTGTCTTTCCCCAGGCCCGGGTCTGAGGAGGGTCAGGGTGCTCTGGGGCCAGGTTGTGGGGACAGGTCACTGTGGGCCTGGGTGGGCGCACGAACGCCAGCCTCCTGCCCCTGCTCTGGGATGACCACACACCCCACAGTGCCCGGTAGACAGTCAACAAGCCTAGTTTGCTCCTGTTGTCCTGAGGTAGTTATTACTTTCACTCTCAGGAACATCCGGGTTTGGGTAGTTTAAATTGCATGGTGGCTGTGGGAACTGGGACCCAGCAGTTTTTTGCTGTTGTTGTGGTTTTTTTTTTTTTTTCCGTTTGTTTAGTTCTATTTTTCAGCCATGCAGGATCTTAATTCCCGCCCAGGGCCTGAGCCCACGTCCCCTGCAATGGAAGCACCCAGCCTTAACCCCTGGCCCTCCAGGGATGTCCTTGAGCAGGGCTGCTCTATTTGGTGCCTGTCAGAGGCAGCTGACCGAAGCCCCTGACCGCCCCCGTCCTGTCCTGCCCTCCTTGCCCTATCCCTGGATCCCTGGCCCCTGCCCAGGGGCGCGAGGGCACCACTCTTCTCTGCCCTTTCCAGGTGACCTTGGAGAGTCCTGCCAGGCCTGTGCTTCCTGGTTCAGGGTCACCCGGGCATTCCGTGGGCATGAGGGAGAGCAGACACACCCTGAAGGCGCAGCCACCAGGCACTCTCCCCCGTCATCAGCCCTGCCCCTCCAGGAAGGAGAGGGCACTGGGGGCGCCCACACCTCCCACTTGATCAGGGTCCCTGTCCTGCAAACACTCCTCAGGGTAGACCCTTCCCCCCACTACCACCCCCTCCAGGAAGGTAGAGCCCCAGAGTGAGCATCCACCTCTGTCACCCTTAAACATGGGCCCGGTCTCCTTTCTCAGACCTGCTGCTGTCCTCCCCGACCTAAGGGTGCCCTGTCCCGCCCTCCCAGCCCTCCCACCCCTGCCCTAACACTTGCCTCTTTCCCCAGACGACTGTCAAGGCCTCCAAACTGATCTGTGTCCCCAGTTCGGTGCCCTCCTGGATATTCATCTTCTTTTTTTTTTGGATATTCATCTTCTACACGATTTCAAATGTAACTCTGACCACCACTCTGCCCACGACAAATTCCCATAGTGCGTTGTGTCCCTCGAGGTAAACATCCCCACCCCCAGCCCCTCCATCCTGCTCCTGCTTGCTGTCTCCTCCCACCCCATGCTATTTCTGGTCACCATGCCTTTGCTTCTACTACTTTGCCCATGCGACACTGTGCCCAACCTTCTCACAGCCTTTGGAACTCAGTGCCAGCATCGTGCCTGCTGTTGACCTGGGCTGGGGCTGGCTAGGGCCCCACCTCGTGCCCAGGACCCTACCCACAGGGACGTGATCTGCTTCCAGAGATGTCCCCACTAGGCCCCGTCCATCCCCCTTCCCCAGGGTGGGAGCTGAATGTCACTCCGCACGTAGCACAGCTCTGGGCCCCACAGAAACTCAGGGGACCTATGGGGAGTGGGGTTTAATGAGACACCCCTTCTGAGTGCAGTGTCATGCTTCGCCTTGGAGGGAAAGGCCCTGTGAACACCACAGTCATGGCCAAGGGAGACGACGGCCAAGCTGCCTCCTAGGGCCAGCATTCAAAGTGAATGTTTCTGAGCACGGCCCAGGAGTGTGGGACAGGGAGCTGCTGGGGCCAGGGCGGACCGGCGTGTGCCTGACTGGGGCGGCACTGACCTACCCCGGGCCGCCTCTTTCTCCCCTTCAGTCAGTCAGAGAGAGGTCGGGCCCTAAACACACACCAGGGGAAGGGCCGCCCTCTGCAGGCCGGTCAAGGGCAGGGTCCGAGCCCTTGCTAGTCCTCTCTGCTCGGGGCACCAAGCTGGAGGGCTGTTTGTCCTTGTCTCCTGGGCTAGGGCTCCCTTCCCCACAGGAGGGGGAGCTGGGCCCTCCTGAACAACCTGAGGGTGTTGGTGACTGGGGGAGGAGGGGACAGTAGTCTTGTACCCACCTGTGTCTCCTCCCCCACCGCCATGGTCAGACTCCTGCCAGGCAGGCTGTCATGCCCATGCCAGGTCAGGAGGGTGGCTCTGGCTGGGAGGATGCAGAGTCCATGGTGTGAAAGCTGCTCACGTGAGGTGCCTGAGTCATCCACCCACAGGAGTAGGCCCTCATTCGTGGGGATTTCTGCAGGAAGGGAGACCCACTTCCTGCTCACAGGTTGCTTGCTGCCCTGAGAGGCGTGACCCACACCTGACATGCCTGCCACACGCCTGCGATGACCAGGGTGCCTTCTCACTTTGTAATCCACTCTCCATTAAAGCCTCATCCCTGCTGGCTCTGGCCTGGCTAACTCATCACGCAGACCTGAGGGCTCAATTGAGATTTCAATTGACTTCTCTGGGAAGCCTTCTCTGAACCTTCTCTACCTGTCCATCATGGCCGGGCTTTGGGGCCCTGTCACGCATCTCTCATATCTGTGCTTTTTATCTTGCACATTTGATGGCACTGTGCTCCTGCTTGGCCTCCCCAGTGGACTGTGCGCCCTTGATGGGCTTCCCAGAGCCTGCACACAGTAGGTGCTCTCCTTGTTTGCTGAATGAAAGCCTACGCCCTCAGTAAGAAGCAGACCCTGGCAAGGGGAGGATGGGGTCTGGGGAAGCCGTTCTGGGCTCTATCTTCACAAAAGGGACAAAGCAGCAGACGCGGGTGGGCCAGTGGGGGCGCAGGGGATAGGAAGAGACAGACCTGCAGTGATTATCCTCGACCCCAGATCTGCCAGGGCCTTATACCCTGGGCAGGACATTGAATTGCTGTTCAGATGCAGAGGAAGAGAACTGGGCTGGGGTCCAGAGTTTCCAGTCCTGTTTTAAGCCTTGTGTCTTAGACCAGGCACTTTTCTTCTCTCTAGGTCTTCATTTCCTCAAATGTAAAATGAAGAGCTGCGGGAGAAACCTACTCCCATCCAGCTCCAGGGGCTGCTCTTTTACACGAAAGACATGGGCTTGCAGTTGGAAGGACTGAGTTCAAGAACCAGGGCTCTGTGTACCCTGTGGGACCTGGGCCAGGTTATTTAGCATCTCTGAGCTGCAGTTTCTTCGTCTTTAAAGCAGGAATGACAATCATATCTCTCGGCTTCTTGGGATTAGATGTGCTATCAGGTGGAGACCCTTACACACTTTAAAACAACATGTGAATGTTGGTTATTATTGAACGTTGTCATTTTCCACCAACACCTACTTAGTTACTCACCAGAGTATAAGCTCCACAAGGGCCAGAGCTGGCACCTCCCTGTTCATTGCTGTGTTCTTAGGGCCAAGCTTTGAGCCTGGCTTATCTCAGGCCTTCAAAAAATATTTGCTGGACAGAAAAATGGATAAATGAAGTTTGTTGAATGACTGTATGCATGAACTCCATTCACTTAGCAGAGCACTGAGGACAAGTCAGGTTGATGGGCAGAGGGAAAAGGGTGTGGAGGCACAGGAAGAAGGGGGGGTGTTCCCTGGGCTGCCCCACTTTGCTGTGTTAGGGAGGGTGAGTGGAGAAAGGCAGGAGGGGAAATGCAAAAAACAAACGTGGGCCATGAGACAAGGCCATACAATTCTGCTGGGCATCTTGCAGGTGGCCCCTCTGTGTGAGCCGTCTCCCTGGTGAGGGCCCGCCTCCACCTCTCACGGCACTGCCAGCAACTGGGGAAAGGGAGGAGAGAGGAGGGCTGGGCCATGGTGGTTTGTTTACCAATAGCACAGTCCTCCTGGGTCATGACACAGCCAGCAGCATCTGGCTCAGCTAAATATATCTCCTCTGCTGGCCTGGACCACACAGCCAGCCCCTCAAGGCCAGGGACCACCCGCTTGTCCCTCTGGGTTGGGCCCCGGGCCTCCTCCTGACCCCAGAGTTCTGTGTCCCCAGAGAGCCAAAGGCTAATCAGGGCCCAAACCAAATGCAGTTGCTGGCTGAACCCAGGAAGATGGTTTCATTTGGATGTCCCTCTGGGACTTATGGGGTGAAAATCCAAATTTTCCAGCAGTAAGACAACCAAATGGCCCATCTCCCCTCCATGGCGTATTTGCAGTCATTATGAATGTTTAGGAAGAATATTTATTACTGTTCAGAAAACATTTTACTCTTTTTGCAGTACTTTCTTAACATTGCTGTATAATGTTAAGTGGAAAAAAAGAGATACATAGTATGAATACAATCATGTATTTAAAAGCATAGAAATATGTCTGGAAGGAATCACTAGGAACTGTCAGCACAGTTTGCCTCCCAGGAGGGGAGCTGGGGGCCAGGGGTTGGGATGGAAGGGAGACTTTTTATTCTTATGCCCTTTTGTATGTTTTTGATTTTGAACTGTACAAATAATTACTTATTCATAAATAAGTCAAGTATATAATAAAATGCAGAGCGGCAAAACAAAAGTCCTGAGCACAGAGGCCCTGGATATCCTCTAAGAGGTTAAGAGCACTGATTTGGGTGATGGGCCATGCAGAGAGCTCCCTTTTCTACCCAGAGGAAAAGCTAGCCCCATGCCCAGGTAAATCAGAACACCTGTTCTGTAAACCCAGAGCAGTTATTGATACTCAGAATCTAATGTGAGGGATGTGAAAAGCCATACCTGCCTGAAAATATCTCCGCATGGTATCTGAATTTCTAGTCTATGCTTTTCCCTGAAATTCAGCTTCTCTAAAGTCCCCCTGAAAACATTAAGGTGCTGGGGCGGTGCTGCCCTGTTATCATTTTATCAGGAGAACTGAATTGAAATTGGAAGACGCATTGTAAGAAAATTTTCACTATGGGAAATATCTTACTTTCGTTTGGCTTTTGAGTTTTTTCTAAATTTCCCTTAAAAACCTACTTCTTTTATTAAAGCACTTATAGTAATTATATAAAAAATAACACAGACTCATAATAGGAAGTTTGGAAAATACAGAATGGTATGAAGAGTTAAAATTCATTCATAATTCCACCATCCAAGAAAGCTTACTTTCTTCTAGTTCTTCTTACTACTCTATGAAAAAACTTACATATATACATAAAAACAAACTTCATCTATTTTGTGTCCTATTTTTTCAACCTAAGATTGAATTGTAAGCTTTTTTCCTATGTCATCAGATACTCTAGAAGATATGATTTTTAATGGTCACCTAATTCAACATAGTGATGTACAAAATTTATTTAACCAATTCTATGTCATTTCCATTTGGGTGGTTTCCAATTTTTTTGCTAAATTCTATTATGCTGCCACAAGCCCTTTGTTTTAATTGCATACAAAATGGTCTTAAGCCAAGAAGTTATTGGTGAAACTCAAAAGTTATGAGGAAGGGAGATTCTGACAAGACTCACTCTGGGTTCCTGCTCCATTCCCCTAAGGTTCAAAGCCCTGCCCTACATCACACTTGATTATTTCTGAAAATATACCCCTAAAAGTAGAGTGGCTAGGCCAAAGGCATGGCTCTTTCTAAAATTCCTGACACAGATTGTCAAACTGTCCTACACAAGGCCCTATCCCTTTTCATTCCCACCCTGGAATTGGGTGTGTGAAGCCTAAAGCTTATACAATTTGGGAAAGCCCCTTTTAAGAAAAAGTATACAAAATTAAGCACAAAAGTGAATATTTAGAACAGAAAAAGAAAAATACCTCAAAAATCATAAAATAACATTATTATAAATAGGTTGAAACATATGAAATTGCCATATTTGTAGATTAAAAAGCAGTTTCATGCTTTTCAACCTAAGATTTTTCCCTTATGTTTTTGGCTGCATCTTTTTTTTTTTTTTTCCCCTTCTTTTTTTAATGTCTACGATCCTGTTTATTTGGAAAGTCTGTGAAATGTCTACACTGTAAACTATATATATTTTAAAATTTTTATTTATTTATTTTATTTTTGGCTACGCTAGAACTTGGTTGCTGTGCACGAAGCTGCAGCAAGTGGGCCCCCTTTAGTTGTGGTGCGGAGTGTAGGCTCTAGGATTTGAGGGCTCCCGTAAGTAGCAGCTTGAGGGCTCAGTGATTGTGGCTCTGGGCTCTAGAGCAGGGGCTCAGCAGCTGCGATGCACAGGCTTAGTTGCTGCACAGCATATGGGCTCTTCCCAGACCAGGGACCAAGCTGGAGTCCCCTGTGTTAGCAGGCGGGTTCTTAACCATTGGGCCACCAAGTGCAGTTAAGGATCACAGGAGAAGTTCAATTAAGTATCTAACTTTTAAGACCGTAGGGGCACCTTGTCCCCAGACTTTCTTCTTCCTATATTTCTGCAAACCAGCACTAACCATGTAGATGAGGACAGAGCATGGAGATGGCAGAGAAAAATGAGGAAGAGAAACTGGGACCTTAAATGTGTAGTGAAAGTGTTAGTTGCTCAGTTATATCCGACTCTGTGCGACCCCATGGACAGAAGCCCATCAGGCTCCTCTGTCCATGGATTCCCCGGCGAGAATACTGGGTTGTTACGCCCTTCTCCAGAGGATCTTCCCAACCCAGGGATCAAACCTGGGTCTCCTGCATTGCAGGCAAATTCTTTACCATCTGATCCCCTGAAGGAAGTCCTGAAATGTGTAGAACATACTCAAATTCTTAAGGGAGAGATATATAGATTTGCCTTTTCATACTGTTCATGGGGTTCTCAAGGCAAGAATACTGAAGTGGTTTGCCATTCCCTTCTCCAGTGGACCACGTTTTGTCAGAACTCTCCACCATGACCCATCCATCTTGGGTGGCCCTACACGGCATGGCTCATAGTTTCACTGAGTTAGACAAGGCTCTGATCCAAGTGATCAGTTTGGTTAGTTTTCTGTAATTGTGGTTTCCACTCTGTCTGCCCTCTGATGGATAAGGATAAGAGGCTTGTGGAAGCTTCCTAATGGGAGAGACTGACAGTGGGGGAATCTGGGTCTTGCTCTGATGGGCAGGGCCATGCTCAGTAAATCTTTAATCCAATTTTTTTCTGTTGACATGTGGGGCTGTGTTCCTCCCATGTAGTTTGGCCTGAGGAAAAACAATGGTAGAGTAATGGCAGTAATGGTGACCTCCTTCAAAAGGATTTATGCCAGGACTGTTGTATTCAGTGCTCCTGACCCCGGCAGGCCACTGTTGACCCACGCCTCCACTGGAGACCCTGGGATGCTCACAGGCAAGTCTGGCTCAGTCTCTTGTGTGGCCACTGCTCCTTTCTCCTGGGTCCTGGTCTGTACAAGGTTTTGTTTGTGCCCTCCACGAGTCTCTTTTCCCAGTCCTGTGGAAGTTTTGTAATCAAATCCCACTGGTCTTCAAAGTCAAAATTCCCCAGGGGTTCTCAGGCCCTTTGCTGGATCCCCATGTTGGGAAGTCTGTTGTGGGCCCTAGAACTTTTGTAATGGTTCGAGAACTTCTTTGGTATTATTGTTCTCCAGTTTGTGGGTTGTCTGCTCAGTGACTCTATGGTGCGGTTCACATGCCATGCCCCCCTCTCTGCTACAGCCAGAGCCCTCATCCCCACCGCAGGTCACTGCTGACCCGTGCCTCCACAGGAGACACTCAAACCCTCAAAGGCAGTTCTGGCTCAGTCTCTGTGGGGTCTCTGGGTCCTGGTGCACACAAGATTTTGTTTGAGCCCTCCGAGCATCTCTGAGCATACCCCGGTGGGTATGGGGTTTGATTCTAAATGCGATTTCATCCCTCCTACCATCTTGTTAGGGCTTCTCCTTTGCCCTTGGAAGTGGGGTATCTTTTTTTTTTGGTGGGATCCAACATTCTCCTGTTGATGGTTGTTCAGCAGTTAGTTGCAATTTGGGAGTTCTCACAGAAGATGACCGCATGTCCTTCTACTCTGCCATCTTGTGGATTCAAGATCAAACAAGTCAATCCTAAAGGAAATCAGTCCTGAATTTTCATTGGAAGGACTGATGCTGAAGCTGAAACTCCAATACTTTGGCTCCCTGATGTGAAGAACCAACTCATTAGAAAAGACCCTGGTGCTGGAAAAGATTGAAGGCAGGAGGAGAAGGGGATGACAGATGATGAGATGGTTGGCACCACCAACTCGATGGGCATGAGTTTGAGCAAGCTCCGAGACTTGGTGATGGACAGGAAAGCCTGGAGTGCTGCAGTCCATGGGGTTGCAAAGAGTCAGATAGGACTGAGTGACTGAACTGAACTGATATGGATTTACATTTAGGAATTGCATTTCTGGATCTTTCTTATAGATGGTATGCTGCCTTAACCAATATAAATGATGACATTATTTGCTCAGAGAATTTATGGCCCAACCCATGGAGAGCTGTAATTGAACAGTCCCTAGGGATGACCAGACTTTTCCCATAAAAGTGAAGCATGGGGGAATGGAGATCAGGAGATCAGGTTCAATTACACAGGCCTTTGAGATCTACCAATTAATTTTTCTTGCTCTGGCTGAACCCTAATGATAGACTACATTTGTTTGCATTACCTCCAGCTCTTCCTTGGCAGAGGTGTTCCTAGGTGTTTAAGTTAATCAACTTTTTTTTGGTTTTGTTTTCTAAAAGAGAGATTTAAAAAATCTACAACTTTTAATGAACTGATTCAAACCAGAACAGCCAACCTAGAATACTGGGTTTATCCAGAACTCATGTACTAGAGCCCAGCAGAAGCCACAGGCATGCACCGAAGCTCAATGTCTTTATTCCCAGGAAACTGGGCAGTTCCTCCTTCAGGGAATTTACTTTTCCCTGGTTCAGAAGTTCTGAGCTAGGTTAAATGGCTTCTAGCTTCCAATTTGGAAAAGGTAGCTCTGAAAAGGGAGGTAAGTTAGATATCGGCACAAAGACACTTAAGGGGCACGGGTCCTGTTCAAAGCAGACTTGAACAGCATACCAGCGTAGCTGCCAGCATGGTTTAGTGTCGGGCACATGGCAGTCACAGTGAAGGGCACCAGATGCTTCTGTGACCCAGGTCCTCAGGAAGGGTTAAGATATGTTCAGAAGGGTTAAGCTGTGGTATTCATAAAATCTCTTAAAGAGAGTCCCGTGTGTGCATGCTAAATTGCTCCAGTTATGTCTGACCTTTTGAGACCCCATAGACTGTAGCCCACCAGACTCCTCTATGGGATTCTCCAGGCAAGAATACTGGAGTGGGTTGCCAGGCCCTCCTCCAGAGGATCTTTCCAACCCAGGGATTGAACCCTAGCCTCCCTGCGGCTCCTACATTCTTTACCACTGAGCCACCCTGGGAAGCCCTAACCGAGATAAATTCTGATGCTTTAAAGTGTTATACATCAGCTCTCTGAAAGACCAAGCTATTCAGATTCTGCATGACGGGGCTCCTGCTGCCCTTTCCACATCCACGGGCTGAGACCTCTGAAACTGCATGGCCCTTCCAATCCAACAGATCACCCCTCAGTCCCGCACACCCTCCACTGTCCACCCTCCTCAGACTTTCCCAGGCAAGTGGCTTCACGGTGGCAAGGCATGAAGCTGCCTGGCGTCTTCTAGGCCCCCTCCCCTGGGAAATGTGAAGGAACAGTCCACAGGCAAGCCTGACTCAGGGTGGGGTTTAGGGTGGTGGGTGCTGGTGCAGGGTGTGAGATGTTGAGTGTTCCTGGGCGATCTCCCAGAGCGTGGCTCTCAGGAACAACAGCTGGGCTGGCGGTATGGGATGGGGTGGGAACGGGGCTTAGAAAGCTCCCCATCATCTCCTGCAGCTGTGACCCTCGATGGCCCTGCTTCCTTTTCCCTTCAGAGGCTGTGCAGTCTAACTTCCAGTCCAGACTAGACCCAGAGAGGTCACCTCATCCCTTGGCCCAGGCATTCATTCTTGGCCCTTGGGTCCCAGGACCTCAAAATCCCAAGGGGCAGGAGAGCAGAGAGGTGCAGGCCCTGCAGGGGTGCTCCCTACAGCCCATTGCCAGGCCTTTGGGGAGATACTCTTCCCTAAGAGAGAGTCTCATGCTCAGGAATCTGTGTTTCTCTCAGCCAAGGTGCCAAGAACTGAAGACCAGGGACTCAGAACCGTGAAATGTATCCTGAGCTTTGTAATTCCCAATGTCTGGTTCTGCTTTTACCTGCCCTTTGTTTTGATGAGCAAGAAAACCTTTACTATAAAAGGAAGCAAGATGCTCATTTTTGGCAGCAAGGCAACCCACTCCAGTATTCTTGCCTGGGAAATCCCAAGGACAGAGGAGCCTGGTGGGCTACAGTCCATGGGGTCACAAAGAGTTAGACACGACTGAAGTGATTTAGCACGCGTGCACACAACAGGAGAGAACCAAGAGGACACCTCCTGCAGCTGGTGGTAAAGGAGGGAAACTGGGATGAGAATGGGCGGCGACTGAGTCCCAGGACCTGAAGCAAGGACGAAACAGGAACACAGGAAGAGTTCAGGGGCCTGGTGATAAGGGAGGCACCCAGCTTCCACAAGGACCCAGGAAGTGGGTCTCAGGCATGGCATCCCTCCTCTTTTCCTTTCCTTCTACCTTCCCCCACACCCAGCCCTGGGACTGGGATCTCTGTAATCCAGCCATGGCACTATTTGCCCCAGACACTTCCAGGATAACAGAAGGGGTTATTCTTTTTAGGGCTGACATAGCCCAAGCTCCTGCCACCCTAGAGTCCTTAGGAACTTCCATGCAGGGACCTACCCTCCAGGCAGATGCCTCTCTAGCAGCACCATTTGCTTCCATGCAGCAAGCACTGGGGTGCACGGTTTTAAGACAACGAGAAGCCCTGTGTTCTCTAGAACAGAACCTGCTCTCCACAGCCAAGTAGTCTGAAAGCACCGTGAAGGTGGCTGGCTGGGGCAAGAGAGACCTGGCAAATTTCTCCATGCCCCTGAGAATGGCTTAGGAATTAGCTGAGAAAGCTGACTGGATGTAGCTGAAAATAGTGGGCCCAGGGATCACAGACTTTGCAGCAATGAAAAAAGCTACAGCTTGGTGATGACTACACAGGAAAGGGCAGCAGCAGGTCAGGGATCTTCCTTCATACCTAACATGTTTAACAGAGGTCTACCCAGGAGAGAAAGGCCATGGAGAAAATCATGAATTGATACATTTAAAGGCAAAAAAGTGAGAAAACATGTATGGGACCTCATTTTCCTGGAAATGCTAGTTTTTCATTTTCTCAGGTCGATTAATATAAAACATAAAATGTATTTCCTGCACAGGGCTTCCTGGCTGGGGTGGGGCGTACAAGCAGAGATCAGAGTTTATTCTGACAGGGCTGGAGCGGGGACCAAGGCCTTGTTATTCCAGGTGTGGCCCAAGACAAAGCAGCTGAGGTATGTTAGAGATTCAGTTTCAGGTCTCATCCCAGACCTTCTGAAATTGATATGCACTTTAAGAGGATGCAAGGTGATTCATATGTATATTAAAGTTTGATAAGTATTACTTAAATAATTGTCACTTATTAAATGTTCCAGAGGTTTAAAAAAAAAACCACCAAGCCTTTTTTCCCCTTTAGTTTACCACCACAAAGAACCTTAACCTGGCAGTAAAAGCAGAGCTGCTGTTTAATTTGGAGGGCCCACATCCCTTTTCACCCACACTCACAAAAGCCCTTGAGGCACATCTGAGGATCTCGAAAATTCCAGGTCCAGGGGGTTTCCAGAGACTCTTGGATGGAGACTGTGCTAGAAAGCCCAGCACAGACTACACATTTCCAGGGCTGTTCACATGGACTCACAATCTTAAAATCCACTTACCTGAGGCCCCACAACTGGCTCATGTGGAGAGAGGACTCTAGTGGAAAGCATGGCCTGTGTTCCAGGCCTTCCGGAGGGATGCTTCTAGCAGGTAGGATCCCTCACCAGCCCTCTTCTGTGTTTAGGGACTGGTTCTTTGGGTTCATAGGTGAGTTGGGCTCTCACGTGGGAGGCAGACAAGTGTTCAGAAAGTGTGTAAGTTGGGGACAGGACTCAAATTGTTAATGAGTTTGAAGCCTTCACTTTTAAGATTCAAGCTCCATCTATGAAACCTCAGGTGAGGGATGGACAGGTAAGAGAAACATCAAGGCCATGAGCATCCCTCAATATGACATGTTAGCTGCTGCTTCAGGGACTGGATTGAAAATGCCTAACAGGGGAGCATGGCAGTGTGTGTGGAGAAAGAGATGACTGGAGAGCTCTGGTCCAGAACTCACATGCTTTTCAGGAGGAGACTTTATCTAGCCTATCCACATCTGGGTGAAGCCATGCGAAGATCTGAGTTGTCAGGTCTCTAGAGGGGTGACCACCGTTGACCTTGGTGCAGTTTGAACAGTCTTGTCACTGAGGGGCAGGCTAGGTAATGAGAACTGGAGAGGATCCATCCTAGTGGGCTTGTTGACCAGAAGCCACAGTGGTGATGACAATAGGGTATGGCTAATTGGAAAACTGACACCGGTTTGCTCTGTGCAAGGCCATGGTCAAGTTTACCAGCAACAAAAACAAGACCCAGCATATATGATAGTGCTACTTAAGATCAACAAGAGGAGGAAAAGGCTTACCCTTGTGACCAGGGAGCAGCAGATGCTCAGGAGCCAGCCCGCGCCTATCAAGGGTGTGCAGGGTGAGCCAAGGCTCAGGAGGCCACACAGCCAGCACACTCGGAACAGCGCAAACCCTGCTTGATGGTGACGCAACAGTTTATCAGTGTTTTATTTAGCTCCATCAGAGAAACACTGCTAGCACAGGCTGGAGGATCAGAGAGCTAAGTTTTCAAAGCCTGGATGTCTCTGGAATCTCCAGTTACATATTTCACTGTTTTCTTTCATGATTCTTACGACAGCTAACTCTGAGGACACTGTGTTCATCTCACAGTTCCTCAGTATTTCTGCCAGCTTAACTGACAGTGGGTCCTGGAACTGCAAACGGGGCAGGTTCCTGGGGTTTATATACACGTATTTGTATACACATCACATTTCTAGAAACTGGGACCATAAAGTTCCTATTACTTGGGGATTTTATGTATAATACACTGCCAGGACAACCTCTCACTTGTGGTTTTTGAAGAAAGAATCTGTCAGTTTTTAGATTGCCACTGTGTAAATGCCTAATGGTGGGCCAGGTCAAGCCGCCTACACTGAAGTCCTGGAGGCAAAGTCTAGAGTCATAGGAGCCCACACCCCGAGGGCCCTGGCCTGTCAGGCACTTGGTCAAGCCACCTCTCCGATGGCTGGAGGCACATTCCTATGCCCATCAACGCCTACAGGGCACTCCTCATCCCATTGACCACCTCTCTGACGACAAGAACGATCATGATGCCGGGGTTCTGCTTCCTCTTCATCCTGCCACTCTCCCCCAGGAGCCCTACGATGGCCCCAAGGAGAGGCAGCTGCAAAGACCACAGACACCCAATTTACATAAAATTATCTCACTCCATTTTATTTAAGATTTTCTCCAGTTAGTAAAAGAAAGATGTGTCTCTCTTTATACATATGTACAGGTTCAGTTATAAAAATAGACAGCACATTCAAAGAGAAAAAAGGCTTGGCATTTTTCTGATTCCCTCTAAATAGCATCTGTACACAGGAGTCTGGGTTTGGACAGGGGAATCTTAATGATTTAAATTAAATGATTCCCCTACCACCCCTACTCAAAAAAAAAAGTTTAAAAAATCAATCTATCTAAACTCAATTCCGCGATTTTCAGGTGTGCAAATTAGAGGCGGACCCGCCCAGAAGCACCTGCTCCACCAGGGACATCAGGCTGGGGATAGGCAGAAACACCTCCCATGTGAACACCACCCCTTTGCCGCTCCTGAAGGGAAGCGAGCTCAGGCTGGCGGGGCCAGGCTGGGAGGTGGGTGCTGAGCCTGCCCTTGCTCCATCCTCTCCATCTCTCTCCACCGTCCCTTCCTTTCTCAGTGCAATACAGACAGTGCATACAGCCAAGCAGGGGGCTGAAGGGCAAGGGCGGGGAGACTGTGCATTCAGGAGGGGCAAGGGGAGCCTGCAAGAGGGGCAGTGAGGCTGTCCTGCTGATTGAGGTGGCTCCTGGTCTCCTACTGGCTTCTGGGAGTCCCGGGGTGGGAGCTGCGGCTACTTTTGCTGGTGGGACCTGAAGGTTCTCTGATTCGAACCATGCAGGGCAGGAGAGGAAATGCTGGGAAACAACTGCCTCCACGCCTGCTGCCCCTAGCCTTGTGCCATCCTCAAAGCCACCACCTTGTCCTGCATTTGCTGCTCTCCTCAGCCGTAACACTCTGGTGAATGGGTTTGGAGACTTGGGTTGCTCAACAACTGAGAACACCAACTACATGATTTCCTCCCTTCCGGGCCCCCCAGGAAATCACAGCCCTAAGAGAAGTCTCCACCGTGGAAGGCTCTTCACAGCACTTTTAGAGCCTTTGCAAGGGACACGGCCAGAGCTGAAGAGTGGAATGGGGATGGAGACTATGTGCCTGAGCATCGAGATGGGGTCTCTGTCAGCCCTTCCCCAGTGTGAGGTTTAAGACTTGCCTATAAGGTCCTTTGAGAGGCTGTGGGTCTGATCCCTGTCCTTGGGCCTTTTTCCTACAGGCAACCCCAGAGCATTCCTCTTGAGACATGGATGATCCAAGTCCTCACACCAGCCACCTGCCTGTCTTTCCCTTGTTGCAACTGGTCCTTGCTGCCCCGTGGCTTGGGATGGAAGATGCTGCACTGGGCAAGCTATCCAAAGACCACCTGCAGGCCAGGGCATGAGCCCCCGGAGTGGCTGAAGGAAGCTGGAGGGCCAGGTGGTTACCGTCCTCCCGAGGGCTTGGCGCCTTTGCCCTGTTTCCGGACCAGGGAGTCTGGGGCTAGGCTGCTGGTCAAGTGGAGGCTCTTGGGAGTCCCAGGAAGATTATTTCCTTTGCCTAAAGGGGAGCTCAAGGGAGAAGAGGCGCTTGAAGGTCCAAAGTCAGCAAGGCCAGCAGGCCGAACAAGGGACGTCTGCAGAGGACTGCTGGCGGAGATTCCTGCCGGGAGACAAAGAGAGGCAAGGGTGTAAGCGTCTGTCCCATCTGAGCTGCCTCAGCGCCAGACCCTGGTTCCTGGAGTCAGGTCTGGAGGTGAGATTGTGGGGAACCCTGTACCACTTGTTCTTCTTGTCACCTGTTTTTCCTGTAAGAGAAAACCAATACCTGCCCAGCCCTCTCCACATTACTGCATCTACAGGGAGCAGATGTCACCTAGGCAGTCAAGAGCAGAGCACGCGTTACCCGCTGGGAAGCCAAGGCTACAGGAAGAGGTGTGACAGGCATTGATGTGTTTTCTTATACAGGCCTGGTTCCTTCCTGGGACAGCACTTGTGAGCTGCTTCCTTCTTAGTTTCAGAAGATGTCCTTTACTCCTCAGTCCATCTGACCAGAGGGCACAAGGCTGCCCACTCTATCCTATGTCTACACACGCAGTTCTTGTGTTGCACGCAGCCACCCTGCTCTCTAAGCCCTAATGCTTTTAAGGAGCTGGTTCGAATCTCCTGTACAGCAACTCTTTCTAACATTCCTAAAAAGGAATTCTACGTGCTCGGTAGGCAGACTCGTGAATACTCTCACCCACAGTGGAGCTGGAGGCAATGACCGAATCCCTTGCTTTCCATGCCCAGTCACCAAGCACTGTCAGTGTTTCTTGGGACACTCTGCCCCCTGTTGCCTCTAGAAGAAAGCCTGAGGAGTGTCATGTTTTGCCCCATGTGGGGGTGAAACCTTGCCATGGCAGCCTTAACTGCTGCCAGACTGCTATTTTTCCAAGGATGTGATGAGCTGGCAAAAAGTTGAGAAACACAGGGCTGGGCTATTATACTTGACAGTTGTTGAACAAAGGAGAAAGGAGGAGAAAAGGGAGGTAAATGATCACTTATTGAGAACTTTCTATTCAATAATGCTGTTACTTGATGCAACACCCTAAATTTTAAGCGTGTGTTCTGAATGGAGAGCAATGCCCGAATGGCAAGTGCTGCCCTTCTCACCACTCCGAGAGCCCATGGTCACACATCTGATAAGCTTCTGCCCATCAGGTCTTTCCAACCTTGACTCCCACAGGCCCTTTGCTGCACAGTCTGACTGACCTGCTCGGTGACCTCCAATATGCCCAGGTCGTTAAACCCTCTGTCACCAGTGGAAATCCTTCATCAACCTTCTCTTTCCTTCTGAGTTTGGAAACTTAGTCATCAAGTACACAGGTCCTCCTCCTCCTGATCTACCACAATTAAGGCCTTTCCTCTTCTCTCACTCAATGCTAACATACTGCCTTGTACTGCTGCTAAACACATTCCATGCATGGCTTCCTTGTCTCATTTTCACTATATATTCAGGTACGGGGTCCATGTGTTATACTCCCATGCACACAAGTGCTGGGTTGTGTGTGTGTGTGTGTTTTGGCACAGCGCAGCTTGTGGGCTCTTAGTGGGATCTGAACCCAGGCCCTCAGCAGTGACAGCAGAGACCTAACCACTGGACCGCTAGGGAAGTCCCTACAGCAGGTGTTTAATCCTAAGGTGGTGGCTCACAAAGCTGAAAGCTGCTCAGTTGTGTCCGACTCTTTGCGACCCTGTGGACTATACAGTCCATGAAATTCTTCAGGCCAGAATACTGGAATGGGTAGCCTTTCCCTTTTCCAGGGGATCTGAGCCAAAAGGGAAGCCCAAGAATATTGGAGTGGGTAGCCTATCCCTTCTCCAGCAGATATTCCCGACCCAGGAACTGAACTGGGGTCTCCTGCATTGCAGGCAGATTCTTTACCAACTAAGCTACTGGGTAACTGTTAACTATGCTAGTCTGCACTACAGAAATGTAATTATTAAAATGTGAGTCTGGGGGAAAAAAATCAGTTCCCAAAGCAGGAGAAATGTTTAAAGCAACATGGTCAAGAAATTCACCGTTTTGTTTTTCAGTTACTTCCACTCTGAAGGCAGCACTACACTAAGTCACAAGAGCACAAGGAGTCTCAGGACCACTTGGTGCAGAGGCGCACTCCAACATGGGCTCTGGGAAGGGGCTCTGGGCCCAGGGGTGTCCTGCCTGCTCTACCTGGCAGAATGCTCAGCAGCCCTCCAGACTAGCCCCAGCCAGAATGGCACCTTAGTCCCTGGGGCCCCCGTACCTTTAGACACATTGTACCCGTATGCAGCATAGGCAGCGGCAGAGGCTGCAGCAGCCCCTGCTTTGGCTCCTGCCATGGCGGCAGCACTGCCTGCAGTGGACTTCCGGCTCCGGCCCTTTCCGGCTCCTTTGGCTGTGCTTCCCGAACCTTTAGGGCGGCCTCGGCTTCGGGCTGAATGACCACGTCCTGCGGCTGGCATTTCCTGAATGGAAATCCCTGTGGGAAGAAATTGGTCAAGAGGGGGAAAAAAGTCAATTTCTTATGTGTGACGGGAATCTTCTCCTGGACACAGAAGATGGCTTTCGGGGTGTTTTGTTTCAGGACTCCTAGGGAGGTCTATGTCCCAATTTAATGGCTGAGCCACACAGTTACACAGCATTAGTAAGAACTGTGAGTAGCTACAACGGCCTGACACTTCAAGTTGCTTTTCAATTCTCTAAGAGTGGTGCCATTACTCCTGATTTTTTCTTTAAACTAGATCATTACTAAACGAACTCCAGGGATGTGCTACTTGTGATTCACCTGCACAGTCCAATGTTCTCCTGCCTTGGGGAATCGACTTTTACTCCCAAGTTGCACATGTAGAGGGACTCAAGAAATAGCAGCAACACTGGGCACCACAGAACAAAGTGAGGAAAGGCCCGGAAAAGTTAACTATAACTAAAAACTAGCACAAATAAGGGTGAACTATGAAGAACAGGAATGGCTAGAAAACAAAGAAGTTCGAAATCTTTATGAAGTTCTTATTTTGTTTTCCCTAAGCTTTCTCATTCTCCCTTTCACTTAAACAGGCTAGTAAAACAATGAGACTTCAAATGTTTTCTGCTCTACTCCACTCTTCTTTAAAGAAGGTAGAAAACGCCGTTATCTGAGAAGGAACCAGGACCCCGCCCAAGCGGCAGGGACAGCTGCGTCACTCACCATTCACAGTGTCTGAGACAGAGCCCGTCATGGAAGCAGGGGAGTTGGTGGCTCGGGACTGAGGGGCTGAGGAGGCGGGGTCGTCCACAATGACCAGCATGTCGCTGCTGCTCTCGTCCAGGGGAATGGAGCCAGTATGCAGCTCACTGCTGATGGAGATCTAGAGGCGGAAGGGTCATGATCACCACTCCTCTCAGAGCCTTCGGCCCTCGTGCCTAAGTGAGGACATGCTTCCCAGGCCTCCCCCACATTCCCTCTCCTCCCTGGCATCACTCCTGAGATTCAGACCCCCTACTGTTGGCTCTGGAGAAGGCAGTTCGCCTTCATTTGCTTTTCTCCTAATGGATTCCTTGTGAAACCCCCTTTACAAGGCAGGCAAATCCCCCAAAAAGCAAAAGCTACCCAGTAAGGACACAGCCCTCACTGCTGCGATGAAGGCATCAAAAT
Source organism: Bison bison bison (assembly GCF_000754665.1). NCBI lineage: Eukaryota > Metazoa > Chordata > Mammalia > Artiodactyla > Bovidae > Bison > Bison bison. Next base: position 3,261,904 of record NW_011494831.1, read on the forward strand.
AAAATAAAATAAAATAAAATAAAAGGAGCCTCACCTCACTGAAAGGGCTGGGCATGGCTGAGTCCACGCTGATGAAGGAGTCGTCCCCATCCGCAGAGAGATTGGAGTTATCAGCTGAGGGAACAAATGGGATCACCAGGTTCATACCCTCCTTTCTCCTTTTGCCATCCAATTCATCTTCTTTTTTCTTCTGGGAACACACAAATCAAGAAATACAGAAAAAAACATGAGGCTAGGCACTGAGAGAAAAATGGGGTTGGAAAAGAAAGTGATGACAGATATTTGACTCTTTGTAAATGTCTAAGTTTCACTTTATTCAATTAGCATATTATTAAAAAAGAAAAAAAAAATCCCAAGGAAGGAGGAAAGGAATCACTTAGTACAAGTTTATGCATATTCTACCACAATAATACAGAGTTGAAAGGCCAGTCACACTGAATGGAGCTGTGCCAAACAGAATCTGAACAGGGCGAGGGTCGGTCAGCTTCCAGCGCAGCCTCGCAGCACTTATCAGGCTGAACCAATGCAGCCCCACAAGCAGGAGGGCCCCTGTGCTCTTAGTTTATTTTTGCACATCTGTTTTTACTCTGCCTTCTTTTTAAATATGCATAAGGGGAATGAAGGTTCTTCTCATACACAAGGAATACTTAAGTGGCTTTTCATTATTATCTCCTCAGTTTACATGAAAATGCTTAAGCACTGAGTGACTGAGCTACACCAAACAGTGCTAGAGCCAAGTTCAGCAGGGCTTTGTCACAGGTTAGAGATGTGGAATCAGAGTGTGCTTAGAAAATTCTGGGAATCACATTCATCCACTGCACCTAACAGCACTTGTATCTAGATCTATATTAGGGTTAATATGGTATGTCTTTGGGGCTTCCCTGGTGGATCAGACGGTACAGAATCTGCCTGCAATGTAGGAGAGACTTGGGTTCAATCTTTGCGTTGGGAAGATCCCCTGGAGAAGGGAATGGCAACCACTCCAGTATTCTTGCCTGGGTAATCCCATGGACAGAGAAGCCTGCTGGGCTACAGTCCACGGGTTCGCAGAGTCGGACATGACTTAGGGACTAAACAACAATAAAGACTAGGTTATGATAAGGATTACTGGCACATGTGCAGAAACAGCAAGACAGGAAGAAATGGAGGGGAACTACATCCCATGTTGCAGCTAGCCTGGTAGGCTCAAGCAGGACATGTCAAAAGGGATACAAAAAAAAAAAAGAGGCAAAAAACAGCTCAGCCCAAATCCTTAGCACGAATTGGAGAAAGAGAAGAATAGTGTGACAGTGATTTAATTTTCCCATAGTAGATGATACTAGAAGAATTATGGCAGAAGGACTGGATCTAATGACCTCTTAGGCCCTTTTTAAGATTCTGCAGAATCTAATAATCTAACATTCATCTTACTCACATTTGGACTTAAGCTTTTAAAAAAAGTCCCAACAAAAGGTTTCTACAATTACATGTGACCACAGACCCATATAATATAATTATGTCTGTGTGGGGAGTACTACCCTACCAAGGCTGCATTTCCCCTGCTCGATTGTCAGTCAGGACAGAACTATTACATAACACACACAGATGGAGCTGGATACCAACCAGCAACCAAGATGACAAGCATGCATTGTACAGTCTTTTCTGGAGGGACCACTCAGCACCCCCATCAGCCCCAGTCCACCACCCCAACTTGACATACCTTCTCTGCGTACTTTTCCCGCTTGCGCTTGCGTTCTTTAACTCGGTTGGTTTCCTCCTGCTGCCGTTTCTCTTCTTGCCGGAGTCTCACTATCAAGAAAATTTTAAGATCTAATGAAGCACCTGTGGCAATCCTGATCCTTATTCTCTGAAACTAAGGTGGACTTATTATCTGATATTTATGATTCAAGGTATGACTTCTATCCATTTAAGGCAGGCAGATAACTCATGGTTTCCTAACTTGGAGAACGAACAGAGTTCCTTGGATTCTAAACAGTTTTGGGGTTCAAACCATGATTCAGTCTCATTGTCACGGGCCTTTCCATGCCTCTCCTTTTTCCTTTTCTTTTCAGCCTTTTAATATCTGTGCACGGCACAGATCGAGTATGGTTACAGAGTCCTGAAAGGTTTTCAGAAGGCAGTGGCACACGTGGGCACCGTAAGAAAGGTGCTTCATCACATTTTCTGATGTGATGCTGTCCATGCCTGCAGAAGTTTACAAGGTTAAGTCTGAAACCCACTTTCTGGCTTCTCAAAAGCCAGAAATACTGGGAGAAGGGTCTGAATATTACATATGGCAGTGTGCTTTTCCAACTTTTCCATTAATTTCACAAAAATATTTCTCTGGACAGAAGAGAGTAAATTCATTACTGCTGAGGAAATCTAGGAGACAGCCTTCCTGTACACATTTATTTGAAGTCATATTACTCTAAAAATACACCTATTTCTTTATACTCCATAACATATCCTTGTGTGAGCTTTAAAACAAAATATTAACCAAAAAAGTGTTTCTCCCCAAACACAGTCTGGCTTTGCCTACCCTTGGGACATAGTCAAGGGCCTTTTCGTTTTCAGATATGTGGAGCCAGAGGAATCATCTCTGTAAGGAAAGCGCATTAATAAGAGGTCTAGAATACGTACATTTCTTTTCCAACTCTTCATCGTCTAGAAGAAGACTAACCACCTCTTTGGGTTTCAAGGTATCTGGTTTGAAGTTTCCACCAGAAATCACCATCCGTTGAATCTAATACAAAACAAACAAACAAAAAAAATCACCGACAGGCATCTGTTCCCTTATGGAAAATATCCAAACAGAAACAAGTTTCTCAATCTGTAGTTCTGGTGAGGCCCCTGGATTTCCTTTTTTTTTTTTTTCCATTTCTGTGACTGGCTCATCCAGGTCATTTGTGCTAAGAGAAAGGACGATGAGAGCTTCTTTGCCTGAAACTGTTGACAGCTGTAAGATCCAATAATACTGAATCAAGACGGAAAAGAACCAAAAATGATAATTTCTTTAGAAACTAGCAAATTAAGCATACAGCTCAGAGGCTGATCACACCGAGAATACTAGGGCAGGAGCAAAGGCCGTTTCTTCTTCCCATGAATGTGAAACTATGTCAAACACGAGGGCCACAACTGGGATCTTCTTCAAATGAACGACAGGAGAATACTGTGTGTAGATACCATTCCAGAAGAAAAGAAGTGAGGAATGGCCAGGCCAGTACGTGCTGCTTTTGTATAGGACTTCATTTTCTCTTCCAGTCACAAGAAATCTCAGGGCTTTCATGACCAATGAAAGCCGAGAGTCTTAGTCTCGGTCAGTCACTGTGGCTGAACTACTTTCTCTACCAGCACAGTACCTCCTTTGCCTTCTGCTTACCTCGCTCTTCTCCTTTGCTCGCTGCAGAATGCGTTCTTCAATGGTGCCCTTACAGATGAGTCGGTAGACAGTAACCTGCTTTGTCTGCCCCAAGCGGTGGGCCCTGTCCATAGCCTGCTGGTCCACAGTGGGGTTCCAATCGCTATCATAAAAAATCACCTGTGCAGGCAGGACAGGAATACAGCAAAGACTGAGGCACTCTCAGGGCAATACCAGGAATTCTGACAGCAACCCAGCCATTCATCTATTTCAACAGTTTGATACCAGATTTTTTTCTATGATATAAAGATGAACAGATATCTACTCATAAAACCAAGCCATTCCTTCACCTGCTCTGGGCGAAAGACTCTGAGCTTTTTTCAGGGTTTTCATTTAAAAAGAGAATGGCAAAAATATTAACACTTAACATCCAGGGCTTACTATTTGCCAATCATTGTACTAGATGTTTTATGTGTATTAACTCACTTAAATTCCACTACCACTAAGATTTAGTCACTATTAAAAACCCCTGTTTTATATAAATACATGAGGAAACTGAGACTCAGGGAACTCAGAGACTATCCAAGACCACACAGACTAAATAAGCAGTGGGCCTGGGATGTGAAATTCTTCTTCTTAACCCCAAGCCTACCTTGGTAAGAGACAGGCATGGCTTTCCTGGCGTTCTCAGGTTCGCACTAACGGGGTCATTTCCTGTCTCTTGAATTTCAGGCAAGAAATGTTTAAAGGGTTCTCTGGAAGCTACTTCTTGTTTGCTAAACAACAAACACAAAGAACAAAATGTACTCCCTACTCCTCTGACCCATAGGTGATCCTAAAACCAACAGAATCTTGGATCTTCAGTCCTGAAGCTACTAGCAATACAGTGGATCTCTTAAAAGAAAGCCAGTTCAAAGTGACCCTCATAGCTCATGTGTCTTTCTCTACGTTCAACCAAGTCACCAAATCTAGCCAGTACTTCTTCAAAACAAACTCATTCTTTCTATATTCCCACTGTCCTTCTCCTGGGCCAGGCCCTCACCACCTACATCTGGTTCACTGATGCTTCAAGATCAGCGGGTTTCTGAGATCCCAGTCTCTTTCTTCAGTTTACTTCGGAGAAGGCAATGGCACCCCACTCCAGTACTCTTGCCTGGAAAATCCCATGGATGCAGGAGCCTGGTGGGCTGTAATCCATGGGGTCGCTAAGAGTCGGACACGACTGAGCGACTTCCCTTTCACTTTTCACTTTCATGCATTGGAGAAGGAAATGGCAACCCACTCCGGTGTTCTTGCCTGGAGAATCCCAGGGATGGGGGAGCCTAGTGGGCTGCCGTCTATGGGGTTGCACAGAGTCGGATACGACTGAAACGACTTAGCAGCAGCAGCAGCTATATACTAAGACAACGTCACTTTTATTCTTTCCTAATACAAACACACCTCTTCCCTTTTGTCAGATAGTTCTCTTTGGTATCCCTCACTTATGTTAGTTTGACTGTACCACTTCTTGCTTAAGCTGTTTTTCCAACTTAGACTTCCCTGATCTCCCTTGCCTGTAACAATGTTTCCTTTTCCTATTCCTTATGAATTCGTATTAGAAATTACAATGGTCAAAACCTGTTAAGCACTTAAAACAGATGTGCATACATATCTCACTAAATTTTCATAAAAACCTGATATATTTCCTTCATCTCATAAATTGGGAAGACTGGACTGAGCTCACAGTCTTAACAGTCTCCTTTTACAACCCGCACTATTAGCAAAACGTTGCATTGCCTATCCTGGTCCAAGCTCCCACGTAGTCACTATTTTCTAAAGGTATCCAATTATTTCATATGTATTATGTATTTTAAAAATTCTCCTGCCTAGTGTTACTGGAGGACAGACACCATCCACCAGAACAAAGTAGAATTCTACAAATACTAGTCAATTGATACTAGAATCTCTAAGACGTGATGAAAACTAGAAAAAGTGCTAAAATGTAAGCAAAAGAGTAATTCATCTCTTTTGAACTGTTCCTCTAGATGCTTTTTCCATTGCTTAACACTACTTCCCTGGTGGCTCAGATGGTAAAGCGTCTGCCTACAATGCGGGAGACCAGGTTCAATCCCTGGGTTGGGAAGATCTCCTCCTGGAGAAGGAAATGGCAACCCACTGCAGTATTCTTGCCTGAAAAATCCCATGGACGGAGAAGCCTGGTAGGTTACAGTCCATGGGGTCGCAAAGAGTCAGACACGACTGAGCAACTTATGACTTATGACTAACACTATTCGTAAGTAATTTATTTTCTCATTTAATAATGGAAGCAATTCTTCTGCCATTTTCTGCAGAACTCACTTGATGCGAAGATAGATAAAAGGCATCAGCATTTTTAATGTTTTTGCCTCTAATTACAAGAACCCCACTGGCTCTTTCTTATGCTGCTCCTTTTGTCTCTCTCTCATATGAGGTATAATCCCTCAACTTTTAGTATAAGTTAGAATCCTTGAGGAAAAAGAAATGACAAACTGCCTGCCAAAGAAAGAAAATCATTATGAAAGCTTATTGTTAAGCCAGTGTCCACAGATCTAGGATTTGGAAGTATATGACATTTGTCACTTGTTAGAGGAATACAGAAAACCTGACCACAGGACATTCTGGAACTTCAACACAATAGGCAAAATTCTAGAAAATTCAGTTTAAACTTTCAGGGAGAACAAAGGAAGAGAGGACAGAGTTAATGAAAGTGAGACTTCCAACTGAACTGGGGTGGGGGCAACTGTTTGCCCAACATACCTAACATGACTGCATATGTGGAAAATGAGAGTTGATGTCACACCCAAAAGACAGTACCTTCAGTAGTCCAAGCCTAAGGCAATGAATAGTTCAGCATGAACTCATAATGGGCAGCCCTGTATTATGAATCATTTTCACAAGTGTTTCCTCCATATTTACATTTTTCCTAGAAGTCTCAGTGGCAACCAACCCTGACTCAACTTGGGTTCTTTTGAGGTCATCAACAGTAAGAAGATTGGAGCCCAAGGAGATAGGTTTGCAATTTAACTTTCAAGTCCCCTCTTTCCCCAATTTAATGGCTTTTATCTTTCAAATGGATTAAAAGAGGTAAAGAACTGGTGAGGAAGAAAATAAAATAAGATTCTACTTAGCCCTATCTAATAAGCTGTTGATGTTTAAAAAAAAAATTCTACCTAGAAAAAGACACAGAGAAAAATAATATAGAAACATATTATAAGCTAGCAAGTTAAGACAAAAATAAGAGAGATATAAACACCAGATGAGATGTATGGTTATTATCTACCTTGACAATAAAAAATGAACACTGAATCAACATTGACATAAACTCAGGGGAGACAATGTCCATCAGAGTAGAACAGTTATGACACCCGTCTTTATGGAGCTCAGTGACATTCTAGAGAAAAACAAGCAACAATTAAGAATACAACAACTGACTTAACTAGGAAAGATCAGAGCCAGTCCACAATGTGTGGCCCAGCAATGACTAAGGGGAAATACATTAATTGTCAGCACTTTTATGAAGTTTTAAACAGCAAGCTGGGAGGGCACTGGGAAGGGGAAGCAAAGGAAGAAGGTGAGAGCTGAGATGTGTGGGATGCTCTTGGCTCTCCAAGTCAAAGACAGAGAGTTTCAGGGAATGAGGGAGTGAAAATGGGAAAATTGAGAGGAACAACTGGAAACAGCTGGACCAACACTTGGAAGGAATGGGTGGAGAATGCGTTAGAAGTTCAGTTCCTTGGGAGGGCTGAAAGCTGTCCCATGGTGTCTCATGGGACATAAGATTTCTCACACTGCTTGCTACTATGGGACAAAAGCTCCTCAATCTCTTTCTGCACAAACATTTAAAACAGTCTGACACAAAAACAAAACCAACAGCGCAGTTTATAACAATGCCTTACTAAACAATGTCAAATGCCTACTTTAGGAAGAATACACAAAGAACAAGGCAGACAGTAACGGGCAGCTGCCATTAATTTCATGCTAAAATCATGTTTTTATTAACAGAGTGAGTCAGAGTCTCACTGTTTACAAATACATGTTTATATATGCATTCTCAATCATAAAACATTAAGTTTTTCCTGACAGTTTAGGGTGACTAACCTCTTCCTTGTCCATAAATGGTTCTGGGGCTTTTCTGAAGCTAAATAATCTCAGGGCAAAGGAAAAATGCCAGGCAAGCAGTTAAACTTATTGTTTCTCTAATAATACACACAGGGAGTATAACTTGACTCCACACAAACCATTACCTAGCAACTCATTTCAATGGTGTGGTTCCATTTTTTTTTTTTCCTGAGTATTCTAAGAGGTTCTAATTTGTGAGTCCCTTAGCCTTCCCCTCAAAATTAAATGTAAACTGTTTCAGAATTGGAGACTCAGAATATTCAGAGCCTCTATGTCCCAGGGAGTAAAGAGAATACCTATTTCTACTCCTCTAGTTGTGGGGTTAGGGTTAGGTTTGGTTCTTTCTGACTGGCTGGAGTAGTTCACTTGTGAAAGACAAGCTGTGAAAACTAGAAGCATGGGACTTCCCTGGTGGCTCAGTGGATGGGAATTTGCCTGCCAATGCAGGGGATACAGGTTCGATCCCTGGTCCGGGAAGATTCCACATGCCATGGAACAACTAAGCCCATGCACCACAATTACTGAGGCCACGTGCTCAAGAGCTCACAAGCTCCAACTACTGAATCTCTGCCTAGAGTCTGTGGTCCACAACAAGAGAAGCCTGCGCAAAAAACCCACAACACCAGAAGCATAATGCAGCTCTGCCCCTCAAACCTGCTTATTTTTGGGTTATTCCAAAGAACGGCTAGGTGAACCATTTCTTAAGAAAGCATAGATCAAACCTGAGATAGGCAGGCTGAGAAGGGAAAGATAGTTTAATCTAATGAACCAATGCTAGGTCTCCCCAGGTGACCTCATCCAGCCTCACGGCCTTAAACATTACCTATGACCTGGTGACTCCAAAATATATCTTGAGCCTCAATCTTTTTCCTAAAAACCACACTCTACTGCCTGCATGACACTTACTTAATGTCTGCTAAGAACCCTGAACTTAATACACTCCAAACCAAACTCTTGAGTTCCTTTCTCAAACCCATTCCTCTGTGCACTTTCCCTTAACCAGTAGCTGGTACCTCCATCACCCTAGTTCCTCACATTGAACACCTTGGACTTCTCCTTGACCCACATGATCCACATCCAGTCTTAGCAGCAAACCTCACTGGCTGTGCCTTCAAAATACTGATACACGCAGATTCCAAGTATCTCTCATCACCTCCACTACTTCAATCCTTGCCCAAGTCACCACTGCCTTATGTCTAATTCCTAACTGAACTTCCTGCTTCCACCTTTCTCCCTATGGTCTTCCCCACTCCACAACCCTGGAAGCCAGAAGGACACATTTTCTCTGCTCAAATCCTTCCAGTAGCCTCTTACCTCAAAATCCTAACCATGGCCCATGAAGTCCCATACAATCTACTTCGGTCACTCATTTGACACCACTATGCCCACCTTCATTCTGTTCCCCCTACAAAAGGCTTCGCTTCATTTCGATTATGCCAAGCGTGTTCTCACCTCAGGGCTTTGCACTTATCTCCTTTCCCTGGAATGCTCTTGTTTTAGGCCACATACATAATTGGCTTGCTTTTCTCACTTTCTTCAGATCTTGGCGCAAATGTCACCTTATCAGAGCTTTATCAGTCTATATAAAACAGCAACCCCTGATCATGAATGGGGTTTTGAAAAACAATCAGAAGTTCCCCAGGTGGAAGAAGAGGTGTGCCAAGGAGAAAGACCTATGATGAGGGAGCTATTTACGTAGGCAGTGCTAGTGGTAAAGAACCTGCCTGCCAATGAAGAAGACACAGGTCGATCCCTGGGTCGGGAAGATCCCCTGGAGAAGGGCATGGGAACCCACTCTAGAACTCTTGCCTGGAGAATCCCATGGAGAGAGGAGTCTGGCGGGCTATAGTCATGGGGTTGCACAAGAGTCGGACATAACTGAAGTGATTTAGCACGCACATGATACAGTATGGGAGGTTCAGGAATCAAGTCAATAATTGTTTCTGGAATATGGAAGGAGCAGTAGTCTGGCAATTAGTCTGGAAAGGGAGATAAAGGCCACAAAGTGAAGGGCCTTGTATGTGTAAAAGAGCTTACACTTTATCTTGTAGATGACAGAGACTCCCTGAAGAGTTTTAAGTAAGGGTATGGCTGATAAAGAAGGGTATAAACAAATTGAGGAGGTATGGGGCTGGGGAGCTGAGACTGGAGTCCAAAAGATCAGCTAGGAGAAAGTGATCAATCTTGTACTCACATAAAGAGTAAGACTAATTGGGCCCACTGCTGTCAACTCCTAGGCCACGGCCAGAGGATCCCCTTTAACCTGGGAGAGAACTTAACACTTTGCTGAATTGAATCTGTGTCTGGATCAGTTCCTATGAGCTCAATTCTTTATTTCAAATATGCATTGGCTTTGGCTAGTTGGAGCAAAGCCCGGGATGTGGAGGGGAGAGGGTGGGGGAGCATGCGGATTAGATAAATGTAATAACTGAGACCCACCCTCACACTAAACAGTGTCTCAACACCCATCCAAGAACCAAGTTACTTGTCTCCAAATCCTCCAATCTGCACCTGGCCTGCCCCATTAGGCACTTCTTTGTATGAGGCAAGAACCTAGTGTGGCAAGAGAGACATGCTTGGGATTCTCACCCAAGTACCCTTGACTCTCTGAGGATAACTGCAGTTGGGGTGTGGAGACCAAGGCTTCCCCAGGGCAGGAAGGGGGAAGCGGGAGACCCAGAGATAAACTCAGGCTCAGTTTTTGGGGGGCTATGCAGTGACAGAGCACTCTTCCCGGAGAGGCTTATCTACCAACCCTGGAGGGGACAAAGGTGCCAGAGAAGAAGCTCCTGCCCCTGGGAAGACCCTAAGAGTTTCCACCCTCTTCCAGCCACGCCTCCAGGACACAGCAATGCTGAACCAGTGCAGGGTTCTGGAGTACTGCCTCCCCATTCATCTCTCTTCCTCCTCTGAGGCTCCCAGGCCCCAGCTCTGGCCCTTCAATCCACATCATGTGTGCATTTTTTTTTACCCACCCTGGGAATCCAAAGCCTTCCCTGGACTCCCATCCCCAGCTTTCCCATAGTAGCAGAGCTGAGCATAGAGCCAGGCAGACAAGGCCTAAGGGAAAGGAAGGCTATTTGCGGCCCAGTATAAATAACAAAGTCCTGGACCTGGCTCTTTCATTAGGAGCTACAAGGGCCACAGGATCCCTGAGGGCTATTAATGTGCAGGCACTGGGCACACATGCTTTCTAGGCAACATTTCACAGCTATAGGAGAAGGAAGGATTATTATATTCATTCTATTGAGGAGGAAACTACGGCTTAGAGCAGTCAAGCAACTGCTTCACATTCACACAGTGAATAGCAGAGCTGGGATTCAAACCCACGTTTCATTTCTCTAATTTGAAGGAATCCAAAAACTATGGAACCTGCCCTCTACCACCCACAAATTTACAACCAAAGTAATTAATCAGAAAAAAAAAAAAAAAGACTATGACTAATTGGGCCAGTATGCGTAAAAACTAGAGCAGAGAACCAAGGGGCAAAGGGAAAGGCAAATTTCTGCTAACATGGCACCAAGTGAGCTACCTCATCAGAGGACTCCCCAGAACAACACTACCACCACTGACTGCCTTCTCTCAAGACGACTGAGGCTGATAATGTACAGGTAAGTTACAGAATCTACCCAGTTACGCCTCCAGCAGACCTGAGGCCCCAGAACCCAGTTCCAATAAGGTTAACTGGCTGAGGTTTAGGTCCTGAGGAAAGTACAGCTGAGTCCTGTGGCTGAGACTCTACTCGGTGATGTTATGGATTCTGTTTTTCATTCTTGAAGGCAAGCAATTCTACAGTGCAGCAGTTAACAAGGAGAAAGAATGGACAGTCTAGAAGTGGAACCTGGGAAACAGGGGGTCTAGTTCAGATCTACTGCTGGGAATTTATCCAAGCTTCTTCACCTTTGGACTTGATTTCTCCATGACCCTCCAGAGTTTGCATCTTTCTTCTATTTGTGGGGATTCTGATGCTCTGTATTTCACAGAGGTACCACAAAGACCACATTAAATGGTATTTGTAGAGTCATGCCATCTACAAAACAATTTCCCATTTATGCATTTTTATGTCTCAAGGTTGCTGAAATTGTTTTTAAATATATATTATATCTTGGGAATAGTTCTGAGATACAAAAGGAATGCTCTTTTCTTCTCCCATACTTCAGATGCTGAAGCATCCCTCCAAGGACAGTGGGCATAAAGGGATAGATAATTTGATGAAATGTCTTTTTATTTTTTAAATCACCAATTTCATTGCTCTCCAACCATGTTTAGAAGTTTAGGATATAAAAATACGAGTTTTTCCTGATGGAATAATACATAAGAGTCATAAAACAACCCTTTCTGATTTGCTCAGTTATAGCTCCTAAAACACACAAATCTTGTTGGTTGAGTTCCCTAACACAGTCCAAGTGTTTAGAATAGTATCAGACACACAGTATATTTTTACTAAATCTGTGTTGAATGAATGTGTAAGAAACTTCGAATAAGAGAATAGAAAGTCTAAAAAGGAAAGCTAAAATGTTCCAGGGTAAATGCAACTACTTCCTTTTAACATAACAAGAGGCAAAGAAATAAAAAGTTTGTGATACATAATAAAGGATAGTACAACCAAACAACATATTTGCAGTAGAAAAACTACACATCCAGTATATTTTTAGCTCGTTACTTACGGTATCTGCGGCAGTCAGATTGATACCCAGTCCTCCAGCTCGTGTACTTAGCAGGAACACAAAAATGTCATTCCTGCAGGACAGAGAGAGGGAGAGATATTTTAAGAGGAAAAACTGAAAAAGAAAACTGGCATGTAGCAAAAGAGAGGGATCTCTGGACACAGAACAATGTCTAGGCCTAGAAAGTTTTGGTGGTTACCCAGACCTGATCCACGTTTCTGACACACTGAAAGGTGTCAACAAAGGTGCTGGGCTGCTACAGTGAGACTATGGCAGTCATCTTCCAGTTTGCAGATAAACTTCTGCTGTCCACTGACTGACAGGCAATATAATTTAAAATATTTGGCAAATGTAACAGAAAAGTATGCCATGGAAGTAGAGACGCCTCTGTAATAGTCAACTGTTTAGCAAGTCAAACTATTCCCAGTTCATACAGTGGGGAAAAATAAGTCAGTATTGTCTGGTGTTTCCCCAAAGAATCATGACTTTCAATAATCTGGGAACTAATGATCACTGTGGCTGGGAAACTGGAGAAGGCAATGGCAACCCTGGAAAATCCCATGGATGGAGAAGCCTGGTAGGCTGCAGTCCATGGGGTTGCTAAGAGTCGGACACGACTGAGCGACTTCACTTCACTTCAATGATCATAACTCTGAAGGACTCAAGTTCATATGCAAAAAGTTAGTCCAGAAAAATGACCAGAGGTCAGGATTAAGACTCAGGTTATGACTTCTAAGTATTCAATTGAATTCAGGATCAATCCATGAAGACAGGCTAAAATTAAAGTACTTTTCTGATGGATACCAACATTGCCCTTAACAGAAATGATAAGATATAGTTTTCTCAGTTCCCCTCTACATCCTATATCCTTTTAAAGAAACCGAGAATTACAAACAAATCAGTAGGTGTGCCTGTCACTCATTCAGGCAGTAAATATTCACTGAATATCTTTTAGGAACAAAGGCCATGCCAGATCAGAAAAGACAGACCGACTATAAGGTTTATCTGTGTACACACATGCAATTAGGGGCTCAGTTCAAGCCCAATTCTTGCAGATAACATGAATATATTCAAGACTATCTTGCATTTTCATGTTTCCGTCACCTGAGGTTATTTTCCAGAATATTTCTACAGGAAAGGGACTGCATTATACCGACGAACAAACTTTACAGCCCTCTAAATCAAGCTGCTGATCGCTTTTCTTCATGACTATAATGAGGAACAAAACTAGAAATTCATTACCAGTGTTATTCAAATTGCAGGTCATACCTATCATTGGTCATGTAATCAGTTTGGTGGGTTTGGTACACATAAATTACAGAAATAAAAATAACAGATTAGAAAATATTATATCACAGGTCATAAGGATAAGTATTGTTTCTGATTTTATGACATGGTAAATATGTATTAAATCTCAATGTAAGATGAATTTTATTCTGTGGGTTCCAGTTTAAGAGAAAAAACAAACACACTGACATCAGGGTGCTCTCGTCCCTTGATGCAGTTCTTCCTTGGTAAAGTCACTTGACTGCTAAAGGTCTGTTTCCTGCACTGTAAAATGAGGATGCTCTGAATGAAATAGCTGAAGTGACTAAATGATGACATATCAATGGCAAACATGAATACCAGTGAAGGAACTACTCTGAAAGAAGTATCCTGGCTAAATCCCTAAGCTGGGTAGGTCCTAGTATTTGCATTCAATTAAACACAGCTTTTCTAGAGGCAGACATGGATAACAGATCATATTTGGAGGTCTCTTGTAGGGCATGATTCCAAAAGTACTGGAAGTTGTGCTCATTTAATCCTTGAATTTTATCATGAAGTCTAATATTTCATAATTTTATTTATACAATATCATCTTTCACAGTTAAATCATAAAGGGCAAACCAAAAAGTTAAAAGGCATCTGCCAGTTTACAAACACATTCTGCCCTAGATATGGGATGATGTAAATGCAAGCTTGATACCTCCTAGCCCGTAAGAGAATATTTAACCACAATAATGCTTCAAATAAACATTGATGTAGCTTTCCAGGGCCATACTAATCTCTACAGGATAATCTTCTCCACTTTGGCCTTAAGAAGACTGCTCAATCCCATGCATCTCTCTCTCCTGCTCTGGTGGGTACAGAGCAGGAGTCAGAAGCTTCTCTCTGATATCTGTGTTAGAGCTGATGGAGTCACCTGACAGCCAGGACTTTTTGTTGATGTGGGGATGGGGGAAAGGGGTGGGACAAGAAGAGAGATAGAAGGTAGATGAGATCTATAAAAAAGAATAGAGGCAGAAAGACAGGTCATTTCCACAGTCTGCACAGCCAAAGAGATAAGTCCCCAGATGTAGCAATTCTTCACAAACAGGGACTATATACAGAAAAAAACACTAGAGAAAGGAATCTAGTTAAAAATAAATTAGTAACAAAATTTAGAGACATGACTGGTGAAAAATGCTCTTCTGGGGATGTTACCTATGTAGCAAGAAGATACCTTTTAGTGATGAGATGGTAAGCAGCAATGTTTGGCTGTGCCCAGTGTAATTTCATCATACTCTAATGGAAAAATAAGGATTATGGGAGTCTTAGATTATTAAAAGTCAAAGAAATTAGTGTCCATCCCGGATCACACTGTTGGATCATATGTAGACCAAAACATCTAAATTGCACTGCTGAGAAGTTCCTTTCTACTTAATAAATCTAGCATTGATAATGTAAATTAATGTTTTGGAAGCTGACTAAAAGGAAGAAAATAGAATCCCAGAAGGCAACATGATAGTTTGGGTGCCCTCTATGAGGCTAAAAAGGAATCTCAACTCAGGGTCTCTATTGGAATGGGTCTTAGAGACCAGGCTTCAGGGTGGTCTGTGAAGCAGCCTATGAAATCATGTAGCAAAGACATGGTTAAATCTCACTCTCATTCTTCTTTAGTTAAGGCCACTTTGCACCAAAAAATGAAATAGTGCTGGGCATGTAGCTGACTGGGAAAGACTTGATGATGAGTGGAAAAGAGCTAGAATTAAAGACCCTGGAGCTTTATTTATAGTCTCACCAAGAAGGAAAAAATCCACACTATGCTCTTACTTTTGCTTATATTTTCCAGTCACCCAAATAATCAGGTAATGGTGGTGGGGGGCGGGGGTCCATTTGGGAAATGTCATGGGATAGGAGGAAGAGAAGCAAAAGGCCAAGGCACCCCAGAGAAAAGCCCTTGTGAATGGCTTAGTCTAGGATCACGTACTGGTCACATGTTCTGAATATTGCCCAGTCAGGACATCCTGGCCAAACAGTCTTTAGTCTCAGTCAGACTCTTTCCTGGAAGGACCCCTCATAAATCAATCTTGTATGAAGGGAATGTAAATGGCTTTTTATAGGAGTTCTTGTTTACTCTGGCTGACCTTTGAGCCACAGGGCTTTCCAGTTGAAAACTACAATTTTTTCTTTTGATGTCTTTTCATTAATAACAAAGAAAATATTTGGCAAGGATGCTTTCTTGTTTTCAAAAACACCTGTCTTTTTCTCTATATTGGGTTAGCCTTTCAAATTTATAAGTTGAGAACTTTTATAAGTTGAGATCCCATTTGGAGGGATCTATCTCACAGGCTTCTGATCAGCATAAATACAGTTCAGATTCTATACATGAGAGAGAGATTATTTCCTAGCCATAATCCTAATTCTAATCGTCTAGTCTAGCTCATCATGTAGGAAGGGAAGAAGACTTAAGTCTGTTTTTTCATTTTGCCTAAATCTCACTCTCATTCTTTTTTAGTTAAGGCCACTTTGCACCAAAATACTGAAATAGTGCTGGGCATGCAGCTGACTTTGGGATGCCAAAGTTGTTTATTAAATGCCAAGTGTTAATATGATTGTTACTCACTTTGAGTCTAAATAAAATTCATTGCTCCCTAAGTAATTCTTAGTTGCAGAATTTGGACACTCAAGTAAGGTTTTCCAGGAAAGTTTAAAAAACAAAGTATTTACTAAGTATATCTAGTATAATTTAATGGTGAAAATACCCTTCTTTTAAAGCTAAACTACTGGGATTGCCCAAGTAATCACAAGTAAGAGATTT
>NW_011494831.1:3278204-3285500 GCF_000754665.1 Bison bison bison
CCCCCCACCCCATGAAATCCCCAGTTTAGGGAACTGGATCAGCTAGAAGAAAAGTTGTAGCTCTATAACTCAGAAGCCCAAATTGTTTACATATCAACACATTACAGCTCTGGTTGGTTATCAACATCAGCAGAATTTTCTATAAAGTAATATGAAAATATGTACAGTCTTAAACACTCATATTCCTTCACTCAGTAATCTCTCTTGTTTGAATCCATACTAAGACAATAATTTAAATGACGACAAAGCTTTATAAACAAAGATATTCAACATTTTAACAACAGAAAGATAGTATATCCAATGTAAGGGAATATAGGTCATTAAAAATAATGACTATAATGACTTTTTGGATGATATATGAAGATCTTTATGAAATACTGCTAAGTAGAAGAAATAAGGACACATAATCATCTGTACAATATGGTATCAACATGTAAATATAATCACACACATGTATCAGAGCCTAGAGGGATAAACCAAAATGTTAACAGTGATGAGACTGTGGGTGATTTTTACTTTATCAAATAATCTCAAATCTTCCTCAATAGGCATTTTCTATAATACAAAATGGCCACAACTGTTACTTGAAAAAAAAAAAAAGCTTTTCTATAAAGGAGATTCTCAAATGTACAATATCAAACATATTAGTGGGGGAAAAAACCACAAACAATAGTAGGTGAAAGACTGATTACTTTTCTTCTAACACATACGCCTGGAGAGAATATAGGCACCCCAGGGAAACAGTCTGTAGATTTCATATGTAAGAGTCTCGTCAGTTGGAGCTCTGAACGTTGGACTAGGTAAGGACATAGTGAAATGTGTTTCATTCAATTTCAAAATCAAGAAAAGATAAAGATCAGCCGGTAAACTTTTTCTGGGGTGAGGGGAGGCACAAAACAATATGCAGTGCTAGGAAGCACTACTTTGCTTATTACACGTCTCACTTAAATAATCAATTCACAAACCGGCCAAAAGCTTCTGCTAGGTAACAAACTAAAACAGGTCCAAAGAAGTTCTTCCCCTCCATTGTTGGTCAAACAGGCACCTGAATTCAGAAGCAGTTTCAACCAGGAGTTATTGGTCTGAGTATGCACTGTAAACTAACACATCAGGATGCACTTCTTACCCACGCTGTATAACGAAGGACTGTGCAATAGCAAAAATTCTCAGAGGGCATGCATGCTATGTTGAATTACAGATTTGTTTTATGTTGAAGTAAAACATGTTTTAAAACTGAAATAAAAGAAATTTAAAAATTATAACCTAAATACAAGTGGCTATATGCTTAATTTTCTTACCAAGAATTCAAAAGCTAAATAGTAACAGACTATACAATTAAAGGCCAAAAATTCAGAATTGTTCTGACTTACAGAACATTAAGACCTAGTCTATTCCTTAGTTCTCAAGGAAAATTAAGGGTTGAGTTCAGGAGACCTGTCACTAGTACAGCCTGGCTTTCTCCTTGGAGAGAGCAGTAACTAGACCCTGCTTATTACAATGAGAACCTGCACTTAGGATAATTATGGCTCTGTAGGCCATCAGCATCCAGCAGGCGGTATTTGAAATTTCACAGGCTTATTATCGGGTAGGATAGGTACTGTAACTGAGAGCTGCCAGATGAATAGACTGCACACTATTGCAATTTGTCAGAGTTCACTGTACCACTACAATATTAGGGGCAAAGCAGGAAAAAAAGAAGGTATTTTTCTTTAAACTTATACAAAATAAAACAGGTAAGCAAAACAAAATGAAAATCAACTATAAGTCAATACCCAGAGATAGCCACTGTTAACATTTATGAATATAGCCTTGTGGACTTTTTTTTTTTACATGCATATTATTCACATAAGAAGGATCCTGGTTCATACTCAGAAATTATTTCTTTTATTGCGCAAAGAAACAGGCACTGATTCAGTAAGAAAGAATATTTAGAATACCAAAATTACCAACTATTCATTTCCTCTCTCTCTCACAGCCACCCAGATCTGAACCATCATAAGCAGATGGAGCTACCTCTTAGAATGGCAGGAACTGTATCATGATTGCTTAACAATCTGAGACATACTGGTATTTCTTTGAAAGTCACCATCTCAACTAGAGGAAAAATCAAATGACAATTTCTGTAATTTCTATTAACATTACCTGGTTTGAAAATCAGCAACCATATCCCGTCTCTCTGAGATCTTAGATGAGCCATCAAGCCTCATGTAGGTATGCTTCCTGTAAACCATATATTCCTGCCAATCAGAGCAAAAAGATATAATAAGCTTGATGCAAATTACTGCATTCTAAATCTCATAAGCATCTACCCACCTTATCCATGGGGGGTAAGTCATTCTATACAGAATGAAGACAAAGCAATCTCAAAAGTACAGGAATTTGATTTGTGAATAAGCTTACTATCAGTGTGTAAAAACAGAGGGTACCCTGAAGATTACAACCACTCTCAATTTCAACTTAGACTAATCTTATTCCTGCAGACTTTTGTAGATTTTGTGAAAAAACAAACAAGTGAAACAAAATAAAATCTCTAAACCAAAATGGCTTTTCAGTCACCAACCAGATGCCTCTCACGGCTATGGAATATCTGGTTTTCTTTCAGGAAGTAGCACTCACCCCAGTGGGTTTCTCTCCAGCAAATTCTTGCTGACTAAAGTCCTTGAATTTACAACCCAAGTTCCCTTCTTTCAGCACAGCATGCACTACTGTTAAGGGAGACCTAAGCAATAAGGTAACTTTCCATGGCTGAGAATGTTCTTGGTGTCATCTGTAAGAAGAATTACAACTTTTAAGAACGGAGGAGGTATTTCAAGAGATGCAATGGAGGGAATATATATTCATTCTTGGAAGCTGCAATTCTTCTTACAGATGTGGAATGATTTCCTCTTTCTTTATCCAATCATATAGATTGCATTTCAAGAAGTGCACTCAGTGAGGGACTAGTATCAAAAGCTAATATAGCTGCTGATTCATAAGAAACACCATGAAACAGTTTTTTTTTTTCAGTTCAAAAAATTTTTTTTCCTATTGAAAAAGACTAATCATTTCTACATTTGGGAGCTATATATGCTAAATAACTTTCTGTGGTCAAATGCTCTTTTATTGTAATACTCATTATGCAGCTCTTATACCTGGCTGGGTACTTCAGTATGCAAGGTTGTTATAGTCTGGTATGGCTGGTGTAGTGTACGCAGCAGCACTCTTAAAGCAAGCTGATATGTATGTATTTTTTATTCTTCTTTTTTTCACTATTTGTTTCTGTCTCCAGGGGATTCTTTAAGGACTTTGGTAATCAAAGAGGGGCAGAAAATATTCAGTCAAAGCAAGTTTCACATTTAGCCCATATAGCCCTATGATGAGAATGGGTTAATGGTAAAAGAGTAGTAGGGGATGTTTTGGATAAGGAGGAATTCAGGAAAGAAGATGAAAAATAACAGCATGAGGATGGTCTTTAGAGGCTCACTATTCCTGGGCAGCTATTCCATCAGATGTGGCCATCCAGAACAACAAAATATCTAGATGATAGAAAGCCCACAGATTTGAATTTTAACCAAAAAGTAGACTTCCTGCATAGGCACTCTTTTGCCTTTTGAACCAGAACTTCTAAACTTTAATGACAGTAGTGATGAATGAATCTTCCTATAGATCTTGCTGTACACATCATTTATATATCAAGGTCAGAACACCACCAGAGATATTAATCCTAGACCATAACCAAACCAACAATGATTACAGACAGCTTGTTACTGAGGCAACGGAAGTGAATCTTTCCCATTTGCTGCTTTAAGCCTCTGCTCTCTCACCCAGGGGAATAGTGGCATTTCAGAAGGCTTAGATTGAGTCTAGATCCTATTTCAGTAAATAGCTTCAAAACAAGTACATGGACATGGAAACAGCAGTTAAAAGCAGAATATAAGAATAGCTATATTCTCACACTATAGAAAAACATCTTAAATACTGAGCTAAAAAGGCAACTCAGTATTTCTTTCATTCACAAATTTTGGTTTGTGAGCTAGAAACCCCCAAACTACCTAGCTTGTGAGCGAGGTGGCCCCAAAGCTACCTTAGACATCTCTCTAGAACTCTAGGACTTCCCTGGTGGCTCAGATGGTAAAGCGTCTGCCTACGATGCGGGAGACTTGGGTTCAATCCCTGGGTTGGAAAGATCTCCTGGAGAAGGAAATGGCAACCCTCTCCAGTATTCTTGCCATGGGATCATGGACGGAGGAGCCTGGTGGGCTACAGTCCATGGGGTCCCAAAGAGTCGGACACGACTGAGTGACTTCACTTAGAACTCTAGGCTGTTTGAAAAAGATACTTAATTTAATCAAATATTCATCTGGAAAGAAAAGCCTTATTTTTTCCAATCATTAATTTCAAGAACTGCTCCATTCTTAGTCTAGTTCTCCTATAATCCTAAAAACAACTAATGATTTAATATAAAATTGTTTTTTTAAATAAAAGATGAATTCTAACAACAAACGATTTGATAGTAGTCACAGAACTTTTGAAAATTTAATTTAAAAATACCCAGAGCAATTATTTGCCAATTAAAAATAAATTTAAAAAATCTATCCCCACTTAACAATCTCTGTATCAAAAGGTTTTATAAGATCCATTTTAAGTGCCTTGCTTAATATATTCTTTTCAAAGCCAGCAGCTAAGAGTTGGTTAATCAGTAACTATTTTATGAGTTTTGCAGTTAAATATCTTTTAAGGATGGCACAGGATTCCCATTCACCCCTCAATCCTCTGTAATTCACTCCCATGCCTGAGGACCACAGCTGGATGATTACCGCTTGCTGGATGACTGTACTGTGCTGTGTAGGAACCATGTCATGTTAGCAGTCCAGTGCTTAGAACTCACGTGACAGGACGACCTGACATTTGGCACTGTGGAGAAATCAAGGGCATTCTCTCACTCAAGTCTACTTGGGTTATTTAGGAAAGGCTAAAAAATGATCCATCAGTATGACTGAATTTCTTGGAACCTTGTAAACCTTTTGCTCCACTTAAAGCAACAAAGAGAGGCACTTCTCTGGCAGTCTAGTGATTAAGACTCTGCGCTTTCTATGTAGGGGGTGATGGTTCAATCCATGATCAGAGAACTAAGATTCCACATGCTGTGCTGCCCACCCCCACAAAAAAAAGCAGCAAAGAGAAGACAGAAACCAAATGTAGACCTTCCTCTCCCGAAAGTCTCATAATTTAGTACTCTCCCCTAATTAAACAAATATCAATACCAGTATTCTCAAGTGGATCAATAACCACCAACCAAAGTAAGCTCTAATTCTCCTTGAATTAATAAAATACAAATTATGGCTTTTAACATTTAGGAAGTCTTTAGACCTATATAGTTCTAATATATACTATTTTTAAAAATTACTGACGAAGGCAAAGGGGTTATGGGCAAGAGGTACTTCTGCCATCTGAGGACTGACTTTCAACCAGGATTAAAACTCCTAGGTCCCATTCCAGGAATTCTGACTCTGTAGGTCTGAATTAGGGCCTAGACTGGTTTATTTTTTAAAAGTTCCAAAGATGCCTGCTGATATAACACATCCAAAGATGTTATAACCAGAGCTGAGAACAACCACTACAGAGCGAAGGCAGAGCAGGGTCCCTTAGAATCATGCTATCTCAGCATGCCCCTCAGATGAGTAACACATGAAGTGTGTTAGAAATGCAGAACTGAGGGGCATACCCCATATATCCAATAAATCAGAATTTGCATTTAACAGGTGTGACTTGTAAGTACACCCACACTGTTACAGAACATACCCTTATGCTATTTCTAAGGCCCTGGAACACTTTATTCAAGAAAAATGTTATATGGAACCCCTCTAATAGAAAATAGATTAAAAAATTTTACTATTCTAGTTAACAAAGAAGGGTATGGAGTCCAGGGCCCCACCTATTTAATGTCTACACTTTAAGTCTCCTTTCCTGTACCCAACCCCATCTGTTGGAAAACCACTTTCTTAGAATACAAATTGAGAGGACAGGTCAGTTCTGGAACACATTCCTAAGTCCTACTTTTTAAGCACGAGCATGTGAACAGAGGTATTAGCAAAACTCAAAATAGTTTCAGAAATGCCTCTCAATCCTTTAAAGTACACTAACTAAAAGCAAACATTCACACCAGCGATGTAATACGAAGGGTCTAGGTTCACCTTGAAGTAGTAGTGGTAACGATGATGGTTTGCATTTACTGAACATTTACTAAATAACAATCACTATTCTGTGTATTTTACCTGGTTTTGCTTATCCAGAAAGGCTATTTCAGATAGGTGTTATTATTGTCAATCCTATATTTAACAGATGTTAAGATCTCTAAAGTGACACAGGCAGTAGGTAATGGAGCTAAGATGAGAATTCAAGTAGACTAGATCCAGAGCCTTTAGCTTAATCCTTCTACCTACTGCTTCCAGACAGCAGAGCAGCTCATTACCACTAGAGGAAAAAAGGGGGAGGGAGAAGCCCTATAACCCTCTGTATAAGTCTCATCCATCATCAACATAAAGAAAGAGTTAACTGGGCACTTGAAAAAATAAAGGCAAATGTTTACATATCCCTAACAAACCTTCCATTCTGAGACTTCTTTTTTATTTCAAAGTTGTCTCTGGTGTTCATTTTAACCCAATTTCACTGTCATAAAACAATCTGAAGGAAAGTCAGTATGATCCACAAACCTGCAGACCTAGTGTAACTTTATTTTTCTAGACACGCCTCCTCCCTTGAGGTTTATCACCAGCAAAAAGTGAGACTTCTCTCAATGTCTACAATTTCTCTTTTGTCCAAGCAAAACCATGCCTCCTATCCTTGAGGTTTATCACCAGCAAAAAGTGAGACTTCTCTCAATGTCTACAATTTCTCTTTTGTCCAAGCAAATCGTACCAGGTGAGTACAATATGGCAGTTATCCTTCCTTTATCTAATACAAAGCCCTATGGAGCAAGACCTGATCACAAGGCTCTGAAGGGCCCACCACAATCTGCCTTCACCCTACTTGTTATTCCCCTTTCTTCTATACCATATGCTCCAGTGACACTGAACTAACACCCGCTTTCCCAATCCACACAATGTCATGTACCCTCCAACCTCCATGCCTTTTTACATGTGGCTTCCTTAGTCTGCAAATGCCCTTCCTCCTCATGGTTGAAATTCTATTTAAGTTCGGTTTTATGTCATTGTATGTGAAGCCTTCCTGAAGTGACCAAGTTAGAAATAAATGTATCCCTCCTGCTATCTTCAGCTCTGGTCATGCTTTATTTTTGGCATTAGTATCAGGGTACAT
>NW_011494831.1:3285600-3303037 GCF_000754665.1 Bison bison bison
TTGAGGTTTATCACCAGCAAAAAGTGAGACTTCTCTCAATGTCTACAATTTCTCTTTTGTCCAAGCAAAACCATGCCTCCTATCCTTGAGGTTTATCACCAGCAAAAAGTGAGACTTCTCTCAATGTCTACAATTTCTCTTTTGTCCAAGCAAAACCATGCCTCCTATCCTTGAGGTTTATCACC
Organism: Bison bison bison; assembly: GCF_000754665.1. Classification (NCBI taxonomy): domain Eukaryota; kingdom Metazoa; phylum Chordata; class Mammalia; order Artiodactyla; family Bovidae; genus Bison; species Bison bison. Next base: position 3,285,786 of record NW_011494831.1, read on the forward strand.
AGCAAAAAGTGAGACTTCTCTCAATGTCTACAATTTCTCTTTTGTCCAAGCAAAACCATGCCTCCTATCCTTGAGGTTTATCACCAGCAAAAAGTGAGACTTCTCTCAATGTCTACAATTTCTCTTTTGTCCAAGCAAAACCATGCCTCCTATCCTTGAGGTTTATCACCAGCAAAAAGTGAGACTTCTCTCAATGTCTACAATTTCTCTTTTGTCCAAGCAAATCGTACCAGGTGAGTACAATATGGCAGTTATCCTTCCTTTATCTAATACAAAGCCCTATGGAGCAAGACCTGATCACAAGGCTCTGAAGGGCCCACCACAATCTGCCTTCACCCTACTTGTTATTCCCCTTTCTTCTATACCATATGCTCCAGTGACACTGAACTAACACCCGCTTTCCCAATCCACACAATGTCATGTACCCTCCAACCTCCATGCCTTTTTACATGTGGCTTCCTTAGTCTGCAAATGCCCTTCCTCCTCATGGTTGAAATTCTATTTAAGTTCGGTTTTATGTCATTGTATGTGAAGCCTTCCTGAAGTGACCAAGTTAGAAATAAATGTATCCCTCCTGCTATCTTCAGCTCTGGTCATGCTTTATTTTTGGCATTAGTATCAGGGTACATTTGACAGTTATTTGTGTGACGTACATATATATAAATTCTTCACTCAACACATCTCTTGAAGTCAAAGACCACATTTAACTGGTGTTTACCTCTGCCTGGCAGAACACCTCCCTCATAAAAAGAAATGAACTAAACAGGAAAAATATAGTGTGGTTGCAAACACAAATTTCCTTCTTTTTTTTTTTTTTCCCCCACAAATTTCCTTCTATCATTTCTAAGACCTAATGAAAATGTTAGTTTACAGTGACCTCAATTTGCTTTTTTTATTCCATGGAGCAGTTATAAAATATTCAGTTTCCCCATATGTTCGGAACCATAGTTCCCAAAGGTTATTTGGAGTTCTAAGAAAATCAGCCCATAAATGATAGAATGTCTGTTTGGGATGAATCCTTCCCCAGTGAGGTACTTGCTGACTAGGCAACTTATACGACCCAGTGTCTCAAATATCATCATTAGCTATGGATTATCTGGATTTAATTCTGTGTTGTATTATTTTCATATATTGGTACAGTGCAAGATTTGTCTGGGTTTCAGTACTTAACAATCACAACACATACAGCACCAGTTGGCTGACCCTTCCCAAGTACTCCTGTATTGCATAGAAAATATTGAGACTTATTTCCTTAAACTACAGACTCAGTTGCTTGATGCAATAGGAATGAATCTCAACAGAGATGATGCAGAGATAACATAAGTCATCTGTAGTGAGTTAAAGCTCTCTGCAAATACTAAACTATGGGGAGTGAAGGGGAGTGTCACAAACCAGGGTAAAATGGTGGTGGTAGGGAAAGTTCTGATATCCAGCTGGATGCCACCATCCCAACTGGACAAGGGCTCTATGCCTGTGTCCATAGTAGCCACATCAGCCAAGATCCTATATGTGACTTGGTAAATACAAAATAAACTGATAACATAACATTTAGTGACCTGCCATACCTTCCTCTATTTATGTCCTTAACTTCTACCCATGGCACACTAAAAGTACTTGGCCCTGGAAATTGCTTTCCTTTTTAAATCCCTTATCCAGAAATACTATTTGGATACCATGGGGAAAGATAAAATATTTCTGAAAACAGAATTCTATTTGGAAGATCTGACACATTCACTAGAAATTTAAACTAAAATCAGATTTTTTGCCCAAGAGAAGGAGGCTATCAATCGCTTTAGAAAATACCGAACAAATACAAAGTGCCTTGATGTAGTATTTTTCCCAAAATGGAAACCTGGCCATAGAAAAGTGCGTGAGCTTTACTATCTTTTAGTTCTTCTGAATACCAGAAACAAACACATAGCCAGGGTTAAAGCACAGAACAAAAAACCCAAAAAGGCTGTTGGGTAAAAGAGATGCTAACGTACTCCACAGCTACACAGTCCCATGCAAGCTTTAATTTCTGCTCTACTGTAAGTTTTTCTTCCCTTTTTGATACACAAGATGCAAGATATCCAGGGAAAAAGACAATCCTGAAAACTCTTTACTCTAAAAAGTACAAACAAGTAAAAAAAACCACAACACTGTGAGAATGAAGACTCAAGGCCAAGGTGAAGATACTTTTTCTTTTTAATACTTGGTCATGTTTTAAAGTGGAACATGGCTCTAATCAAAGTTTACAGTGAAAGGTTCCATCATGAAAGTGACTGAAAAACCCATAATACTCTGAAAAGAATGAAAAATAAACCTAATCCTGCACTGTCCCAAGATCCACAACACATTTACACCTCTATGAATGATTCAGTTCAGTTCAGTCACTCAGTTGACTCCGACTCTTTGCGACCCCATGGATCACAGCACACCAGGCCTCCCTGTCCATCACCAACTCCAGGAGTTTACCCAAACTGATGTCCATCGAGTCGGTGATGCCATCCGACTATGAATGATTAGACATGTATTAAACACTGTGGGCACTGTAATTCTATGCCCACAAAATAAATTTGGAGGACTAACCTCTTGGAATACAAAATGTAATTCATTTGAGTAAACAGTATTAAAACAAATGAATAGACTGAAAAAAAAAAGAAACTTTTAAATTTAATGTTGAAGGAAAATAGCACAGTAGTACCAGGAATAGTACAATGGTAAGGAAACTAGACAACAGTTTCACTTTAATTTTTCAGTATAAACAGCTGCAAAACTTGCTGGCTTCAGCATCCTAGATGCATGTTATACACATGGCTAAAGAATGTTAGCAGTTGTGAAATGCAGGCTTTGAATTGGCTTTTCCCTAATTTATAATTCCCCTTAGAGTGTTGCAACTACATTTAGAGAAGGTTCTCAAGCTGCCAGTATTTGCTAAGCCTACCCACACAGTCCATCCCCTCTAAAAATGCTGCTGGATCATAGAGACAGAGGGACCCTGGTGAATAGGGTTTAGGGCACTCATCCTGAACAAAACTCATCTGAATATACTTTGAATTACTTATCTTAGTAATAAGTAATATTTATGAATACCTAGAAATGTGCAGTATACAGAATAAAGGACTAAAATGCAGGACTCTGTCAAACTTAACCTATACACATTCACCTTCATCTACCAGAGCTAGCTTATGTTTTGGTGGCACTCCCTTTTTTCTGGAACTTCCCTTTAATGTGAACCAGCTTTTAAGACTTTATAACATATTGATATAGCCTTGGGGAAACAAGATCACTGACTCCCTCACAAAATCCTTAGCATATTGCTTTTTTCTATAATTCTAATCAGTGAAACATTACTACTTCATCTATACTTTCCTGACTCTTCAAAGGCAAGAACATTTTATCTAAAAAAAGTCCCGCTGAAGGAAAGTTACTCATATTGTTTTGGCATCATTTAGTTTGAGCAGAATATTAAGGATTCAGGCACAGACTTTTAGAACAAATGTATGGATACCAAGGGGGAAAGGGAGGGGAGTGGGAGGAACTGGGAGACTGGGACTGACACATATACACTACTGATACTATATACAAAATAGGTAACTCATGAGGACATACTGTACAGCACCGGGAGCTCTACTTAAAGCACTGTGGTGACTTTACAGGGAAGGAGGTCCAAAAGGGAGGGCATACATGCATATGTACCACTGACTCATTTTGTTGTACAGCAGAAACTATCACAACATTGTAAAGTAACTACACTCCCAATAAAAAAAAAAAAAAAGAAATAGATGACCTACTCACAATATAAACCAGAAACTTTTGCTTGTTGACAGCATTCTAGAGGCTAAATAAATACTTTTTATTAAACATAAAACTTGGGTGATTAAATTGACCTTGAATATCATTTGTTATGTCTCTTGCTAAAAGAAGTTGCCTGCTTATGTAAGAGCCTGCCACTGAATTCAGATAAACTCGCTGTAAAATTCAGTGAGCCAGCCTTGGCTTCTGAAGAACCTAAAATTCTTCCTATTGCTACCCTTCTTTCCTTCTGTATTGAATAGAATAGATAGAATCTATTCTATTATAGATAGAATCTCTAACTCTCTTATTTCTAGATAGGGATAATCATGGTCCAGTTTCTACTTATTTACTACCAACTAGTCTCTGAGTAGCACGGTTAAAATTTAAAGCCTTAGATAGTTAAAACACATGAAAAAAACATGAGAATATTTATACACTATCGACATCCAGGTGCTTTAGTTTCTTGACGGATGATTTTCCAAATTTTTTGCACTAAAGACTAACTCTAGTGGTCTGTGATCATTATCCTCATTTTCACTCCTCTGTTTATATGTCCATGACTTTCTCTCCCTCAAATAATAAGCCACTACTTCAGCAATAAGAAAGCAGAGCACAAGTCAACCCAGAGGTAACAAAAGAAACAAAATATGTCCTGCAAAATAAGACAGAGCTCTCTCTCTCACCATAATCCACTGGTTGCCAACTTTGGTTATATATTAGAAGCACCTTGGGAGCTTTTAAATATCCTGATGCCTAGGCTTTGTTCTCAACTTTTAACATAAGAATCTCTGAGGATGGGACCAGACTTCATATTTGTTAAAGCTCCCCCAGAAGACTGCAAAATGTCATCAGGTTGAGAATTACTACACTAACTCAGGTAGAACAGCTGCTCTCTAATAGAGAACTAACTCCAAATCTTGTTTTCCATATGGAATTTCAGAGGACTTTTCAAGAAATTCCTAGGCTCTGATCTACCTGAAAATTAGGGAATTTCTTCCCTAGTAAAGGGAGGGAAGAGAGGATTCTATTTCATTGCTATAAAGAAGGAGGAAGAAGTCCTTTACACACTTTCATCTCCACCAGAAGTTGCTTCCTCTGCCTTTACAGATGGTACAAGCATGAAGAATGATGTTAGCCATACACGTCTGATTCTTGCGAGTTAACTGCCAAAGTGTCCTAGTCCCCACAATTCTTTCTCCTACCTCCAGCAGGTCTATCATCCTGGTCATCTGGGAGTAGATAAGGACCCTATGTCCTTGAGACTTGAGCCGAGTCAGCAGAACATCAAGGGCATACAGCTTTCCACTGTCAGTGATGAGGCTCTCCTTGCCTAGGGAGAAGAAAAGAGGGAAGTGGAAAATTGTATTTAATTGAAGCAGCAAAATCACTCACTGCAAAGCTGTATGCAGCCAAAATTACTACAGCCAGGATGCTTGTCCATCAGGAGAGCAGGAAAGTACTCTCAAGAAGAATGCAAAGTGCTTTAAAATCATATCCAGTAGTGTTCTGGGAAGACACACCCTGAAGGAGGGAGGGAGGTCCCTTCCCAACTGACAGTTTCCAATAAGACATTTGCTAAGCAGCTAAGGTACCTGAAAATTTCCCTGTTTCACATTCTTATTCAAGAGGCAGCAGGTCATGTGGACATCTAAGAGTAACATCCATGCCATACCTGCTCTAAGTGACCTGAGAAGTCTGTTTTTCCTTTGTTCATCCTATCTCTAGGTATCTCTTTCTGCCAGTTCTATGGCTAAATTAAGGTTTACCTCCTGAAGGCATGAGAATGTAGAGAAACAAGGGCTTCTCTTCAGTTCAGTTCAGTTCAGTCGTGTCTGACTTTTTGCGACCCCATGGACTGCAGCACGCCAGGCTTCCCTGTCCATCACCAAGTCCCAGAGCTTGTTCAAACTCATGTCCATTGAGTCAGTGATGCCATCCAACCACCTCATCCTCTGTCGTCCCCTTCTCCTGCCTTCAATCTTTCCCATCATCAGGGTCTTTTCCAATGAGTTGGCTCTTCGCATCAGGTGGCCAAAATATTGGGAGTTTCAGCTTCAACATCAGTCATTCCAATGAATATTCAGTATTGATTTCTTTTAGGATTGACTGGTTTGATCTCTCTGCAGTCCAAGGGACTCTCAAGAGTATTCTCCAACACCACAGTTCAAAACCATCAATTCTTCATCACTCAGCTTTCTTTATGGTCCAATTCTCACATCTATACGTGACTACTGGGAAAACCATAGCTTTGACTAGATGGACCTTTGTCAGCAAAGCAATGTCTATGCTGTCTAGGTTGGTCATAGCTTTTCTTCCAAGGAGCAAGCGTCTTTTAATCTCATGGCTGCGGTCACCATCTGCAGTGATTTTGGAGCCCAAGAAAATAAAGTTCTTACCTGCCCCTAAAGACATTTAAACACCAAGAAATACACTAAAAAACAAAACAAAATAAAAAACACTCTCTTTCAGATGATTTCAAATAGGTTGGCTGGTAAATATCATTATCCTAAGCTGTAATTTAATAAAGGCACTAGGGCTTATTCAGCTTTTTCAGAAAGAATGTGGGTTTCTGTGAAATGGAAGCTGCTCTCACTCACCAATTTGTGCCTCCTTCTTCCTCCCATTAAAAAAAAAAAAAAAAAAAGGCATTTCAGCTGGAGATCTTTAGAGAACACTTAACTCAGAAATTTTCATCTTATCCATTCAGTATCATTCAACTCCCATCACATTTCAGGAAGTAGAGTTTCCTGTTTGCAGACTGGTCCATAAACATGCCCTAACAATTGCTGATATTAGGAGGGGAAGAGATGAAACTTAGGGGGATAAGAGAGGTAAGAGTATATTTGGAAGTGGATGTGGGACATAAGAAGGGAGACAGAAAGGCTAGAAATATCACATACACAACTACTAAAAATAAAACAAGAAAACTGTTAAGAAAACCATATTGTCTACTTTTAGTTTCTAGGTTTGAACCCATGGTTTTTTTCCTCTGAACTACAGAAGCTGACTGTTGAGAGCAATCCAAAAGTTTTCAATGGTCATTTCTCTGTTCTCGCCACTATCTGCCAAGTGCACAACTGATTGTATAAACTGAATGAGAACGGATGTGCTGACAGCATCACAACAAATCATCAGCCACTCTGTTTTTGCTACAAAGCCACAGGTCCTGGATGTTTACTCCTCTGCGCTACAGCCTGCCTTTTCCCACCTTCGGAACATTGCCAGGCCACATTTCTCTCCCTACCCCCACTCCCTGACGCTGTGGCACACACCTTTGTTCAGTCTCTTTGTTTGGTCCTGTTTAGATTATTGAAATGCTCTCCTTTTTGTTGGTCTCTTGACCAACACAATCAAATGACTGCAGCTGGGACAGAACTGACTGCTAAGCCCTCTTGCTGGCACCAGACAAGGAGGCCTGTATAAATTCTCAGTCTGATCAGGCAGGCAATGCTTTCATAACAACTCCAAGGGTTTCTCCTTGTCACAATTACCCTTCTCTTTTAATTGGGTTCCCTGGGGTCCCTCAATTTTGATAGCTCCTAAACATTCCCCACAGAGGTACCAATCAGCTTCAGACAATAAGTTTCCTTGTTTCTCATTAAAAGCACAGGAAGGGGAAAAAAAAGAAACCCATATATTTTTCAGTCACTGAGTAAGAGTGGGCAAGCTAAGAGCATCAGATTTCTGCAGCTTGCTTATCTCCTCTTTCCACTCGCATATACTCCCTCAAGACAAATATTTAAGCATATACAAATCTGTCTTGTGTGTGAATTTTGAGAAGTTTCAATTCATCTCAAAATCACGATTCGATGATTTTCACACATTCCTGCTTCTCACATCTACTTTACTTTGCTAAGCAGAACGCACTGATGCTAGGATTAGGAAAACTCAAAGATGAAGATGTACATATACACTTAGAAAAGAACTCTGATGAACCTAAAAGAAGCAAGAAACTGTACCTAATGTTAGCTTGTTACTGCTTAGGCGGGGGAGATGGAAGTGGATGGACTGATTTCTTTGGACTTGCCTGAAGGAAAAGATCAAAAAGAAAGTGACCAGCAACACCCTTAAAACACTTAAGCAGAAAAATGTTTTCTTCCATGGCACATACCAGTGCCTTCTGGGCCTGACATCCATTACTCAATTTTCAGGAGCTACCAAAGTTGCCCTGGACAAAAATACCACCTGTAGCTAAGCAGGGCATAGAGTCAAGAAGAGCACAATTCCCAAGAAAATAGACTGATTCTGCCAAGTCAAACCTGAGCCCAGCCCCTTCTTTAAAACAGAAGCTCAAAAAATGGTGAGATGAACAGACCTATGCTACCATCTTGCAATCTTTCCTACAATCCTGAAATGCAACCTTATAGTATTTTCACTTAGACACAAGCTCTTACTGACCACAGTATAAGATGTTGGGTCACCGACAAATTAATGTATCCAATGGCAGTAAAATTAGGATAACAGGTAAAAGACAATCTCCTTTTTCCAAAGAGAGGAGACTTTTGAAGGGACTGTACATACTTCTCTTGGTGAAACACAGAGACACATTCAAGGTGTGAAATCCAGGAGATTCTTGATCAGTCTTGCAAGGAATATAATGAAACCAACTCTTCCCAGGGAAACAGAAAATGTAAAAGTACAGAGGAAAGAGAGATAAAATACAGGTTCCAGTGACCCCCTCCACCCCCCACTGCCCTGCCCAGCCAGTCTACTGAGCACAATGGGGTCAGTGAGGAGCTGGTTGGTTCTCACAGTAAACAGCCAGTGAGGCTGGTGCTTTTTATCGATGCGAAAAGAACTCAGACACTTCCTGCTATTTAAACAAGGTCCATTTTTCTTTCAAAGAACAGGAAAAGCCACAAGAGATTCCCACAGCGCCAGCAATAAGCCTTCTCCTTGTGTACTGGGAACTTGGGAGTCAGAATGAAGAAGGGAGAAAGGAGAAATAAGGTCTTATCTTGTTTCTTTCAACACCTGTGCCCATCTTCTGCCTGGGACTCTGTGGTTTCCAAACCCGCTGGATTCTATTCCTTTATTCCTACTACCATCCAGGTCTGCTTTATACCTGAGCTTCCCCTTATTTTCCAACAACAGACCTGCACCCACTGCTTTCATCTAATTTAAGTCAGATATGAAGTCATATAAATACTGCTCTTGTATATACAAAACGGTATCTTCCAGTTCAAAGCACCCCCAAAGCAACTAACAGGTTGACCCAAAGTCCCTCAACACTTGACAAAGTTAACATTAAATGGAAAAGCCAGGCCTTAAAGCCTAGAACCCAGTTACCTATTAGAAACAGCAGAACCTTTGTTTTGAACACTTAACTCTAGTTTACTTCCTTCATATGTCTGGAAGATGAACACAATCAAAGTGGCAGAGAAGCTGGACAACTGAAACAAACGTGGAAGCTTTAAGCTCCTACTTCAGTGTGCCAGCAGGTGTAACAAAGAACATAAGCCTATGAATCCTGTATTCAGTTTCCTTAAAAGTAGTCTCACTAAAACGAAGATGAAAACCTAGTTTCCTTTCAACCCTCAACCCTGACCCTAGGAGGTCTGGGAATCCGCTAGCATTTTGGCACAGAACACTGTTTTTCTTCTGGTTATCATTCAGATCTCTAGTGCTTCGTGCAGAACACTGTTTATGCTACTTAAACTAGGCTTTCTGCAAGTGACGACATTCTCATTCATTCCACTGGCAAGGGCACAAGACAACTGTACTCATTCGACCTAAAGCCTTTCTTACCACATTTATTTTCCTACACTCCCTGCACTGCAGCCCCATCCCCGCCCCAACCCCGGCTCCTGGCCACCAAAGAGTGGTATTCCTTTCTTTTGTCAAAAGAGAGTATTTAGGCAGAAATCTAAAATAGATTTCTCTTTCCAGTCAAGTCACACATTACTTAAGTATTCTTACCTATAGTCACTAAGGGTAAAAGAGGAAATAGAAACACTAAGAACTCTTGAATTCCAAATATTTGAAACCACTGCATGAAGTTAACACCCTGGTTCTTCCCTTGCCAAAGAATGAACATATGCCAAGAGAAAGGAGAACTCACCTGGAATTCTGATGAAAGACCAGCCATTCTGAGGCCTAATGCTCCACAGTCCTCCAGCTGGTTCTGGAAAGAACTGGGACCGTCGATTTAGCCAGTCTGCTGCCAGTTCAGGGGCCCCATTCAACAAACACTGCTTGGCTGCCAGACTCCCTCCTTCCTTCAACACTCGCCGCTCATATTCTGCACTTCGGTCATTGCAGTAAGAATCCAATGGCACTGCGGTGACCTGCAGGCAAAGATTCACGTAAGATGGTTCTTTCACATTTTCCACACGCACTAAGTCCTTTGGGAACTTTGACTTTGAAATCAAATTTATGTGGATAATTCTTAGGTAGTGGTTTTAACTTCCCTGCTCTGACAAACTTAATAACTGACTTAGTGAGGTTCCCCAGGTAAAAGGCCAATCTCCATTACATGAACTTACAACAAACTAAGGATCCAGAGACTGCTGGAGTTTGGAGATATCTGGGATACTAGGTCAGGAGTAATTCTATAGCAAGAGTCACTCTGCCATCTCCCTTCACTGCCACAGTGCTTTTGGCAAAGTTCTATAAGCCATACACAGTGTGGTGAGGCCACAAAGGGAGTGTGAGACAGCCATCATTAAAGAACTGAAGAGTATCCTCCTGGCGCATCGGAAGCTGTCTTCAACGCTTCTGTGGCACATCGCCCAAGTTTATCAACATTTGTTTTTCCTCTTCCCTGACCAGGCTGCTGACTGACAAACCCAATGGAAGATAACAGAGTCTTTCTTTCAGGATATAAGCTGTGGGGAGCACTAGGTGGTAGGGAACAGAGAAAGCAGTTGGCAGAGAGTAGTGAATTCATTTCTGGGCTAGGGCAGAGGCTTTGCACAAATTTTTATCCCACCACAAGATGGGTCTAAATTCAAATGCTAACCCCCAACAGAAGTCTGTCAATTTAAAAACTTCACTTATTTTTTAATGCCCTGAGTCTATTCCCACGCTAATAAGCAACTATGCATTCAATTGTCTGTGAATCACCTGATAAGAAGTCTGAGGTTCCTTTTGTTAAAATTTGGAGGTTTTGATTATGTGTAAGCCCAGGTTGATAAAAAGGTTAAAGTCTCATTATTAGCAGAAAATTGCTCAGAAGAGTCATGGAGCTAGACCAAGAGATAGGAAGAATGTGGCTAGAAGGAACAAGGGCAGACAGATGGGAGAGATCAGAACATAAAGTACTGTACCTAGTTATAAAGTATTATTGTTTCTATTATTTTTTAGAAGTTAAACATTTACGAAAATCTACCTTGCTACTAACTTCTCTATTTTTATGCTCATCAATATTTAGGGCAATGGTTGTCAAAAGAACCTTCTTGGGAGCTTATCTAATGTGCAGATTTTGATACAGGTCTAAGGGAGGAGTCATTAGTTCTAGGTTTTTGACACGCACCCAAGCACCTCATACTGTTCATGGCAGGAGGAGAAGGGGGCAACGGAAGACAAAATGGTTGGATGGCATTCACCGACTCAAGGGACATGTGTCTGAGCAAACTCCAGAAGATGGTGAAGGACAGGGAAGCCTGGCATGGTGCAGTTTATGGGGTCGCAGAGTCACGACTTAGCAACTGAACAACAACAAAGCCAAACCTTGAGAAATACTGCCTTGGAACAAATAAACATACAGATAGCTAACTATGGGGCCACTGGTTTCTGCTGGAAACTAGTAGTACTAGTGTTAGTCGTTCAGTTGTGTCCAACTTTTTGCAACCCTATGGAACGTAGCCCGCCAGGTTCCTCTGTCCATGGGATTCTCCAGGCAAGAATACTAGAGTGGGCTGCCACGCCCTTCTCCAGGGGATCTTCCTAACCCAGGGATTGAACCCCGGTCTCTTACATTGCAGGCAGATTCTTTATCATCTGAGCCATGAGGATTTAACCAGAGGATACCAAAACTGGAGAAAGAATATCATTTACCAATTTACCAAAGAGTACACTACTCTGGCATGCAGATGAAGCTAAACTGAGTTTGCTAGGAAGCAGTGCCATCTATGGTCCAGATGCAAAACTACATTGGGTAGCCGGCTGAGACCCCGCACTCCAAAACCTAGAAGTGTGAAGTGAAAGTCGCTCGGTTATGTCCAACTCTTTGCAATCTCATGGACTATTCAGTTCATGGAATTCTCCAGGCCAGAATACTGGAGTTGGGGGTAACCATTCCCTTCTCCAGGGATCTTCCCAAACCAGGGATAGAACCCAGATCTCCCACGTTGCAGGCAGATTCTTTACCAGCTGAGCTACCAGGGAAACCCCCAAACCTAGAAAGGCGCAGGCATAAATAAATTTACATAGACAGTGTTAGAACAGGTTTTGGTAATCTCATATCACATTTACCCACTGCAAAAGGAGTTTGTTCTCTTGCTTTCAAGTTATTCATTTTTTCCCACTGAAAGCTGAACATAGGCAAATAAAGACTGAAAACACAAAGCAGATGATTAAAAATTTTACACTCAAAGATGACCACTTTAATTTTCTTTAAATTTTACTGAAGTATAGTTGATTTATAATGTTGTATTAATTTCTGCTATATAGCAAAGTGACTCAGTTATACATATATATATATATTCTTTTCCATTATGGTTTATCACAGGATATTGAATACAGCTCCTGTGCTATACAGTTGGCCCTTGCTGTTTATCCATCCTATGTATAAAATAATTTACATCTGCTAATTCCAAACTCCCAATCCTTTCCTTCCTCCCCCTTCTCCCTTGCTATTTTTTTTTTTTAAGAAAAGCAGAACTTACATTGGAATTATATAAAAACTTTGGGCCCATGTTCTTGAGGTGAAAAGTCAAAAGCTAGAAAATCATAAAGGAACAAGGCGAAAACAGTTGACACAGGAAAGAATGTTTTTCCTGTCTGGACTCATTTCTAATCACTCTTTTACAGTTTAAAAACAAAACAACTTTTTAAAGTTACAAACGTTCTCCTGTTTTCCAATTTCATTTTGCTGATAGCCTTCCAAATTCAGGATTAAAAACTAGGAGATTCCGAGGGCACAGCTCGTAGTGAAATATTTTTTAATGTTTCGTTAAGCTTACTTGGCAGGAGCCCTGAATCGATATATACAGAATCACAGAATATCATGCTTTAAGTACATAAGCAGTAAACCCACGAGGTCCAAAAGGAGGCAAACATGTCCATTTCTACTTAAATTATGCCTTCCAAGTCAGCTGTATCCTAAACAGCCCACCTCCACCCATTCTGCCCACCCCAAGCAGCCTTCCCAACTGCTCAGAAGCAGGGGAGATGAAGTATGACATACCATTCCTGCCTCCCCACAAATGGAAATGCACACTCCCTTTCGTCTCACATGAGCTGACCCCTGGTGTTGCTTCATTAACTTTCTAAACTCTAGTATCTTTAGGGGCTGCCTCCTCAAGCATTCAGCGCGTCCTTCCTGAGGACATGTAGATTCCTGCTCTAGCTCTAAGAAGCGTGACCGCTCCAAGCACTTTAGTTTTTTGGTATGATGAATTCCCAGGGTCTTAGTTTATTAACCTTGCAGAACGATTTCCTCAGCTAATGATAATTCCTTCCTTAGTGACACAGTTCATCCTGAACTGACCCTAAAGTTTTCATAGCATGTGCCATGGAAATTAATTTGTCTTAACTCAAGGCCAGGGTTGAGGCTTCAAAGGAAATCAGTTTCTCTCCATCACAGATAGGTTAGAAATCAATATAATTAAAATCTCTCAGGAAATATTGCCTTACTCACACCCCAGGCCTGATCTGAAGACATGTATAAAACATTCAGACATGTTAAAAACTTTTCTTCCCGTCCTTGTAATTATGGTGTGATTACTCCCATTTCAGATTTAGCACAAGCTACTGAAGAAACTCCACAAACAAGTATGGGGAGAAGGGCAGAAAAGGCAAGGGTGCTGGAGAGGAACCCTTCAGCCAGATGAGAAAGGCTTTCTCTTGCTTCCTGCTTGCCCCCATACCTTTACACGATTATAGTCTTCTTCAAGTTACTACTGCTTTTTAGGGGCTTTTTAGGGAAATATCAGTACCAGACATGATAGTTCAGACTTCAGCCTCCTCAGAAATAATACTTAAGTAGAATAGTGGGAATTTTTATGTGTAAATATGTCAGGAAAGTGGGGTTATTCTTCAGAGTGGTTGGCTACAGAGCTCCAAGTGGTATAAATGAAAAATTTTATGTCCATAAATGCAATTACAGTCCAGGGCAGTTCACTCTTTATTGGCTCCATAAAACATGGGGAATATGAGAAGTAAAAATGTCCTGACAACCCTCTCTCAAAAATCCAGACTTCCTCTTATAGGTCTCTTTGTATACATTACAGATTAGAAGGAAAAAAGGAAACAACTACACAACTATGAAGCCTGAAGGCTGCTTTCTATGTAAGCACTTGGCTTTAAATGTTGCCTAGAAAAAGTGCTTTTCCCTACATCAATTTAAGCTTCAAATACCAAGAATGCTTTGGAAGAAGCGGGTACATACAAAACCCAAATACTTTCTGGATAATCAGTATAAATCAAACAAAGTTGATCACGGGAAGAGAATCACGTTTGTGTAGAACAGGATCAGCAAAGAAATTCAGGCAGGCAGGAATCAACGGGCCTCAGTACTATCATCTCATTTCCACCTGTCATCTTTCTTTGGACCTCATGCCAGATTCTGACCTTTGATAACTTAATGAAGTAAGGATGTAAGCTTATATAAACAGTGGTAGAAAAACATCACAAAGAAGATTTAAAGTCTTCACCTTCTTTGAATGGAACTGTGAAAACAGTAGTCTTGCTAGGATAAGTGGTGAAAACAAGATTAAAAACACAGAAGGGTAAGAAAAGTCAACCTCTTAAGTGTGTCCTGGGCTAACTGAAAGCTGCCCCTTAAAGCAAATGGAAACAAGCTGGAAAGACAGAAGCTAGTTTTCGCTCTAACAGCAGCCTGGCCACATCTTTACTTTGCCCCTCTCCCTTCATGTACTTCTTTGTGGTTTTAAGAGAGCTTCTGCCTGGCTCTGATTAGAAAGACATGAAAGAGTGGAAGATGTAAGCAAAGTAAACAGCTGCAGTGTTCCGGGAGAGCCTTTGCAGCGACACTGTCAGCTATCACCAGAGGGCCCTGTTTTGACAAACAGGGTATTAGGAAGGATCTAACAGCTGTTTAAAGTTGAAGCCACAATAGAAATTACTCCCAATCTACAAGTAAGACTACAACTACTGAATGGAAGATATGGCACAATAGTCATTTTTCAGAGGGAACATACTTGTGAAGGACAGTCCAGGCAGGGCTGCTGAAGAAAGCTAAGAAGTTTCTTGATGCTGGAGTGTTAGGTTTCCCTTTGTTATATGGAGTCTATACCAAGGTGATAAGGCCAGATCAAATCTCCCTCCCAGTCTGGCCCCAGCCTCTGAAAAACCTTCAAAAACTTCAACACAGGTGACAAATGGCTCCCTCTCCTTTTCAAATATTCCACTGTCCCTGTCCCTGCTACTGGGTGGTAATCCACCTGACAGATGGCCTGCTCCCATGGTAGTTTAGAACCCCGGACTAACTAAGAGGAACTACACAGATGCAACATCAGAGAAAGAAGCCACTTCTAGCTGCCATACAGTGGTTCTCAAACCAACACAATTCAAAATGAGGGATATTGTCTTAGGAAAGCTAGGACCACAGATCCTCTTTCTAAATACTGAGCATTCTTGTCAAGACATGGACCCCTTGAAAACTTGTTTATTTCTTTAAACACCACCTATTTTATTGCTTCTCTACTGCGGCACTTACTCGTGGACTGGCCACACACAAAAAAGATGGCAGCTCAGTGAGCAGGCAGCAACGAAGCGAGGAGGTAGCTGATCTCCGCTGATGGATGACCTGGTCTGAGTAGCCACTCACTGCTTTACAGTGGCTGCTGAAAACCAGAGACTACAAAACAAAGATGCAAATTAGTGCTACTGACAATTGCTTAATGTAAGCAACACCGAAAAAAAGTCACAGTCAAGGTTCATGCTAATTTCAAAATGTGCTTTTATCAGTGTACTTTAAGTAAATGTCATCTCTAATTCTACCTTTTTCTGGAAGTGAATACTGTTTATTATCAATAGTTACAGCAAAATTTTCATTAGACAAAACAACATTTTGTGTATCTCAAGGAAAAATTGGTTCATTGTTAAACTGTCGATACAAACCCATATTTTGAGTTAAAGACGATGACCAACAATATTTCCTCCCAAATTCATTTAGGCAGATGAGTTTAGTATTACATGCGTGTACTAACAATGCAGTATAGTTCTAGCAAGGTTAGATGTTCTATTTATTTGGAGACATCAATACAAGTGGTCAGGAACAAGGAACAGTCTCTTTAGTTTCTCTAACTACCATTTAAAAAATTAAATCTTTTACTTACATTACTGTATGAATTCATTTTAAGAGACTTAAAGCTCATGTTAAAGCTTCAGTTTGCAGTCATTCATATGAAAGATTTTTTTAAGTATGGAACGTTCACATACAAAGAAGCAGTCAGTGGGATTAGAGTATTATGTATTGTAGATGCAGTTCCTTCTTCAGTTCAGTGTTAGACACTTTATCTTTGGATCTTCGTTCTTGATTATTTCATTTATCTGTCTTATTGGTTTCTCAAGGCAAATCAGTATACAAATAACCATAACAAATAACCATATGAATGAAGATAATACAAAAAACTGCAAGAAGAACAGTAACCAGGACCCACTGCAGGAGAATAACAGTTGTAATTCCAACTGCAGGAGAATAACAGTTTGTAATTCCAACCAAATCTCCTCAAAGCCTCTTTGTACGTATCTTCTCCTAAAGTACATGGATTCTTCAGGATCACAGTTTGAAAGACTCCACCTCAAGTGTCTAGTAAGACAGGTGCATCATAATCTACTTTAAAGAAGCAATCAGCATCTTCTAAATAACAGTCATGAACAAACTGAAAGGCTTTAACTGCTGGGATGCCTTTCAGTTCAGTTCAGTTGCTCAGTCGTGTCCAACTCTTTGCGACCCCATGTATCGCAGCACACCAGGCCTCCCTGTCCATCACCAACTCCCGGAGTTCACTCAAACTCACGTCCATCGAGTCAGTGATGCCATCCAGCCATCTCATCCTCTGTCGTCCCCTTCTCCTCCTGCCTCCAATGCCTCCCAGCATCAGAGTCTTTTCCAATGAGTCAACTCTTCACATGAGGTGGCCAAAGTACTGGAGTTTCAGCTTTAGCATCATTCCTTCCAAAGAAATCCCAGGGCTGATCTCCTTCAGAATGGACTGGTTGGATCTCCTTGCAGTCCAAGGGACTCTCAAGAGTCTTCTCCAACACCACAGTTCAAAAGCATCAATTCTTTGGTGCTCAGCTTTCTTCACAGTCCAACTCTCACATCCATACATGACCACCAT